>NC_079194.1:295864537-296191301 GCF_029499605.1 Hyla sarda
TCCCCCGTCCTCGCTCTCTTCACTCCGCAGCCAGTTCTCTCCCTCCGCGGTGCTGATAAATAGTGAGGAGGCCCCAGTCAGTGTCAGAAGTGTAATAGCAGGGTCGGAGGCCGGGAGACGTCAGGGGCTTGGAGAAGACATACGTGCGTCTTGTCCCAGCAGCCCCCGGCCTCTCCGGCCCTGCAGTAATTTTTAAAGGGCCCGCACCCGGCATAGGAGATGTGCTGGCAGCGACAGACTCCCCTTCCTCAGGCCCGGGCAGCACCCGACGTGCTGCACCACATAAAATAGTGGCAGGGGGCATGTATATAGGGGCATGTGGTCGCCGTGAGGCCCGGTCGCAGTTGCGACCTCTATAGCTACGCCACTGACAAGCATCACGTGACAGGCATGTAGGAAGCCCTTATGGGGCCTATGTCTGTATATCACTGTATAAAAGGTGCGTGTGGCCGGCACTGCATATAGGGGCGTGTGGCCGGCACTGCATATAGGGGCGTGTGGCCGGCACTGCATATAGGGGCGTGTGGCCGGCACTGCATATAGGGGCGTGTGGCCGGCACTGCATATAGGGGCGTGTGGCCGGCACTGCATATAGGGGCGTGTGGCCTGCACTGCATATAGGGGCGTGTGGCCGGCACTGCATATAGGGGCGTGTGGCCGGCACTGCATATAGGGGCGTGTGGCCGGCACTGCATATAGGGGCGTGTGGTCGGCACTGCATATAGGGGCGTGTGGTCGGCACTGCATATAGGGGCGTGTGGTAGGAACTGCATATAGGGGCGTGTGGTCGGCACTGCATATAGGAACATCTGATAGACACTGTGTATGGGAACATGTGGTAGACAGTTTATGGGGGGGGCATGTAACAGACACTGTATATGGTGAAATGAGACAGGTACTGTGTATAGGAGGCATCTGGCAGGTATATGAGGTATGTATTGTATATAAAGTATCATGCATCATGTGACAGGCATGTAGGAAGCCCTTATGGGGCCTATGTCTGTATATCACTGTATATAAGGTGCTATGGCTTGCAGTCTATCCACATACGAGTAGGCAGCTTAGTTCTCATGATTGCATTAGAATGAAAATATTATAAGACTCTGTTCACACTGCCAAGATTCTATAGCAAGAAAAGAACCTTCTCTAGTAGAATCACTACTGTCAAAACTACTAAAACCCCAGCAGGGCCCCATTAAAGCCCAGTGACAGCAGGAAGACGTGACACTGGTGAATACACACGTGAAACGCTCTTCCGTCCTGAAGCTGTACAGTAAAGCTCGGCAGTGATCCATCTAACATGTCACCATATCAGTCACTTGGACGCGGCTCCTCAGGCTGGATTCACACACAGTGTTTTTTTTTTTTTTTTTTTTTAAAGGGGTACTCCGGCCCTAAGACATCTTATCCCCTATCCAAGCTTGGCAGTGATCCATCTAACATTTTGCCTGCCGTGTGACAACCACGGAGCTGGAGTATTGTGATGTTACGACTCCGCCCCCGTTTGATATCACGCCCCCGCTATGCAACGGCTGCCGTCACGCCCCCTCCCATAGACTTGCATAGCGGGGGACGGGGTGTGACGTCACAGGGGGCGGGGCTATGACATCATGATACTCCGGCCCCGTCACACGGCAGATTCTGAGCTGGCAGCGCGGCGTGCTGAATGCAAGATTGTGGCGGTCCCCTGCGGCGGGACCCCCTCGGTCAGACATCTTATCCCCTATCCTTTGGATAGGGGATAAGATGTCTTAGGGTCGGAGTACCCCTTTAAATCTGCATATTTTTTTATTTTTTCCTTTGATGTAGTTGTGTGAGTTTTTTTTTTACTTGCAGGAGAGGGAAGATGGCAGAATGCACCGATTTCGCCCTTGTTTTTTCCCATTTGGTTTTCATGGCGTTCCCTGTGCAGTATAAGTAACTTTATTCTGCTGTTTGTTACAATCGCAGCTCTATATTATAGCGGTGGATGGCGTGGGCCAGAGATTCTGAACACATGCCATCCCTGCTCCATAATACAATGTCATTGTTTAAAAGCTGCAGTACTCACTCCTCAATCCATTCTGTCATATAGCTGTGTAGGAAGGGGTTAAAGTCTCCCACCACATTTATAGGTTTGCGTTCAGTGAAAAAGATATCTCTGTATGTACTTAGTTGCTGCAAAGAAATAGGAACTAGTCCTGCTCTCAGCTGAGAAGTGATACAATTGTATCCAGTCTAGACAATGCTCTGTGAGCTAAACATCCCGGACCCCAGACTGATACATTGTACATATCTAGTCCTGTTCTCAGCTGAGAAGTGATACAATTGTATCCAGTGTAGACAATGCTCTGTGAGCTAAACATCCTGGACCCCAGACTGATACATTGTACATATCTAGTCCTGCTCTCAGCTGAGGAGTGATACAATTGTATCCAGTCTAGACAATGCTCTGTGAGCTAAACATCCTGGACCCCAGACTGATACATTGTACATATCTAGTCCTGCTCTCAGCTGAGAAGTGATACAATTGTATCCAGTCTAGACAATGCTCTGTGAGCTAATCATCCTGGACTCCAGACTGATACATTGTACATGGCTAGTCCTGCTCTCAGCTGAGAAGTGATACAATTGTATCCAGTCTAGACAATGCTCTGTGAGCTAAACATCCTGGACTCCAGACTGATACATTGTACATAGCTAGTCCTGCTCTCACCTGAGAAGTGATACAATTGTATCCAGTCTAGACAATGCTCTGTGAGCTAAACATCCTGGACTCCAGACTGATACATTGTACATAGCTAGTCCTGCTCTCAGCTGAGAAGTGATACAATTGTATCCAGTCTAGACAATGCTCTGTGAGCTAGTGTTCTTGGGTGCATTTCAAGGCTAAATACCAGGGTTGCTGAGTCTAGATTCAACAGTAGCAAAACTTCAGATGTGAGTATTCAGCCCTTACAGCCTCCGAAAGGAAACTAGAAATCTTTCATCCCTGACCGAGATCTGAAATATGGTTAACCACCGAAACACCATTTTTGGCAAGGGTTGTCCCCGACCGTGTCCTACAAGACTAAGGGACAGGAGATCTTATCCTAGATCAGTCGTCTCCAAGCTGTGGACCTCCAGCTGTTGCAAAACTACAACTCCTAGCAAGCCCAGACAGCCAACGGCTGTCTGGGCATGCTGGGAGTTGTAGTTTTGCAACAGCTGGAGGCACACTGGTCGGGAAACACTGATTTCGATTCTGCAGTTTGACTTTGCCCTAGGCCTGGCCGGAAGCCCAATAATGTCCTAGGGTGAAGCTATGGGGCTGCTGTACAAAGCCTTCGTCTGTCCGGGCATGCTGGGAGTTGTAGTTTTGCAACAGCTGGAGGCACACTGGTCGGGAAACACTGATTTCGATTCTGCAGTTTGACTTTGCCCTAGGCCTGGCCGGAAGCCCAATAATGTCCTAGGGTGAAGCTATGGGGCTGCTGTGCAAAGCCTTCGTCTGTCCGGGCATGCTGGGAGTTGTAGTTTTGCAATAGCTGGAGGTTCGCAGTTTGGAGACCACTCTCCTATGGTTACAGTATATCTGGCCCCTGATCTGATGTATCCTTCATTGGGTGACGTCTGTTCCTCAAATGTCACTACATGAGCAGAGTGTTTGTTACATTGTATCCGTGTCACCACGTGTCTCTATACATAGATTTCTGGGGAAGGTGGGCGACAGATAACAAATGTCCAATACTGACCCCGCACCTTCCCTTCCCCTCTCCTATTCTTGTAAATCCATCACATGCCGGACAAAACAGTACATGGAAAAATTATATTTGGCAATGGGCCATTGGTATAAGACTGCAACATTCCACCGAAATGCATCACCAGCTACGTCATAGAAAGTTAGTTATATTCCTGTATATAGGAGCAGTATTATAGTAGATATACTCTTGTATATAGGGGGAGTATTATAGTAGTTATATTCTTATATATAGGAGGCAGCATTATAGTAGTTATATTCCTGTATATAGGAGCAGTATTATAGTAGTTATATTCTTGTATATAGGGAGCAGTATTATAGTAGTTATATTCTTGTATATAGGAGCAGTATTATAGTAGTTATATTCTTGTATATAGGAGCAGTATTATAGTAGATATACTCTTGTATATAGGGGGAGTATTATAGTAGTTATATTCTTGTATATAGGGGGAGTATTATAGTAGTTATATTCTTGTATATAGGAGCAGTATTATAGTAGTTATATTCTTGTATATAGGGAGCAGTATTATAGTAGTTATATTCTTGTATATAGGAGCAGTATTATAGTAGTTATATTCTTGTATATAGGAGCAGTATTATATTAGTTATATTCTTGTATATAGGAGCAGTATTATAGTAGTTATATTCTTGTATATAGGAGCAGTATTATAGTAGATATACTCTTGTATATAGGGGGAGTATTATAGTAGTTATATTCTTGTATATAGGAGACAGTATTATAGTAGTTATATTCTTGTATATAGGAGCAGTATTATAGTAGTTATATTCTTGTATATAGGAGCAGTATTATAGTGGTTATATTCTTGTATATAGGAGCAGTATTATAGTAGTTATATTCTTGTATATAGAATGCAGTATTATAGTAGTTTGGGCTACTTTGAGTACTCTGTGAGAAGCAGTTATATTCTTGTACATGGTGGCACTGGAGCGTTCATAGTGTGTCAGGATGGTGCTCCCGGTACCCGTTAGGCTGGGCTCACATATGTCCGGCATAGGTGAATAGTAACATGCATCAGTTGTCTTGGATTGTATGGCATCTGGCATCCATTATTTCTGGACGTCTGACAGCAAGCTGCGTTCCGCTGTCCAGTGCCGTTCGGCGCGTCCAACCATCCGGCATCAAAATTAAGACGCTGGATGATGTTTATAGTTCTATAAAAAACATTAGATTAAAGTTGACAAAAAATAATTTACTTTTCACAGAAAAACCCTCTCCGACTTCTAACACTCTTGTTTTCTGCTGTCATTGTTCTATGTCTATAGGTAATAACCAGACGTTGCTGAAATACATAAACAAGCGCAATCATTTTCCTACTTCTTAGAAATGTTCTTTGTAAGTGAGTGATGTGACCGCAGCTCACTGCACCTGCACCTCCCCCCCCTCCCCTCCCTGCAGTCACATATGTTATGCTGCATCATAACCACTTCCCTTCTCATTACTGTCGTCATTGTGATGACTTTCTTCCAGAATGTCAGTCCTGGGGTCACAGTTTAGGGTTAGGTTCTTAATACTCTGTATAGGAGCCACATTCTCACTACATAGATAAAAGGTGAAAAACACGTGATAATGGAGCAAACACGCATCACATTTTAGAAATGATGCAACATTTTTTGCATAAACATATATCTAAGCTTAAAGGGGGATTTCCATTTCCCAATTTATGACATATCCACAGAATATGTCCTGAATGTCCATAGATGCGGAAGGGTCCTGCCTCTGTGACCCAAAACTAGTGACCCCGTTCCCTCAGCCTCATGTAACCTCCATGCAGCAGCCAGAGGTGGTCAGAAAGCCAAGGAGCAGTATTATAGTAGTTATATTCTTGTATACAGGAGCAGTATTATAGTAGTTATATTCTTGTATACAGGAGCAGTATTATAGTAGTTATATTCTTGTATATAAGAGCAGTATTATGGTAGTTATATTCTTGTATATAGGAGGCAGTATTATAGTAGTTATATTCTTGTATATAGGAGGCAGTATTATAGTAGTTATATTCTTGTATATAGGAGCAGTATTATAGTAGTTATATTCTTGTATATAGGAGGCAGTATTATAGTAGTTATATTCTTGTATATAGGAGGCAGTATTATAGTAGTTATATTCTTGTATATAGGAGCAGTATTATAGTAGTTATATTCTTGTATACAGGAGGCAGTATTATAGTAGTTATATTCTTGTAAATAGGAGGCAGCATTATAGTAGTTATATTCTGTATAAAGAAGCAGTATTATAGTAGTTATATTCTTGTATACAGGAGCAGTATTATAGTAGTTATATTCTTGTATACAGGAGCAGTATTATAGTAGTTATATTCTTGTATACAGGAGCAGTATTATAGTAGTTATATTCTTGTATATAGGGGCAGTATTATAGTAGTTATATTCTTGTATATAGGAGGCAGGATTATAGTAGTTATATTCTTGTATATAGGAGCAGTATTATAGTAGTTATATTCTTGTATATAGGAGCAGTATTATAGTAGTTATATTCTTGTATATAGGAGCAGTATTATAGTAGATATATTCTTGTATATAGGAGACAGTATTATAGTAGTTATATTCTTGTATATAGGAGCAGTATTATAATAGTTATATTCTTGTATATAGGAGCAATAATATAGTAGTTATATTCTTGTATATAGGAGCAGTATTATAGTAGTTATATTCTTGTATATAGGAGGCAATATTATAGTAGTTAAATTCTTGTATATAGGAGCAGTATTATAGTAGTTATATTCTTGTACATAGGAGCATTATTATATTCTTGTATATAGGAGGCAGTATTATAGTAGTTAAATTCTTGTATATAGGAGCAGTATTATAGTAGTTATATTCTTGTACATAGGAGCATTATTATAGTAGTTATATTCTTGTATATAGGAGGCAATATTATAGTAGTTATATTATTGTATATAGGAGCAGTATTATAGTAGTTATATTCTTGTATATAGGAGCAGTATTATAGTAGTTATATTCTTGTATATAGGAACAGTAATATAGTAGTTATATTCTTGTATATGGGAGGCAGTATTATAGTAGTTATATTCTTGTATATAGGAACAGTAATATAGTAGTTATATTCTTGTATATAGGAGCAGTATTATAGTAGTTATATTCTTGTATATATGAGGCAGTATTATAGTAGTTATATTCTTGTATATAGGAGGCAGTATTATAGTAGTTATATTCTTGTATATAGGGGGCAGTATTATAGTAGTTATATTCTTGTATATGGGAGGCAGCATTATAGTAGTTATATTCTTGTATATAGGAGCAGTATTATAGTAGTATTCTTGTATATGGGAGGCAGTATTATAATAATTATATCTTTGTATTCATTTCTGGCTGACACTGTGCACGTAGGAAAAAGAATATGAAATCTCTGCTCTATTTGACATTTAGTGAATAAACACAAAGGCGTCTAACAATTGATTCATTAATATAAAAATGTTCTGTCAGCAAATACATGAGTCATGCCGAACGCATGGGGCGAGGCAGTTGCCGGCGTCTTCTAGGGAGAACGCATTTTTGCATAGGCTCCTTATAAGGTCAATCAAAGTCATAAGATTAAAACTAGATCTTTTCGCAAACTTTTTATTTTTGCGCGAGCTACGTATGGGGGCATAATTTTTCATATCTTGTGTAGCTGCCCTCACTGACCAATAAGATCACTACTTTTTTTTGCAGCACAAGCCTGAGAATGAAAGAAGCGATCTGATTGGTTGTCAGGGTCTGAGCATCCATTTCTCGCAATCCACAAATATTCATGCCAGCTCCAGCTATAGGCAAAATAGGCAGCTGCCTAGAGCACCCTAATGATGGGGGCGCCATTCTGCCCTGCGCAAGAGACTTATTTCTCCAGGTCCAAACAGGCACTAAGCTGGCACCCCAGTAGTAAGGTGATTACATGAGAAGGGAGTTTGTTACAGTGTGTCACCCCAGTAGTAAGGAGATTACATGAGGAGGGGGTTTGCTACAGTGTGTCACCCCAATAGTAAGGGGATTACATGAGGAGGAGGTTTGTTACAGTGTGTCACCCCAATAGTAAGGAGATTACATGAGGAGGAGGTTGGTTACAGTGTGTCACCCCAATAGTAAGGAGATTACATGAGGAGGAGGTTTGTTACAGTGTGTCACCCCAATAGTAAGGGGATTACATGAGGAGGAGGTTTGTTACAGTGTGTCACCCCAATAGTAAGGGGATTACATGAGGAGGAGGTTGGTTACAGTGTGTCACCCCAGTAGTAAGGGGATTACATGAGGAGGAGGTTTGTTACAGTGTGTCACCCCAATAGTAAGGAGATTACATGAGGAGGAGGTTTGTTACAGTGTGTCACCCCAATAGTAAGGGGATTACATGAGGAGGAGGTTGGTTACAGTGTGTCACCCCAGTAGTAAGGGGATTACATGAGGAGGAGGTTTGTTACAGTGTGTCACCCCAATAGTAAGGAGATTACATGAGGAGGAGGTTTGTTACAGTGTGTCACCCCAATAGTAAGGGGATTACATGAGGAGGAGGTTGGTTACAGTGTGTCACCCCAGTAGTAAGGAGATTACATGAGATGGGAGTTTGTTACAGTGTGTCACCCCAGGGGCATGTCAATGGGGGTGGTTAAACTAGCTTTTGCCTAGGGTGGCAAAAATTCTTGCACCAGTCCTCCATTCCCGGGCATGCTTGAAGTTGTAGTTTTGCAACAGGTGAAGTCTGGCACAGCTTGGGGACCTCTGACCTATATAAAGCCTCACTTGACGTAGACTAAACATGGATTCAAAAGTTGCCCCCACATTGAGGGACTTATCAGCCTCTGTGCACTCACCAAACTATATTACAGGAGCACGACTGATAATCAAAACAAGATACATTGTACCCTCCAACATGTTTCACCACACAAGGCACCCTCAGGGACAATGATCCACTGACTCTTCTGAAGTGCCACCTATTTTACATGGCTTTTTATGTGTCTAGTATCTGAATTTGGCTCTTAAATCCTCCGATCTTTTGCTCACACATTCTGACATCCTCTGCTCAGGATGGCAGAATTAGCGAGCCAACGGCTGTGTGGGTATGCTTGGTGTTGTGGTTTTGCAACAGGTAAAGTCTTGAGGACCTCTGACCTATATGAAACTTTACTTGATATTGGCTAAACATGGATTTAAAAGTTGCCTCCACATTGAGGACCTTATGACCTTCCGAAAAACCTCATTGCTTTTACAGGAGCAAGACTGACTATTAAAACAGGACACAGCGTCCTCTCCAACTTGTTTCACCACACAAGGTGGCATCCTCAGTGGCAACAATCCGCCGACTCTTCTGAAGTGGCACTGATTTTTAGCGGCTTTGCGGCTCGCCCTATAAAGGCATCAAAAATAAAAAGCGCCCACAATGTGGCATGTTTCAGATTCAAATACTGCAATAGCATGTGGATAAAATAGTCATAAAAGTGTCATATCATGGAAAAAAAAATATTGCCTACTATATGTTACTCACTAGGTCATGCAGATGATGTATACTGTATGGCTATATTTTCTATGTGTCTAGCTTCTGTATTTAGCTCACAAATCCCTCTGTTGTGCTGCTCACTCATTCTGACATCTACTGCTCAGGATGTCACAATGAGTAAGCCGGTGGCATGCTGGGAGTTGTAGTTTTGCAACAGCTGGCGTAGTGTTGTACCGTGGCTACATAATATATCCTAAACCTGAAATCTGTTTCCTCTTTTCTAACAGGTGTCATCTGAGTCCCCAGCAAACCTTCAAAATGGCCACTCTCATAACCGTACCTCACGGGGCCAGAACTGTGATGAAGATGAATATGAACATAAAGGAATATGCTGCAAGAACTGCCCGGCAGGTAAGATGATTCTGAGTGTATCACCACATTTTATGTAACTAGAAAGTTACTGTGGGTAATTTAAATGGGCACTGTCACTTTAAGAAACTTTTCAGCTGTGCACTTCACCGGCTCGTACTAGGGATGAAAGCTTTCGACATGTCTCTAATGTAGTGTTTCCCAACCAGGGTGCCTCCAGCTGTGCAAAACTACAGCTCCCAGCATGCCCGGACAGCCTTTGGCTGTCCGGGCATGCTGGGAGTTGTAGTTTTGCAACAGCTGGAGGCACCCTGGTTGGGAAACACTGCTCTAGTGTCATGTAAATGTAGTTTTTTTTGGAAGGGTTCAAAGGCTTAAAGCGTACCTGTCGTATCACAGATAAAAATAAAGCTTCTCTAGGTCATGCAGATGCTTTAAATGTCCTTTTTATGTGTCTAGCTTCTGTATTTGGCTCACAAATCCCTCTAGTCTGCTGCTCACTCCTTCTGACATCCACTGCTCAGAAAGGGGCGTGTCCGAGGCAGGCACTGAGCCCGCCCCTCACTCACCATGCAGTCACTTCCAGTCAAGTCCCGCCCTCACTCATCATTATAGTCCCACCCTTCCAGTCAAGTCCCGCCCTTACTTCTGCTGAGCTGGTTCTCTTCCTCCAATCACTGCAGGCTGCTCTGTAACCCCCTCCTCTCTGCTTTCATGCTGCAGTCTAATCGGACAGGAGTGAGCACAGAGGAGTTCTAGTCCTGCCCTCACTTCCTGGACTTTGTCCCTGCCTGTGCTTCAGCTGGGGACAAAGATGATGCTGCAGCCGGACAGCATTATATTCTGCATGGTATGGGGACCCCTAGTGGTCTTATTTATAAGCCATGATTTCTATAAAAAAAAAAAAAAAAAGTTGTATAACATATAAAAAGTTTTTAAATCTGAAAATGCCCATTTAATTGAGATAAAGAAAGACCACATGGTTGTTATAGGACCCGTAGAGAGAGGGGGCCCATCCCTGTATGACCCAACCCCTTTACTAGTGTTTTGTGAGAACATGTGTAGTAGTCCCAATTCCATCGTAAGGGTGCGTTTACACGCTATTTGTTCTTGCAGGTTTTCCGCTGCGTGTTTGAAAGTGGGCGGGCTCTTCTCGGCTGTCCGTAGCAGATTTTCCGCTGCAGATTTTCCGCAGCATAAATTCCTCCGTGGAAAACCGAGAAGAGCCTGCCCACTTTCAAACACGCAGCGGGAAACCCACAAAAATAAATAGCGTGTGAACGCACCCAAAGAGTCTTGGGGGGGGGGGGGGGGGGGTTTGGGAGTAAAAAGGACATGGTCAGGGAAGTAATCTAATCTGTAATCATTTGTGTCTCATATTAGGAAAATACGTCACAGCGCACTGCACTATGACCCACCATCATGGATCATGTGAACCCTGCTCTCCGGGAGACTCTTTTACTGCCTTCCCCAATGGAATGGAGTCGTGTTTATCTTGTCTCACCTGTACACCTGGTAATGAGCATTTAACATAAGAAAGATAATAGCAATAATACTAAACCTACTACAGTGATCCCTCAAGTTACAATGGCCTCAACATACAATAGTTTCAACATACAATGGTCTTTTCTGGACCATCGTAACTTGAAACCAGACTCAACATACAATGTTACAGACAGTCCAGATCTGTGACACGTGTCACGACTGGAGGAACTGACCAATCAGAATGGGCATTTTACTGGTAAATCACCTCTATTACTGAAGTACAAGCACTGACTGGCTGTCTGGTAGCGCCCCCTATGGTACAGGGAGGAACTACAAGTTCTGTACTACTCTTTACCTGTGCCAGGGTTAGCTGCTCCTTTGGACACCAAGTAAGGGCGGCTCCATTTGGGACACTGTGTGTACTGTACAGGACCCTGAAGAAGCTCCTGTCCTCTACATAAACCATTGTTTCTCTACCAGGGTGCCTCCAGCTGTTGCAAAACTACAACTCCCAGCATGCCCGGACAGCCAACGGCTGTCCGGGCATGCTGGGAGTTGTAGTTTTGCAATAGCTGTAGGCACCCTGCTTGGGAAACACTGACATAGACAGTGATTTACAGCTCCCAGCAGATCTTTATTACTTTTATATGTAAGGATTTGCTTTATCTATATTAGTTATCTACTTATTTTTCTTTAATCCTCAATTTTTCCTATTTTTTGGATGACATTTTGGTGGCTTCAGAACCAATTACCAGGTTTCCATAGAGTTCTGGTCTCAACATACGATGGTTTCAACATACAATGGTCGCCCTGGAACCGATTAATATTGTAACTTGAGGGACCACTGTATTTCACCTCATCTGGGTTGCGAAGCATTACGTGGAACCCCTTGAAGAAGTCATTGGACGGTCTGTGTTGAGGACTTTGTAGGGGCCGCCTACTCTATCCACTAAACACGGGAGTTCATAAGGGATCTCAGCATAATACCCCAAATAGTTCTATACACAAATAAGGAAGAAGTTAGCTACTTCCAACCTCAAATACAATTATTAAAGGGGTATTCCTATATAAGCGATGATGTGCCGCAAGGCATATGGCATAAGTTTAGGATTGGTGGGAGTCCAACCTCTGGGACCATTTTTTTGGGGTGAATGGAGCAGGGGATAAAGCAGATGCTTCATTCTGAGACAGCAGAGGATGATGCCTTGTCTTGAGAGAGGGAGGAGCCAGGGATCTGCTGAGACAACACAACACTTACAATGAAAGGACTACGCAACTTACTGTCAGGAGAGTAGGAGGAGTTGGGGAGCTGCTGAGACAACACCACACTGACAATGAAAGGACTACAAAACGTCCTGTAAGGAGAGAGGGAGGAGCCAGGGATCTGCTGAGACAACACCACACTTACAATGAAAGGACTACGCAACTTACTGTCAGGAGAGAGGGAGGATCCAGGGATCTGCTGAGACAACACCACACTGACAATGAGAGGACTACTACACTTCCTGTCAGGAGAAAGAGGGTAGAGCCAGGGAGATGCTGAGACAACACCACACTGACAATGAAAGGACTACTACACTTCCTGTCAGGAGAGAGCGAGGAGCCAGGGATCTGCTGAGACAACACCACACTGAGAATGAGAGGACTACTACACTTCCTGTCAGGAGAAAGAGGGTAGAGCCAGGGAGATGCTGAGACAACACCACACTGACAATGAGAGGACTACTACACTTCCTGTCAGGAGAGAGGGAGGAGCCAGAGATCTGCTGAGACAACACCACACTGACAATGAGAGGGGTATTCTAAGCAAAAAAATATGCTGTAGAGACCGACTACCCAAATGGCCATGGGCCCCCAAGATCATTGAGCCCTACCTTTTACCCATGGCTACCTGGTGCTGACGCTGGCCTAGCCTTGAAATAATAATCTAAAATCAACGCAATGTAAAGTTATATTTTGACTAAAATGCCCCACTGGCCGCAATCCTTGCTGGGGGTGTGTGTAGGGGGCAGGGGCTATACTCAATGATCGACTGATCGCCCATAAGCCTCATTGTAATAACAAGTCGTCTCTTATGGTAAATACACATAGCTCACTTTAACCCCCTTTCTATGCTGCAGATAAAGTCGTGGTGAAGGAGTGTACCCCATCATCTGATGCAATATGTGAATGCAAACCTGGTTATTATTGTAGTCCAGACGAACCCTGCGAAATCTGTAACCGCTGTTCAAGGTAATGGAGAATGTATGAAACCACATCTCTTACCGCAGCAATATTCAACCCGGTGGTGCACATAGAAGAAAGGGGGCCCCATAGCAAATATTGAAATGATGCACTTACTATGGTATCTGATTACCCCCCCCCCCCCCCCCCCCCGGAACTGAAATGTCTGGTGTATATTTCCCTTTGCTTTCCATGACCCATTGGACAATACCGCCCTCCATTCATTCATTTGCTGACAAGACCCCTATAGCAGCCACATGGTCTGCCATTATGGTACAGACACCATTGAAAGAGCTTTATTCATCATTCAGTCGTCATTACAAGTCGTACAATAAATTACACAAAGCATGACGGTACAGCACAGGTTACCTACGCTATACACTATACCACATGCTACACTAAAATTCCGCCCCATCACTCGTTATCGAAGAAACAAAGTTGAAAAACCAAAAACACGTCACAGGGCCAAACTACTGGGCAAACATATGGGGAGGTAGAGGGGCGTTAGTCCTCTTCTTCATACACCCTTGGCTCAACCATTGCGCCCATTGAAATAAACGTATGTCTGTGTAATACATGGACAACCAAGTCCCTCCATCTGAAGTCTTCTTCCTGTATTATAGATCTTATGGGAACAGATGTGAGCGACAAAGCCTGTGCCATTACTCCTAGGACAAGACAGGTGTAGAGTAAGAGTATGCTCACCTAGTGGTATTGTACTATGAGCACAACACTGTCATTTGGGCACCATACTGTATCCTGGGCACTTACAATTAGGCATATGGGGGGGTGCTGCAAGGGGCATTATCTGTGCACTGTACATCTATCTGTCTGACCCATGAAATAACCAAGTCATATGTTTCTCCAAAGATGTGGTAAAGGTCAACATATAAAGAAGGAATGTACCGCAACTTCAAACACAGTCTGCGAAGACGACTCTGCACCAGGACCTACCTCAACCAAAGCCAACGTGAAGGACGAGCAGACCGGTACTATGTACACTCTATGTTCTACCATCTCTTACATCAACTTGTATTGCTGCTCCTCTATCCTAAAGTCTGGAATCTGTGTAGTCAGCAAAATGTCTTATTGGGTAGGATGGCAATATACACCATGTTAGTGTAACTAATGATTCCAAGAAAAGGAGTAAAAAAAATGGAAATGCTGGCGCCATTGTTAACATTCCCCATAAGGCTATGTTCACACAGCGGACTATGCCGGTGCTGGGACCGCTCAGAAATGTACATTTCCATAGACATGTCAATTCTTTCGGTGGAGGCCAGAATCGGAATTTCCGTGGCAGATGTTTCTGCCGCGGAAATTCCACCATGTGAACACGGCTTAAGTCTTTGTAGGTGTGCAGAACAGTTAACGGGGTACTCTGGTGCTTCAGCGTTCTGAACATTTTGTTCAGAGCGCTCGGAGCCGGAAGTCGTGATCATGATCAAGTCCCTCGAGACGTCACGCCACACCCCTTCCATTGATGTCTATGGGAGGAGGCGTGTCGGCCGACACAGACTTATCCCCTATCCTGCGTTCAAAGTTCTGCAGACTGTGCTTAGAAACAGAGCATTTTTTTCGGTTGCTGCGCTTTTTGATAAATGTCCGCTAAGGTTTACACGCTACACAGCTAATATGGAGCACATGGCTGCCTGCACCAGGTCCATGCTGAAGTACCCATTGTGCAAAACTGTGCGACTTTTGCAAAGTCGCATGTCATGAATCAGTGTGTAAATTCTGCGCCTAGAAAGCCACATGCGCAAAAGTACAACTGGATATGCTGACGCAGAAAGCCATACTTGTCAGAAACCCAGCGCGCACTATAGACCGCAACTTTGCAAATATATGTACATCATTGATTTTAAGGTACAGGATATCTCAAACAAAGCTGGTCACAAGTACCACAATATGGGTTCACTGCTGTGGTAGATGTAAACAATGACATTAGCTAACCCTCAAAACTGATGTAAAATTGAGACATTATCCAGTATAGCCTTATATGAAGGACATACCTGATCCCGCACACCAACGCCAGGGTTTCCTAAGTGGCACGGGACCTAACACTACCTGTGCCGCATAAGCAAAACCAGGAACCAAATTACAGCAGCATTAGGTCCGATTTGCAGCCTGTTCCCCGGTTACCTCCAGTGTGATTGAGGACACATATAATGGGAGGGGGGAGACAGGTCACAAGCCCCACCCTGGGTGGCTAATATAGTGCCGGCCTCACAGGTGAAACCTTAAAGGGGTACTCCGCCCCTAGACATCTTATCCCCTATCCAAAGTCTCGCTGCTGGGGACCCCCTGGATCTCGGCTGCAGCACCCACCTCAACTTCTTCCGGCAACGCTGGAGGCTTCGGATCCTGACCACGCGAGCGAAAGAGCGTGACGTAATGACCCCGCCCACGTGTGACATCATGCCCTGCCCCTCAATGCAAGTCTATGGGAGGGGGCGTGACGGCCGTCACGCCCCCTCCCATAGGCTTGCATTGAGGGGGCGGAGCATGATGTCACAGGGGGCGGAGCCGTGACATCACAATGTTCCGGCCCGGTGATCGACAGTAATCAGACCCGGAGCGAACACTCTCCGGGGACTGATTTTAACGGGGTGCGGCGTGCAAGATAGGGGATAAAATGTCTAAGCTCCTGAGTACCCCTTTAATGCTACCCAATGTGATAAAAGGGGTGCATTAGTATAGTCTTTAGACAGCTTACATTGACGTGGTCTGAAATGGCAGGAGATACTCAACCCCAAGTGCAGTTGTGACCTACGCTGGGGTGGAGGTCCTGCACTTGTGGTCCGTTGCTATGGGCGATCCCCAGCCTAATATGCATACAATGGAGGATGCCTGCAGACGGTCACAATCCTACACCAGATAGACGTGTGGATGCGTAACACTCAATTTAAACATTAAACAACTACATTGAAGTGGTCTGACATGGTAGGAGGTAACCGGGGAACAGTCTGCAAGTCGGACCTAATGCTGCTGTAATTTGGTTCCTGGTTTTGCTTATGCGGCACAGGTAGGTTAGTGTTAGGTCCCGTACCACTTGATAAAACCCTGGCGTTGGTGTGCGGGATCAGGTATGTCCTTCATATAAGGATATACTGGATAATATCTAAATTTTACATCAGTTTTGAGGGTTAGCTAATGTCATTGTTTACATCTACCACAGCAGTGAACCCATATTGTGGTACTTGTGACCGTCTGCAGGCATCCTCCATTGTATGTACATTAGGCCGGGGATCGCCCATAGCAACGGAGCACAAGTGCGGGACCTCTACCCCAGCGTAGGTGCACAACTGCACTTGGGGTTATGTACATGTAAACGTACCCTAATATAGAATTCACATTCCCTTACTACATTATTTCTCAGGCTCACTCTTAAATGTACTTTTTTTTTATTTTTTTTTAATTGTTTTTAGTGCCGACCGAGCCTCCGGATGACTCCGCAACATCCAGAACCGGTGAGTGAAGAGGATAAAATTTACCTTGGGAATTGCAAAGACTAAATTACTCTAGTCCAGTGTTTTTCAAACAGTGTGCCTCCAGCTGTTGCAAAACTACTACTCCCAG
Source organism: Hyla sarda (assembly GCF_029499605.1). Lineage (NCBI taxonomy): Eukaryota > Metazoa > Chordata > Amphibia > Anura > Hylidae > Hyla > Hyla sarda. The sequence goes on from NC_079194.1 coordinate 295,881,376, forward strand.
CATGCCCGGACAACCAAAGGCTGGTCAGCCCCATAGTGGGGCAACACTGATGTGAATCATAGGGCTGACAGCAAAAATGGGCCCCATTCAACACACTGCTGGGTCTAGTGCAAACATTTCACGCTTTGTAGTGGTCCCTATTGTTATGCCGAGCGCTCCGGCTCCCCCTCCTCCTCCGGAGCGCTCGCCGCGTTTCTTACCCTGCAGCGCTCCGGTCGGCAGTGCTGACCGGAGACGCTGCTCAGCTGTGCCCGGCGGGGATGCGATCCGCCTAGCGGGACGTGCCCGCTCGCGGATCGCACCCCGTCCTCCTGCTGTTCTGTCCCGGCGCACCCGACCCCGCTCTCTAGGGCGCGCGCGCCGGCTCTCTGGGATTTAAAGGGCCAGTGCACCACTAATTGGTGCCTGGCCCAATCAGTGTTAATTAGCTCCTACCTGCTCCTTGCTTATAAAAACCCACTTCCCCTTCCTGTCCTTGCTGGATCTTGTTGCCTTTTGAAAGCGTTTAGTGTGTTCCCAAGCTTGTGTACCCAGACCTTCTGCTGTTGCCCCTGACTACGACCCTTGCTGCCTGCCCTGACCTGCTGCTATGTCCGACCTTGCTCTTGCCTTATCCCTGTGTACCGTGCCTGTCTCAGCTGTCATTCGGGGTTGAGTCGCTATCGGGTGGAACGACCTGGGGGTTACCTGCCGCTGCAAGTCCATCCCGCTTTGCGGCGGGCTCTGGTGAAAACCAGTAACCCCTTAGACTCCGTTCCCCTGGTACGGCCCACGCCATCACCCACTGACACAAAGGATCCACCACCAGTATCCTCGCTGCATACCAGTCCGGATCCTGACACCTATAGCCTGAAGGCTTTTGGGGTACGTTCACACGTACAGGATCCTGCGCAGATTTGATGCACAGGATTTGTGCTCGGTCATTTAGTTTACATTGAAATCTGCAGCAGAAAATCCTGCGCAGAAAATCTGCGTACATGTGAACGTATCCTAATATAGAATTCACATTCCCTTACTACATTATTTCTCAGGCTCACTCTTGAATGTACTTTTTTTTTATTGTTTTTAGTGCCGACCGAGCCTCCTGATGACTCCGCAACATCCGGAACCGGTGAGTGAAGAGGATGAAATTTACCTTGGGAATTGCAAAGACTAAATTACTCTAGCCCAGTGTTTTCCAAACAGCATGCCTCCAGCTGTTGCAAAACTACAACTCCCAGCATGCCCGGACAGCCGTTGGCTGTCCGGACATGCTGGGAGCTGTAGTTTTGCAAAGGCTGGAGGCACCCTGCTTGGAAAACACCTCTCTAGTCAGTATGTAACATTCAGAATAGATGAGGAATAAGCTGAGATCTTCACCTATCACCATGAACTTTATTGGGAGAGAAAACGATGTGAACAAGTATTCCGTGTAAATATATATATATATATTTTGTGTTTTAAGCATTTTTTATTTGTTTGTATTTCAGTCATAGCTACAACAATACCCATTGCGGTCCTCCTCCTATTCGTCCTAATAGTTGGATTCTTTGTTTGCAAAAGTAAGTAATGCCGATCACCAGAGAAGTGATGAATGAGAGGGTAGATGGAGCAAGATAGAGAGGGATAGAACTTGGTAAATGCAGCAAAAAGAATGGCGCCTGCAACTCGGGGTCAATCACACTCCACAACGTTTCAGTACACTCCATGGGGCTTTAAAATGGTTCCATAAAGAGGTCTGTCTCATATCTGTCTGTCTCATGTCTGTCTGTCTGTCTGTCTCATATCTGTCCATTTATTTATCTTTCTAAAACAGAGCAATGGTGCAGCACTCCAATTCCGGTACAAAAAGATTTGTGTATTTATTCACCACATCTCAAAAATACAGCAACGTTTCAGCTCAACAATAGAGCCTTTCTCAAGCTTGTATTTTTGAGATGTGGTGAATAAATACACAAATCTTTTTTTACCGGAATTGGGAGTGCTGCACCATTGCTTTGTTTTAGTATCTGGTTGGCCTTGATCGGGCCTGGGTTGCTTGGCACCCACTATATTTTTTTTGAGTTGTGCTGCAATATTTTTTGTATTTATTTATCTTTCTAGGTAGCTAGATAGATAGAGATATAGATATGAAATAGAAATTAGATAGTAGGTAGGTAGATATGAGGTAGGTAGGTAGATAGATAGAAATACATAACTATGATATAAATAGATGGTGGTTTATAACATGTTGTATCTGTTTTCTTTCAGGAATTTATAAAGATAATGGCAAGGTGAGTCCCATATGTATCATCCTACATTCACTACACACTACAGTGCACCATCTCCTACACATGTATAGTCTCCTATAATATTATCCCCTACACGTGTATAGTCTCCTATATTATCCCTACACGTGTATAGTCTCCTATAATATTATCCCTACACGTGTATAGTCTCCTATATTATCCCTACACGTGTATAGTCTCCTATAATATTATCCCTACACGTGTATAGTCTCCTATAATATTATCTCCTACACATGTATAGTCTCCTATAATATTATCCCCTACACGTGTATAGTCTCCTATAATATTATCCCCTACACGTGTATAGTCTCCTATAATATTATCCCTACACATGTATAGTCTCCTATAATATTATCCCTACACATGGATAGTCTCCTATAATATTATCTCCTACACATGTATAGTCTCCTATAATATTATCTCCTACACGTGTATAGTCTCCTATAATATTATCTCCTACACATGTATAGTCTCCTATAATATTATCTCCTACACATGTATAGTCTCCTATAATATTATCCCCTACACGTGTATAGTCTCCTATAATATTATCCCTACACGTGTATAGTCTCCTATAATATTATCCCTACACGTGTATAGTCTCCTATAATATTATCCCTACACATGGATAGTCTCCTATAATATTATCTCCTACACGTGTATAGTCTCCTATAATATTATCTCCTACACATGTATAGTCTCCTATAATATTATCCCTACACATGGATAGTCTCCTATAATATTATCTCCTACACATGGATAGTCTCCTATAATATTATCCCCTACACATGTATAGTCTCCTATAATATTATCTCCTACACATGTATAGTCTCCTATAATATTATCTCCTACACGTGTATAGTCTCCTATAATATTATCTCCTACACGTGTATAGTCTCCTATAATATTATCCCCTACACGTGTATAGTCTCCTATAATATTATCCCTACACGTGTATAGTCTCCTATAATATTATCCCTACACGTGTATAGTCTCCTATAATATTATCCCTACACGTGTATAGTCTCCTATAATATTATCCCTACACGTGGATAGTCTCCTATAATATTATCCCCTACACATGGATAGTCTCCTATAATATTATCCCCTACACATGGATAGTCTCCTATAATATTATCCCCTACACATGGATAGTATCCTATAATATTATCCCTACACATGTATAGTCTCCTATAATATTATCCCTACACATGTATAGTCTCCTATAATATTATCCCTACACGTGTATAGTCTCCTATAATATTATCTCCTACACATGTATAGTCTCCTATAATATTATCCCTACACATGTATAGTCTCCTATAATATTATCCCTACACATGTATAGTCTCCTATAATATTATCCCCTACACATGTAAAGTATCCTATAATATTATCCCCTACACATGTATAGTATCCTATAATATTATCTCCTACACATGTATAGTATCCTATAATATTATCTCCTACACATGGATAGTCTCCTATAATATTATCTCCTACACATGGATAGTCTCCTATAATATTATCCCTACACATGTATAGTCTCCTATAATATTATCCCTACACATGGATAGTCTCCTATAATATTATCCCCTACACATGGATAGTCTCCTATAATATTATCCCTACACATGTATAGTCTCCTATAATATTATCTCCTACACGTGTATAGTCTCCTATAATATTATCCCCTACACGTGTATAGTCTCCTATAATATTATCCCCTACACGTGTATAGTCTCCTATAATATTATCTCCTACACATGTATAGTATCCTATAATATTATCTCCTACACATGGATAGTCTCCTATAATATTATCCCCTACACATGTATAGTCTCCTATAATATTATCTCCTACACATGTATAGTATCCTATAATATTATCCCCTACACATGTATAGTCTCCTATAATATTATCCCTACACATGTATAGTCTCCTATAATATTATCCCTACACATGTATAGTATCCTATAATATTATCTCCTACACATGTATAGTATCCTATAATATTATCTCCTACACATGGATAGTCTCCTATAATATTATCCCCTACACATGTATAGTCTCCTATAATATTATCTCCTACACATGTATAGTATCCTATAATATTATCTCCTACACATGTATAGTATCCTATAATATTATCCCCTACACATGTATAGTCTCCTATAATATTATCCCTACACATGTATAGTCTCCTATAATATTATCCCTACACATGTATAGTATCCTATAATATTATCTCCTACACATGTATAGTATCCTATAATATTATCTCCTACACATGTATAGTCTCCTATAATATTATCCCCTACACATGTATAGTATCCTATAATATTATCCCCTACACATGTATAGTATCCTATAATATTATCCCCTACACATGTATAGTCTCCTATAATATTATCCCTACACATGTATAGTATCCTATAATATTATCTCCTACACATGTATAGTATCCTATAATATTATCTCCTACACATGTATAGTCTCCTATAATATTATCCCCTACACATGTATAGTATCCTATAATATTATCCCCTACACATGTATAGTCTCCTATAATATTATCCCTACACATGGATAGTCTCCTATAATATTATCTCCTACACATGGATAGTCTCCTATAATATTATCTCCTACACATGGATAGTCTCCTATAATATTATCTCCTACACATGGATAATCTCCTATAATATTATCTCCTACACATGTATAGTCTCCTATAATATTATCCCCTACAAAAGCAGTACCTATGCCCAGTAGAAGGATAACAGAGCTGAGGATCAAATAATGTGCACTTGGCAAGGCCAAGCTCTGACTAGACCAGTGTTTCCTAACAGGGGTGCCTCCAGCTGTTGCAAAATACACCTCCCAGCATACCTGGACAGCCAACAGCTTTATACAGGAGCCCCATAGCTTCACCCTAGGACCTTTTTTGGGCTTCCGGCCAGGTCTAGGACTAAGTCAAACTGCAGAATCTAAAGCAGAGTTTCCCAACCAGTGTGCCTCCAGCTGTTGCAAAACTACAACTCCCAGCATGCCCGGACAGCCTTTGGCTGTCCGGGCATGCTGGGAGTTGTAGTTTTGCAACAGCTGGAGGCACACTAGTTGGAAAACACTGCTGTAGAGTGTGGGTCGTGCTTTGTATCTTCTCTCCTTAACATGTTGTCTCTTCTATTTCCCATCATACAGAACTCGCTCATTGACACCGCGCAGAACACCAGTGTGAACACTTCACTAGACTCCGTCAGGACTGAAGGCAACGATTTCAAGGAACGTTTACCGGAACGCCAGTGTCTCATGACTGCCGTATGTTTCCTGTGTCACAGTTCTCCTTATTGTTATACATGTCGGTGTTAGAATCCACATCCTGTCCGGTTCGGTGCAGATGGTTGTGGGAAGTATAGATAACGCTCTCCGGATACGAAGAACACATACCTCTCCGGGACAGGGAAAGTACCGCCATACACACTGTACGCTCTCTCAGGAACTGCCATGGGCTCCTTAAAGGGCTATTCCAGGAAAAAACTTTTTTTAATAATATATCAACTGGCTTCAGAAAGTTAAACAGATTTGTAAAATCTTAATCCTTTCAATAATTATCAGCTGCTGAAGTTGAGTTGTTGTTTTCTGTCTGGCAACAGTGCTCTCTGCTGACATCTCTGCTTGTCTTGGGAACTGCACAGAGTAGAAGAGGTTTGCTATGGGGAGAGCACTTAGATAGAAAAGAACAACTCAACTTCAGCAGCTCATAAGTACTGAAAGGATTAAGATTTTTTAATAGAAGTAATTTACAAATCTGATTAACTTTCTGGTGCCAGTGGATATATATATGTTTTTTTGTGGATAACCCCTTTAATGTGCAAATTACGGGGGCTACTCCCTGTTTACAATCACTTTTTGTTAGGAGGTCCATACACAGATTAGGCTCGATACCCACACCTGGTGACGGCTGCATACACACCACGGTTTGTGCCTACGGTTTGGGGGTATTAAAGTGAATGTGTCACCAAATGTGATTATTATTATAATTTTTTCTTATTTAGAGGTTCAATAATTTTTTCACATTTTTTAAATATTTTTGAAAATATAAAAAAAAAAATTTACTTGTCACAAAATATGAAAAATTAAATAACTTGCCATATCTTCCACTGTTGACCAGCAGAGGGAGCTAACAGGAGGAATCTGGTGAAAGCAAGTGTGGTAGCGGGGTTTGATGAGGGCAGATGTTGTTACCCTAGGGGCAGATGGCAATAACCCCTTGTATTCGTGACGCCAGGGCTTGGTTTAGCCTAAAACCACCCGGAGGTATACTGCTGGATCCTGGACTAGGCACGGGGGGCAGTAAAGACCCAGATGCCAAGTTACGGACAATGGTAGCTTTACTGAGGGTAGACAGATGGTAAAGTCAGTTCAGCCAGGGCCCAAGGAGGTGACCAGTGACGCAGAGACCTTAAAGGATTGCTGGGACTTGTAGTAGGACTGGACAATTGAATGCAGACCACGCTGACTTGACAGATGACAGGGACTGACTTGACTCATAAAGCTGTGACTTTATCTTGCTTGACTTGATGGCGGCTGCAGGACTGGACTTTGAGGTCTCCAACACTCTGGACACACACACTAGACAAGACTGCACTGGACCTCAGCAGAAAAGAGAGAAGCTCCACCCAGGGGTTATATGGGGAGACTAGCAGGGAGCCCATAGGTCACTGTATGGGGGAGACTAGCAGGGAGCCCATAGGTCACCCCTGGGATCACCTGGTCACTGGTACCTCCTGGGTAACAATCACATGACATAACTCTTAAAGATACAACACATAATTATAATACAATACACTGCAGAACATATGTACAGGGGAAACAGGTGCAAGGGGCCCAGGGGACACTGAAGGAGGCTGCCTGACAGGACAGCAAGGGTCGGGGCAACATCTCCTGCACTGGGCCACCACACAAGCAACTTGTCTGGCTGCTGAAAACTAGACCTCGCCTGTCTACCTTTCTATGTGCAAAAGGAGAGGGGGAGGGGGTTTGTAGTTTTTTCAATTGCACTGTCACCAATATGTTGGTGTCTGAAGAGTGATAAAGAACGGACTAGATGTCTCCTCATAGGTCACTGCTCCTCAGGGACTTCAAGAAAATGCTAAGCACGTGCGCAGTAAGCAGCCCCCGCTTTTCTATGAGACACTCTCTTAACGTTCTCATGCCCTGTGCTTGCCATAAAGTAACTGTGTAGGTGTTGTAAAGTGACACACCACAAAGAGGCTAAAGTAATGGCAGCCCCCAGTACACATTTTATTAATAAATAACATAAAAACGACATTATCCTAAAACTAAATACATAAATGAAATGCTTTACCTTGATAGAATCATATTGGGGGAGATTTATCAAAACCTGTGCAGAGGAAAACTTGCCCAGTTGCCCATAGCAACCAATCAGATCGCTTCTTTCATTTCTCACAGGACTTCATAAAAATGAAAGCAGCGATCTGATTGGTTGCTATGGGCAACTGGGCAAGTTTTCCTCTGCACAGGTTTTGATAAATCTCCCCCATTATTTTTATTTTTTTTTTAATTAAAATTGTGACACATTCCCTTTAAAACCATGTGAGTTAAAACCCTAAAAAAAACAAAAACCCGCATTTACATTAACCTACCCTGTATTTTATCTGTGATTGTCGTAGATGTGCGATTACCAGTTTGCTGCAAATTGTCAAACTGCATTCAAAATGGAGCAAAAATTCAATGCGTAAAAACAGCTCAAAGACTTCAACTCTTCATAAAACACCTCAATTGTGATTACAGGTCAAAGCAAAGCACTCGTGGCAATATATCTCATTCACTCTGAATAAAAAAAAAAATCATCAAAACTGCACATTGACCTCAACCCTCTTATAAGTCTAATAGGTGAACCAGCACCAGCAACCTGATTAGATGACCAGGTGCAGTGATGGGATTCCACGCCATCTCTCTGCAAATAAATGAATAAAATGCAAACAAATGAACATTGGATTCTCCTGACATCCTCTATTTGTTTTTACCTTTCCAGGAACATATGAAAGTTGAACATCAAGTGAATCTGTTGGCGATGCCCTATGAACCAGTAGCTCAGAGCGAACCGGTGGACAACAACTGTGCCGAGCCACAAGAGGGCGACGAGGAGGATGAAGAAACCCCACAGCTGGGAGCAGTGAGTTACATAGTCACTGTTATGTATTATATTACTATTATTTTATGGTTCTAGCACTCTCTAAGACAATATTTTCCAATCTGCATAAACACCATTGAAATGATTTCACTGCTTTGAAGGGAATGTGTCAGAAATTGACCTATTGCTTGAATTACGTTTTTATGTGAAACATATTTTGGTTTTTCTATCTACATTTTAAAATAACCCTAAATATTGCAGTATTTCAGTCTGCCCACTAGCTGAGACTTCTTGTCCTGTCCAGATCACAGACAGGAGTTATCCTAAAAATCTTGCAGTTCCCATTCTGGCCACTTGGCCTAAAACTAAGCTGAGACTTCCTGTTTCCAGATCACTTCCCAGCAGTCTCCTCCTTATCATTACGGACACCAGTGTATAGATAAGACCTCTTTTGACCATAGATAATGCTTAGCCTCGCCCCTATAGAATGACCTCTGCACAAGTCACAGAGCATGCCTAGATAACATTCCCATTCTAGTGATTGGGTTTAGAAAAAAGTAAACGTTTCTGTTTGGGGTTATAATCAGAAAAATAAATCTAGGTGATAGAGTAAGAGATACTTACAATTAGATGTTGCTGATGTTGCTTTTACTTTTTATTTACAGCTGTGTAAAGACTGTCACAACCCACAACCATGTGATCAGCGTAAGTACTGAATAACATACATCTGTTAATGTTGGCATCTAAAAGGGCACATCCGCTCTTATGATGAATTGATCGCAGGGTGATTCCATTGTTGTTATCCCCAGTAAATTATATCATGTCATAAATGAGTTTGCCAGATACACAAGAGAGGACTCTTGCCCAAAAGAGATTCCAAAATTAACCCAGTTTGCCCTAACAGGTCACATGGAAAGGGGCAAATCCTCCCTTCATTCCACATAGGGGACAGTGAGCCAACTTCACATTGATCACATCTTTGTAGAATATTGTAGAAAGGAATTTACTAAAAGAGAATCTGTTAGTTTTACTTTCTATTTTACTTCTCGTCCTTGTGTCAAGAAGGTGGAGCCAAGCTGCTCAAGTGCCATTGCCTGTTACACCTCCTGGCTCACCTTCACCTCCCAGTCCCTCCTTTATTGAAGTAAGGAGCCCTGTACATGAGTTAAGGAGGGGTCAAGGAGTTGAGGGTAAACAAGGAGGCGTGTCAGACTGTGACACTTGAGCAGCTCAGCCCCACCTCCTTGACACTTGGATGAGAAACTAAAAGGCAATTTATTTATTTTTTTATTTGGCAATCACAATCAGCTCCAGGAAAGATCCCATCCTGGAGATCGTGGGGGGCCAATATCTCTAAAGCAATATCTATATCTACAAAAAAATAGCAGTCCAAAAAGTTGGCATTCAATTTACACAAAGCATAAAAATATATTTGTTTGTTTATTTATTTTATTACTATTTTTTTATATTTTTGTCTTTTCAGAGTGGTCGACCTTTTTTTACATAATCATTGAAAATGTTGGCGTGGAGCGCAGAGTGGAGCACGCCCGAAAGCTGCACCTCAGTAAAGCTGCGATAGAACAAACTTTAAATGACAATCAAAATAACTGTAGAGAACAATACTATAAGCTCCTTGAGCTGTGGAGATATCAAAGGGGCGCGCAGGCCTCTATGAATGCCATTCTGGGTGTGCTGGGGGACATGGATCTGCGTGGCTGTTGTGAAAATATTATTAATAATTTAAGAGCTAAAAAAGTTCCAATCAATTAGTAGAAATAGGTTTTTTTTTTTGGCTGGATTGTCTCGGACCAGAAACCCTCCATGTTCTTTGGCTTGACATGACACGGCCACTTAAATTGCAAAAAGAACCAGGTACATGAATATGGCTTCTTAACTCTGTACCACACCTTCTCATGGCGGAAGAAAAGGGCTTTTAAGTCTAAACTCCTCCTTTTCTAATGGTGCCCTGAATGGCAACTTACTGCGCCAGGAAGCAGAAGCGACTTACTATTCCTGATCCTGTTGTTTTTAGTATACATGAGTTTTGAAGGAATTGTGTGAACTACATATAACGTTATTGATGTTGTAAATTGGCTTCTGTGACTTTAATTTTCCTGGGCGCTAGCTGTAAGCAGCCCCACCCCTTAACCTTGTTAAGCCCCACCCCTGCTTATGTCACTCATTGCTCCCTGTAGATTATTATTGCCCATTTTTATTGGGCTGATAGTAGGGGGCAAATAAATGTGACGAAATGACAGAAGGGAAAACAAAAACATTGAAGAAGCACTCCGGGACGTTTTTTCTTTAGCTTGTATAGAGCCGCATAGGCTGTTATCAGAGAATAATGCTCTAATGTACAGCTTGTGCTTACCTGTTTCAGCTGATACATTTTCAGCCATACTGATTACAATTTCATTACTGAAATTTTTTTTCTAAAGCTGCCTACGTTTCTTGTGAATCCACTGTCTTTGCAGAGAGAGGGTGTGGAGTCTCATCACCGCACCTGGTCATCTAATCATCCTGATGGTACTGGAAATCACTCCAATTCATTAGACTCATAAGTGGGTTGTGCCAGTTCCCATTATGGGCAGTTTTGATGCTTTTTCTTATTCAAAATGAGCCACAGTTGAGTGGTTTTATGAAGATTTAACTTTTTTACTGCATTTTGTCTGTTTTAGCTGTGGTTTTCCAAAATCTCAGTTGGAATTTGCGCAAATTTGGTAAAATATTATCATTTATACCACAATTTTGGAAAAACACCACAAAAGGAAGAAAATGCAGCAAAAATGCAATGTGTGAACACATCCTCAGGAGAGGTGTACAAATACTATATATCCTGATCCCATAATGATAGCAGCAGTATACAGATAGAGCAGGAGGGGAGGTGTATAACTTCTACATATCCTGATCCCATAGAGATAGCAGCAGTAGCAGTATACAGATAGAGCTGGAGGGGGAGGTGTATGACTACTATATATCCTGATCCCATAGAGATAGGAGAAGCAGTATACAGAACTAGGAGGGGAGGTATCTGAACAGCCAGAAGAGATCTCGTAGATGATGATGATGTCATAAGTCATCTGACCCAGGACTGACCACTTCCTTTGATACATGAATCACTGTGATTTTATGTGGGATTGGTTTGTGATCACATGACCCAGTTATAGTAATGAATGTAGCTGTGCTGGAATGAAACAGATGGTGCTGTAGGACCTGGAGTGCTTCTTTAAGATGTTATAGGGAACTTTTATTGTATTCTTAGAATCTTGCATTATATTTTTAGTATACTGTTTGTTCTTGATGTCAGGGATCAATGAAGTATTTTATACAATAGCCTATATTTTTTGTAAAAAACTTTTTTTTATAGTGTTTTTTTATGAATTCAAGGCTTAAAGGGAAACTTTCTCTTTTTTTTACTGAAAATAGCTTAAAAAAAAAAAAGCTTTATGGCAGGAATACATTGCATGATGCAATACCACTTTTGGTGAATTTTGTGGTTGGTGTCAGTGGGAAACTACATTATTTCAAGCCTCGAAAGGTCCTTAAAGAAAGTAGTGTCCGAGATGTAGTGTTATTTGGAGCACTATTATGTTTTCAAGATGCTACGTTATAGGCATACAGTATATCACACTCATAGTATGTATAGTTATGTGTGTCTGTATAATAAATGTATAGGATTACGCTTTTATACTGCACTGAATTAAAGGGGAAATGTCCACCAATGAGCTATGGAAATCAGAGGGGTAATTGGTGCCGCAGTTCATAATCTGTTTCAGGGCCCCCATCCCTTCCATGTGGCATTTACCGCTTTGAGGCCTGGATGCCACTGCTACTGCTGCGCCCTATATAGCAGTGGCCTCAAACTGTGGCCCTCCAGATGTTGCAAAACTTCAACTCCCAGCATGCCCGGACAGCCAACGGCTGTCCTGGCATGCTGGGAGTTGAAGTTTTGCAACATCTGGAGGGTCACAGTTTGAGGCCACTGCTCTATAGCTCTGTCCTTGGTAAATGTGGTGTTTTATAGAGTTGCCAAAGCCTTTCTGCACTGCTCGAAAAAGTCTTATTATTTTCACTGGAAACTTCCTATACAATGGCTCTGGAACGCCTAAAAAGCACCCACAGATACCAGTTACTGAATTAAAGGGGTTATCCAGGAATAGAAAAAACAGAGCTAATTTCTTTCAAAAACAGCTCCACATCTGTTTCCAGGTTGTGTGTGGTTTTACAACTTGGCTCCATTCACTTCAATGGAACTGAGCTGCAGAACCACACCCATCCTGTAGACAGAGGGGGGATTGTTTTTTTTAAAAAAGAAATTAGCTCTGCTTTTCTATTCCTGGATAACCCCTTTAAAGGTGGAATTTCCCCCTTAAAATCGTGACAGCTTGTGCATGCCAGATGTCTCCTGGAATCTGCAAAACACTGGAACAAAGCAAGCCGTAACGAAGGAAAAAGTTTATTAATATTCTGTTTATAGGTATTTATGTTACTAAGCCTCTGCACGTAACTAATGATCAAACGTTAAATGTATAGTTACTGCGGACTGTAATATATTACCGGATGTACTGGGCCTATAATGCGCGCCCTTCATGCACACAGATGACTGAGGAAGCCGGAAAAAAAATAAAAATAAAAATAAAAAATAAAAAAAAAATATATATATATATATATATATATATATATATATATATATATATAATATGAATGTGTAGAGTGTCCACTAGGAGGCACTGATGAGACAAAAAGGTTTACCTGCAACAATTGCGCAAACGAGGAGCATAGATATTTTATGACAGGACGCAAAGGGATCCTTTAATACCCTGATCAGCCGCTTACAATCAGCGTATATGTTCTGATTTAAAAATGGTGTAAAACCACTTTCAGGCCTAAAGGCCTCATATGTATTTGGCTAAACTCGCCAATGTTAGCCGGACCCGCCATTCGGCCATGTTGAATTTAACGCTGTCTACTTATTTTTTTCACTAGAGATTAGCCACCAGCAAACGTGTCTGGCAGCGGCTTTCTCTCCTCCCCGTTGTTCACACTCGGAAAAGTATTTATGCGTATGGGGCCATAGAGTTGTGCGGGATTGTGTCATTACTTCATTGTTTGCCCTGGGGGTGAGTAAAGTAGAGAAGAAGCTTCCCCAGCTTCTGTGCAGTGTTAAAGGGGTATTCCAGGATTTTTTTTTTATTTGACTATGCTACAGGGGCTGTAAAGTTAGTGTAGTTCATAATATAGTGTCTGTACCTGTGTGTGTGTGTGACGGTTTTCTCACAATTCTTCTGTGATTTTCACCCTAATATTTATTTTTAACAGCATACAAAATGACTGTTTTCTCAGATTTTTCCCAGGTTGCAATGCGGCCGAGATCTGACATCACTAGTCAGCTGATGACAGGGAGCCTGTCTGCTTCAATGGGTGGAGGGATCAATCTGCAACTTATGCAACAGCTGTAGGCAACCTGATTGAAAACGACAGGTCTTTTGTTTCAATGGGTGGGGTGGCTGATGTGTGGGAGGGAGGAAAATGGAATTGTGGGATTTGTAGTCAAAAAAAGAAAATTCAAACAGGAAATACAAGTTCACAAAAAGCTAGCCACAATGTTATGGTAATCTCATGACATAACCATTTAGCCCCAAGACAAGCGCAGATCCTTCCTAAGCATGTCCATTACTGTCTGCCAGGTACATACGAAAATCACCTTATGGTGGATAACCCCTTTAAAGGGGTTCTCCGGTGCTTAAACATCTTATAAGATGGGGACCCCCGGGATCATGCTCGCGGCACCCCGTTTGTAATCAGTCCCCGGAGTGTGTTCGCTCCGGGACTGATTACCGGCGACTACAGGGCGGGCGGCCTGTGACGTCACGCCTGCGCCGGCGTGTGAAGTCACGCTCCGCCCCTCAATGCAAGCCTACGGAAGGGGGCGGAGTGTAGTAGAGAAGAAGCTTCTCCAGCAGCTGTTCAGTGTTAATGTATTCACAACAGCCACAGCTCATGGATAGTGGCTCCACAGCTATAACAAGGGATGTCAGTACGCAAACACCCCCAGCTAAGAGCATTACCCTTTAAAATGTATGAAATTTTGCAACATTTTGGATTACTTTCTTGTCTGCCCTGGCGATGAGTGTACTAAAGAAGGAGCTTCTCCAGCAGCTGTTCAGTGTTAATGTATTTAAAACAGCAACAGCTCAGAGATAGTGGATACTTAGCTATAATATGGGCTGTCAGTGTGCAGCCATACCCAGCTGAGAGCATAGTCTGCTACCCTTTAAAAATATAGCTAAGATTTTGGCATAACTTCCTTGCCTGCATTGGCGGTGAGTGTAGTAAAGAAAAGGCTTCACCAGCAGCTGTTCAGTGTTATTGTATTCATAACAGCCACAGCTATAACATGGGATGTCAATAAGCAACCACCCCCAGCTAAGAGCATAACCCTACTACCCTTTAAAAAAAAATGTATGAAATTGTGCAAAATTTTGGGATTACTTTCTTGTCCGCCCCGGTGGTGAGTGTACTGAAGAAGAAGCTTCTCCAGCAGCTGTTCAACAGCTCAGAGATAGCAGATACTTAGCTAAAACATGGGCTGTCAGTGTGTAGCCATACCCAGCTGAGAGCATAGTCAGCTACCCTTTAAAAATATAGCTAAGATTTTGGCATAACTTCCTTGCCTGCATTGGCGGTGAGTGTAGTAAAGAAAAGGCTTCACCAGCAGCTGTTCAGTGTTTTTTTTTTTAATTCATAACAGCCACAGCTCATGGATAGTCATTCCACAGCTATAACATGGGATGTCAGTACGCAACCACCCCAGCTAAGAGCATAACCCTACTACCCTTTAAAAAAAAAATGATTTGGGATTACTTCTTTGTAATGACACTGGGTGTACTAGAGAAGAAGCTCCTTCTGTGAATGTATTCGAAACAGCGGAAACCAATGCACATTCACGATTGGCACCAAAGTTACTGGATATTTTTGCAAGAAAAGGTTGAAATGAATATGACCACAGGGAGTGAATAATTCATACGTAACAAAAAAAAAAGAAATCGTCTTATGGCTAGTTAGTAGAAAAATATGGCGGCCTAAATGTGTTTACTGTTATCGGGTAGGCCGTAGACCAGTGGTCTTCAACCTGCGGACCTCCAGATGTTGCAAAACTACAACTCCCAGCATGCCCGGACAGCCGTTGGCTGTCCGGGCATGCTGGGAGTTGTAGTTTTGCAACATCTGGAGGGCCGCAGGTTGGAGACCACTGCCGCAGACTTTCATGTGTTTTCACAAAATAGTTTTATTTATTAATTTTTTTTAACTAAGGGGATGTCTATAAAAAGTTCGGCTATCCTGTGTGCACTTACAGGGTGTGCCCTAGAGAAGAAGCGGGGCAGGACAAGGTTCTACCTCTATGGATCCTGACCAGCTTCAATGTATTAATGTGCTCAAAAGAGGCACCGTGCTAGAAATTGGCTTCCTCCGCTCTGTGTGTATATTGGGGGGAAAAAAAACCTGTAAGGTGCATCTTTTCTCAAAAACAGTATCTGTAGGGGTGTTAGTCCAGGGAAATAATTTAATAATTATTAAATAATTTATGTATTTATTTCTATTTATATCTATTATTGTTGGTCAATAATAATTGTACTTTTATAATAAATATTTCAGCAGGGATACGCAAAATTTGCCTGCCAGATACTCTTCCTGCCACCTTTATAGATGTGCACTGTTAAAACACGTACCCACGATCCAGCCACGAATGACAGAAAACAGACAGTAACACCCTCTTTGGTGCTTATTGGTATGAAGCCACACCTTATTTCATTCTTTTTCATTGGATGGTTGTGAAGTGCCACGCCTCATTTCAGTCTGTTTTCAAAGGATGGTTAAGTGCCACGCCTCATTTCAGTCTGTTTTCAAAGGATGGTTATTAACAACCATCCTACGAAACAGACTGAAATGAAGTGTGGCACTTAACAACCATCCTTTGAAAACAGACTGAAATGAGGCATGGCACTTAACCATCCTACAAAACAGACTGAAATGAAGTGTGGCACTTAACAACCATCCTTTAAAAACAGACTGAAATGAGGCATGGCACTTAACAACCATCCTACAAAACAGACTGAAATGAGGGGTGGCACTTAACCATCCTTCGTAACAGACTGAAATGAAATGTGGCACTTAAGTGCCATGCCTCATTTCAGTCTGTTATTAAAGGATGGTTGTTAAGTGCCATGCCTCATTTCAGTCTGTTTCATAGGATGGTTAAGGGCCACGCCTCATTTCAGTCTGTTTCGTAGGAGGGTCGGGAGGTATTGCCTATAAAACTTGCAATGAGGGTAAATGGCAAAGCCATGCGTGCCAAAAAAGGGGTATTTAGTGTGCACCTGTCACTTTTACGACAGTTTATACATAAAACTACCAGCACAAATGGTTACACTCTATGGAGGAAATTTATCAAAACCTGTGCAGAGGAAAAGTTGCCCAGTTGCCCATAACAACCAATCAGATCGCTTCTTTCATTTTTTAAAAGGACCTCTCAAAAATGAAAGAAGCGATCTGATTGGTTGCTATGGGCAACTGGTTAACTTTTCCTCTAAACAGATTTTGATAAAGCTCCCCCTATATCTTTGTTGGTGCCTCTATTTGGCTAAAAAACAAACACTTTTTTGGAGGCCCAAGGAGGTCAAAGAGGCGTGGCCTAGTTGTGTCCCTTGGTCACAATGCCTCTACTTTCTAATGTCACGCCCACTAACTCTTTCATTGACACACATATTGACACCATATTAGTGCTGCGCATGCGCAGCGAATGGGGATTTCAGTCTGCTCAGTGTGAGAGTCCGATTCCTGACTCAATTCCTCACATAGTCATGCACAGTAAGTCCGGGAGTCCGATTTCTTACTGCGAATGCGTCACACTCCCCATTCACGACGCGCTGGACTTAGAAATGGCTATGGCAATACCAAATAAAGGCACCAACAACTTATTAATAAACGTATTAAATGTATCATTACACTAATATCTATTTGACTGTATCGGTGGTTTCCTATGCATAAACTATGTGACAGACCTGTCTGGGACTGCCCCTTAACTTTTGGTTGGCCTGAACCCCCCCCCCCCCCCCCCCCCCCACCTCATTTGCGACCCAGGATTGTCCCGTCAAAATGGAGACTCTTGGCAAGTATGCGTAGCCAGAAACACTGCCTTAGGCGGTGGTGCGGACATGCATATAAAGCGAAGGAATGGGTGCACTAGTGTCATTTATTTTTATTTCGGCTTTTGAAGTTATTTTATGTGTTTTTTTTTATTTGTTTTTTATTATATTTTAATGTTTTAAATTTAGCTAAAAAAATTCAAGATCTAAGGCTACAGCCACAGATACGCAGACAAACGTTTCTTACAATATTCCGCGTGTCAGGTGATTTCCAATAATCCAGTGTAAATGAATGGGAAGGAACTGGTTATGATTAACTTCTTGACTTGTTAAAGTATTTTCTATTCTCTTAAATAAAAATCTGATTGAAATTGAAAGAGTTTGCATTTTGGTTTAATAATTTATTATTGTTTTTTTTTTTGTGTGGTGGTGGTGGTGGGGGTGGGGGGGGGGGGGGGGGTGTTACTCGTTAGGCCATCTTCACACAACGGAATTTCCAAATGTAATTTGCCCTATAAATTCCACTCAGAAATCCCGATGCAGCAGGGTCCCATTGTTTTCAACAGGATTCTGCTGTACCAAGCACACGGCTGAAATTCCGCAACAGAAACATCCCGGCCCCTGCAGAAAGATTGACATGTCAATTGTTACTGCGGCATCAGCTCGGAAATGCATTGTCGTCTAATGCAGATGCTTTAAATTAATTTTTTGTGTCTAGCTTCTGTGTTTGGCTCACAAATCCCTCTATTCTGCTGCTGACTCATTCTGACATCCACTGCTCATGAAGGGGTGTGTCCGAGGCAAGCAATGAACCTGCCCTTACTCGCCTTGCATTCACTTCCTCCCTGAGTCTGCTGTGCTGTGCTGGGTCCTCTTTAGTGAGTGCGGTCCTCTTTAATATTTCTGGGGTCTAGAATTGTGAAAAAAGTAAAGTGGTTGTTCAATAAGACTCCTTATCCTATCTCTGGACCCCCTGTCAGTGACCAGGCAGACTGGTCAGCTCATGGCCAAGCCACAATCCTGGTCACATGTTTCAGTGGGTTCTAGTTAGGTGTCCATAATTTTGACGGCATTAACAGCCCTGAATGCTGCGCCAATCCTGACATCAAAACAGCCCCACACAGAGATGGGAGTCAAACATAAGGCTATAAGGGACCACAGGGTGTAGCGGTGTAGGTGGATGGGGCAAGGTGGTTATAACCCCAGGGGCAAGGTGTTATTAACCCCTAATGTTCGTGACGCCAGAGTGGTTTTTGGGTACCAGAACCACACAAACTGTATCTCCGCTATTCCAATGGCTAGGCAGTGAAAATGAGAGTCCACAACCGGGTTATGGTTTAACGGAGGCTTTTCTGAGGTCAGATAGGTGTTATCTTCACATCTAGGCCAGAATCCCAGAGAGGTGGCCAGGAACACAGAAGGACCTCGCAGCTTGTTGGGACCAAGTAGACTTGTAATAGACTTTAGAACAGTGGTTCTTAGCCTTGTTGGAGGTACTGAACCCCACCAGTTTCATATGCGCATTCACCAAACCCCTCTTAATTGGAAAAATAAAATATGATTTTTTCATATTCAACATAGGAGGTATATATTTAAGTATATATTTATACATAGGTGCACAAAATTAACAAAACCATTAAGAACAAAGAACAAAACCATGAAAACATGATTTTCACACATAAACATAATAAATATTTACTGCAAATCAGTGACTTCTGCTGTTGTCTTTCAGAGACCAGTTCAGAAATGCGCGGCTTTACCTTGGCAAGTGCCACTCTCATGTTATTTTCGCAACAATAGCAGTGTTCCCCCACATTAGGCAGGCAGTGTTCCCCCACATTAGGCAGGCAGTGTTCCCCCACATTAGACAGGCAGTGTTCCCCCCACATTAGGCAGGCAGTGTTCCCCCGCATTAGGCAGGCAGTGTTCCCCCGCATTAAGCAGGCAGTGTTCCCCCCCCACATTAGGCAGGCAGTGTTCCCCCCCACATTAGGCTGGCAGTGTTCCCCCACATTAGGCTGGCAGTGTTCCCCCACATTAGGCTGGTAGTGTTTCCCCACATTATGTAGGCCAGTGGTCTTCAACTTGCGGACCTCCAGATGTTGCAAAACTACAACTCCCAGCATCCCCGGACAGCCAACGGCTGTCATTGCAAAACTACAACTCCCAGCATGCGCGGACAGCTGTTGGCTGTCCGGGCATGCTGGGAGTTGTAGTTTTGCAACATCTGGAGGTCCACAGGTTGAAGACCACTGATGTAGGCAGTGTTCCCCCACAGACATACAGCCTCCAGCCATATACAGTGTATGGCTGGAGGCTGTATGCCTGTGTACTGCCCACTTCAGTTCTCCGACCACTGCTCCGGCTATAGCAGTAGGTCTCAGGAGTGGTGGTCGGAGCACCGAAGATGACGTGCCGCTGGTCACTTACAAAGCTGGCCAGTGCGCGTCTTCCTCCTTCTCTATCCTCCGGTCCTCGGCGCCTTAGTTTCCATGGGCACACGCACAGGACGTCAGTGACGTCCCGGCGTGTGTTATGTCCCGGCGGCCGTGCGTTTTTAAATTTAACGTGGGGCCGCAGGGAGTTAATAGTGATGGGGGGGGGGGGGGGGAATTGCCCCGTCGCTACAGGACGGGCAAACACCGGCTCTGCTCGGGGCCACAAGCAATTGCTTGGTTTGCCTGTCCTGTTGCGACCTCCCCTGCCGAACCCCTGGGTCTGACTCATCGAACCCAGGTTAAGAACCACTGCTTTAGAATCTTAACTTTAGGCTGGACTTGACTATAGGTAGTAGTGACAGCAGACATAGACTTGACTTACTGGAATGACTATAGATTTAAGGCCTTCCAGGTACTGGACACTAGCACTGAGATCTCTGGTCTCCGCTGCTCCTCAGCAAGAATGATGGCAGAAGAGAGAGCATTGTAATGGCCGCCCCCTTATATAAAGGGGGGCTGAACCAAAGTGATAACATAACATAAGACATCTCACAGGTCCTTTAGACATTTACTGGTGTCCTCCAAAGGTCCTTTGACTACAATCCTATGACAATAAATGATACTACAGAAGAGTCACTGAGGGACCTAAGTGTAGTGACCTGACAGGGCCTAAGTGTAGTGCAGGATTATGTCCTGTACTGGGACATTACACAAGAAACATGGAGCTGCCTGCCTATTGCAACCACATTTGGCCCTATATGCCCCCACTGCCCGCTATATATAAATGCATTAAATTACAATGAAAATAGAAGCCTCAACCCAGAAGTGACCGACAGGGCTGCCATCAGAAATTTGGGGCCCCTTACACAGCTTAAGGCCAACCCCCCCCCCCCCCCCCCCCGTGTCTTGCCCACGAGCCCGCCCCCAGGGCCACCCACCAACCCATTTTTTTTCCTAATGATATATTTCTAATTACTTTATAGCAGATTATAGTGCAGTAATACATTGTGCTGCAAAGTAATTTTACTGCTCCACACTCTGCTATAATCTAATATACCCTATTCTGAATACTGGGAAACCGGCCAAAAAATGGTGTATTCCCACATACGGGGGAAGATTTATGAAATCCTGTGCAGAGGAAAAATGGAGCAGTTGTCCATAGCAACAAATCAGATCGCTTCTTTAATCTTTTAAGAAAGCCTCTGAGACACAAAAGAAGCAATCTGGTTGCTATGGGCAACTGCACCACTTTTCCTCTGAACAGGTTTTGATAAATACAATACCGCGGTAGATACCAGAAATCACTCTGCAGACAGTATAAATGGTTACAATCACATTTAGATACTCACAGGGGACGTCTTCTCTGATCGGAGTCATTCACGTTTCCTTTTTGCACTATCCGGTCCGGGGCATCATGAAGACTTCTCCTGCCCAAGGCCACAGGACCTGTCCGAGCAACCAGACAGACATTTAAGGAGCCTTTCTCCAGCACAATGTTCACCTCTATATATATATATGTACACCTCTATATAGTTGTAGACCCCCTCTCTGCCCCAATATATAGTTGTACACCCATCTTGGCCCCAATATATAGTTATAGGCCCATTTTGTTCCCCCATATATAGTTGTAGACCCCCTGTGTTTCATATATAATTGTAGGT
This sequence comes from Hyla sarda, assembly GCF_029499605.1. NCBI lineage: Eukaryota > Metazoa > Chordata > Amphibia > Anura > Hylidae > Hyla > Hyla sarda. Next base: position 295,903,045 of record NC_079194.1, read on the forward strand.
CCCACGTGCCTCCAATATATATTTATATAGTTGTAGATCCCCTGTGTTACATATATAATTGTAGGTCCCACGTGCCTCCAATATATATATATATAGTTGTAGACCCCCTGTGTTACATATATAATTGTAGGTCCCACGTGCCTCCAATATATATATATAGTTGTAGATCCCCTGTGTTACATATATAATTGTAGGTCCCACGTGCCTCCAATATATATATATATAGTTGTAGACCCCCTGTGTTACATATATAATTGTAGGTCCCACGTGCCTCCAATATATATATATAGTTGTAGATCCCCTGTGTTACATATATAATTGTAGGTCCCACGTGCCTCCAATATATATATATATAGTTGTAGACCCCCTGTGTTACATATATAATTGTAGGTCCCACGTGCCTCCAATATATATATAGTTGTAGACCCCCTTTGTGTCCCTATGTGTAATGATAGGCCTCCCCTTTGAGCACCCACAGTTATAGGCCCCCTTTCAGCCCCCACAGTTAGATATAGTCCCCCCTTTCAGCCCCCACAGTTAGATATAGCCCCCCCTTTCAGCCCCCACAGTTAGTTATAGTCCCCCCTTTCAGCCACACAGTTAGATATAGCCCCCCCCTTCAGCCCCCACAGTTAGTTATAGGCCCCCCCCCCTTTCATCCCCCACATTTGTTAATAGGCCCCACCTTTCATCCCCCACAGTTAGTTATAGCCCCCCCTTTCATCCCCCACAGTTGGTAATAGGTCCCCCCTTTCACCCCCCACAGTTAGTTATAGGCCCCCCTTTCATCCCCCACAGTTGTTAATAGGCCCCCCTTTTATCCCCCACAGTTAGTTATAGCCCCCCCTTTCATCCCCCACAGTTGGTAATAGGCCCCCCCTTTCACCCCCACAGTTAGTTATAGCCCCCCTTTCATCCCCCACAGTTGTTAATAGGCCCCCCCTTTCATCCCCCACAGTTGTTAATAGGCCCCCCCTTTCATCCCCCACAGTAAGTTATAGGCCCCCCCTTTCATCCCCCACAGTTCGTAATAGGCCCCCCTTTCATCCCCCACAGTTCGTAATAGGCCCCCTTTCACCCCCCACAGTTAGTTATAGGCCCCCCTTTCATCCCCCACAGTTAGTTATAGGCCCCCTCTTTAATCCCCCACAGTTAGTTATAGGCCCCCCTTTCATCCCCCACAGTTAGTTATAGGCCCCCTCTTTAATCCCCCACAGTTAGTTATAGGCCCCCCTTTCAGCCCTCACAGTTAGTTTTAGGCCCCCCTTTCATCCCCCCACAGTTAGTTATAGGCCCCCCTTTCAGCCCTCACAGTTAGTTATAGGCCCCCCTTTCAGCCCTCACAGTTAGTTTTAGGCCCCCCTTTCATCACCACAGTTAGTTATAGGCCCCCCTTTCATCTCCCACTATTAGTTATAGGTCCCCCCTTCATCCCCCACAGTTAGATATAGGCCCCCCCTTTCAGCCCTCACAGTTAGTTATAGGCCCCCCTTTCAGCCCCCACAGTTATTTAAAGGCGCCCCTTTCATCCCCCCACAGTTAGTTATAGGCCCCCCCCTTTCATCCCCCCACAGTTAGTTATAGGCCCCCCCCTTTCATCCCCCACAGTTAGTTATAGGCCCCCCCTTTCATCCCCCACCGTTAGTTATAGGCCCCCCCCTTTCATCCCCCACAGTGATTTAAAGGCACCCCTTTCATCCCCCCACAGTTAGTTATAGCCCCCCCTTCATCCACCACAGTTAGTTATAGGCCCCCCCCCTTCATCCACCACAGTTAGTTATAGGCCCCCCCCTTTCATCCCCCACAGTTAGATATAGGCCCCCCACTTCAGCCCCCACAGTTAGTTATAGGCCCCCCCTTTCATCCCCCACCGTTAGTTATAGGCCCCCCCTTTCATCCCCCACAGTTATTTAAAGGCGCCCCTTTCATCCCTCCACAGTTAGTTATAGGGCCCCCCCCCCTTTCAGCCCCCACAGTTAGATATAAGCCCCCCTGGAGACAGACACTGAGACGACTGCACTGGACCTCAGCAGGAATAGCAATGAGCTAAGAGAGAGATTGCAGCCCCTCCCCTGGCTATATAGGGGGCTGTGCAAGGAGCCTATAGGTCACTTGGGGGGTCACCTGATCACTAGTGCCTCCTGGGTAACAATCACATGGTCATAGCAATTAAAGAAACAGTACACTTTTAATGTATAACATATGTACACTATGGGTAACACTGGAGGGGGGCCCTGGGGACATGAAGGGACACTGCCTGAAAGGGCAGGAGAGGTGCGGGGGAAAACCTTCCCGTACTGGGCCACCTCAGTGCCATATAGTACTTAATAGTCCCAAAACTACACAATAGTCCTATATAGTACTTAATAGTTTCATATCTGCTGTTGGTTGGGACAGGTTTTAATTCCCTAAAAATAAAATGTTTACATTCACTTTCAGTCGAGATCTTGTAAATTTAGGGTCGTGTTCACTCTAAAAAAGTCCATTTATCAAGGATTCAACAGCCGTTGGCTGTCCGGGCATGCTGGGAATTGTAGTTTTGCAACATCTGGAGGTCTGCAGGTTGGAGACCACTGCCCTATAGGTTTAAAAACAACAGCTCAGCATGCAGTATTACACATGACACTGGAATACATGCTACAGTAGGAACATTTTCTTATAATTGATCTAGATACAGCAGCTCGGCAGACAGTATCACACAAGACCGGTTTAGATACATAAGCTCAGAAGACAAATTAAGTGCATAGGTAGAAGGTCTATGGCAGTTAACAGGCTTATACACACTTAGAAGACAGCATCACATGATAGGTTTGGATACTTAAGCCCAGAGGGCAGTATCACACATGATAGGTTTAGATACATCAACTCAAAAGACAGTATCACACATGATAGATTTAGAGACATCAACTCAGAAGACAGTATCACACATGATAGGTTTAGATACATCAACTCAGAAGACAGTATCACACATGATAGGTTTAGATCCATTAACTCAGAAGACAGTATCACACATGATAGGTTTAGATACATCAACTCAGAAGACAGTATCACACATAATAGGTTTAGATACATCAACTCAGAAGACAGTATCACACATGATAGGTTTAGATACATTAACTCAGAAGACAGTATCACACATGATAGATTTAGAGACATCAACTCAGAAGACAGTATCACACATGATAGGTTTAGATACATCAACTCAGAAGACAGTATCACACATGATAGGTTTAAATACATCATCTTAGAAGACAGTATCACACATGATAGATTTAGAGACATCAACTCAGAAGACAGTATCACACATGATACGTTTAGATACATCAACTCAGAAGACAGTATCACACATGATAGGTTTAGATACATCAACTCAGAAGACAGTATCACACATGATAAGTTTAGATACATCAACTCAGAAGACAGTATCACACATGATCGATTTAGATACATCAACTCAGAAGACAGTATCACACATGATAGGTTTAGATACATTAACTCAGAAGACAGTATCACACATGATCGATTTAGAGACATCAACTCAGAAGACAGTATCACACATGATAGGTTTAGATACATCAACTCAGAAGACAGTATCACACATGATAGGTTTAGATACATCATCTTAGAAGACAGTATCACACATGATAGATTTAGAGACATCAACTCAGAAGACAGTATCACACATGATAGGTTTAGATACATCATCTTAGAAGACAGTATCACACATGATAGATTTAGAGACATCAACTCAGAAGACAGTATCACACATGATACGTTTAGATACATCAACTCAGAAGACAGTATCACACATGATAGGTTTAGATACATCAACTCAGAAGACAGTATCACACATGATAGGTTTAGATACATCAACTCAGAAGACAGTATCACGCATGATAGATTTAGAGACATCAACTCAGAAGACAGTATCACACATGATAGGTTTAGATACATCAACTCAGAAGACAGTATCACACATGATAGGTTTAGATACATCAACTCAGAAGATAGTATCACACATGATAGATTTTGAGACATCAACTCAGAAGACAGTATCACACATGATCGATTTAGATACATCAACTCAGAAGACAGTATCACACATGATCGGTTTAGATACATCAACTCAGAAGACAGTATCACACATGATAGGTTTAGATATATCAACTCAGAAGACAGTATCACACATGATAGGTTTAGATACATCAACTCAGAAGACAGTATCACACATGATCGATTTAGATACATCAACTCAGAAGACAGTATCACACATGATAGGTTTAGATACATCAACTCAGAAGACAGTATCACACATGATAGGTTTAGATACATTAACTCAGAAGACAGTATCACACATGATAGATTTAGAGACATCAACTCAGAAGACAGTATCACACATGATACGTTTAGATACATCAACTCAGAAGACAGTATCACACATGATAGGTTTAGAGACATCAACTCAGAAGACAGTATCACACATGATAGGGTTGGATACTTCACCTCAGAAGACAGTATCACACATGATAGGTTTAGATACATCAACTCAGAAGACAGTATCGCACATGATAGGTTTAGATACATCAACTCAGAAGACAGTATCACACATAATAGATTTAGAGACATCAACTCAGAAGACAGTATCACACATGATAGGTTTAGATACATCAACTCAGAAGACAGTATCACACATGATAGGTTTAGATCCATTAACTCAGAAGACAGTATCACACATGATAGGTTTAGATACATCAACTCAGAAGACAGTATCACACATGATACGTTTAGATACATCAACTCAGAAGACAGTATCACACATGATAGGTTTAGATACATCAACTCAGAAGACAGTATCACACATGATAGGTTTAGATACATCAACTCAGAAGACAGTATCACACATGATCGATTTATATACATCAACTCAGAAGACAGTATCACACATGATAGGTTTAGATACATTAACTCAGAAGACAGTATCACACATGATCGATTTAGAGACATCAACTCAGAAGACAGTATCACACATGATAGGTTTAGATACATCAACTCAGAAGACAGTATCACACATGATAGGTTTAGATACATCATCTTAGAAGACAGTATCACACATGATAGATTTAGAGACATCAACTCAGAAGACAGTATCACACATGATACGTTTAGATACATCAACTCAGAAGACAGTATCACACATGATAGGTTTAGATACATCAACTCAGAAGACAGTATCACACATGATAGGTTTAGATACATCAACTCAGAAGACAGTATCACACATGATAGATTTAGAGACATCAACTCAGAAGACAGTATCACACATGATAGGTTTAGATACATCAACTCAGAAGACAGTATCACACATGATAGGTTTAGATACATCAACTCAGAAGATAGTATCACACATGATAGATTTTGAGACATCAACTCAGAAGACAGTATCACACATGATCGATTTAGATACATCAACTCAGAAGACAGTATCACACATGATCGGTTTAGATACATCAACTCAGAAGACAGTATCACACATGATAGGTTTAGATACATCAACTCAGAAGACAGTATCACACATGATAGGTTTAGATACATCAACTCAGAAGACAGTATCACACATGATCGATTTAGATACATCAACTCAGAAGACAGTATCACACATGATAGGTTTAGATACATCAACTCAGAAGACAGTATCACACATGATAGGTTTAGATACATTAACTCAGAAGACAGTATCACGCATGATAGATTTAGAGACATCAACTCAGAAGACAGTATCACACATGATACGTTTAGATACATCAACTCAGAAGACAGTATCACACATGATAGGTTTAGAGACATCAACTCAGAAGACAGTATCACACATGATAGGGTTGGATACTTCACCTCAGAAGACAGTATCACACATGATAGGTTTAGATACACCAACTCAGAAGACAGTATCGCACATGATAGGTTTAGATACATCAACTCAGAAGACAGTATCACACATGATAGATTTAGAGACATCAACTCAGAAGACAGTATCACACATGATAGGTTTAGATACATCAACTCAGAAGACAGTATCACACATGATAGGTTTAGATACATCATCTTAGAAGACAGTATCACACATGATAGATTTAGAGACATCAACTCAGAAGACAGTATCACACATGATAGGTTTAGATACATCAACTCAGAAGACAGTATCACACATGATAGATTTAGAGACATCAACTCAGAAGACAGTATCACACATGATAGGTTTAGATACATCAACTCAGAAGACAGTATCGCACATAATAGGTTTAGATACATCAACTCAGAAGACAGTATCACACATGATCGATTTAGATACATCAACTCAGAAGACAGTATCACACATGATAGGTTTAGATACATCATCTTAGAAGACAGTATCACACATTTTAGATTTAGATACATCTGCTTAGAAGACAGTATCACACATGATAGGTTTAGATACATCATCTTAGAAGACAGTATCACACATTTTAGATTTAGATACATCTGCTTAGAAGACAGTATCACACATGATAGGTTTAGATACATCATCTTAGAAGACAGTATCACACATTTTAGATTTAGATACATCTGCTTAGAAGACAGTATCACACATGATAGGTTTAGATACATCATCTTAGAAGACAGTATCACACACTTTAGATTTAGATACATCTGCTTAGAAGACATATGAAATGCTTAGATACAGGGCTCAGCTACTGTATGGCGGATGACTTATTAACACTAAACAGAACTTGGATGTTTTTTTTGGCGCTTCGTGTGACATAATAACCAAACACTTTTTATTGCTCCGCTGTGCGGCTGTGATTGGCGGACGCCTCCTCTCCTGATCCGTAACCGCTCCAGTGAGTCACCGCTGTGGACTTTATCATGGATAGGATGCAATGTTAACCCCTCAGGTGCTGCTGCTGGACGGTTATTTTTAGACCTGCTGCCTGTGCGGGATGGCGACTTCCTAAGTGCTGTCATGTGTTGCGGCTGTAATTGTGCAACTTTGGCGCCAAAACTTTTCACTTCTCCCACTATGACTAATGCTATAGTTCTCATCCCGCTAGATGGTTATCTTCTGATTTACACTTCGTGTATTTTTCAGGTTTTTCACTTGTGCGCCCGCTTATGCCAACTTGCGCCACTGTGCCTCAAGCTGCGTCAATCACGTGAAAAAAGAAAAGTGCGAACAAGAGTCCCAATGAATGTTACATAGTTCATAAGGTTGGAAAAAGACCAGAGTCCATCAAGTTCAACCTATATCCCTAATGAGTCCCTCATTAAAGGGGTATTCCGGAGCTCCAGCGTTCTGGATCTCTAATGAGTCCCTCATTAAAGGGGTATTCCGGAGCTCCAGCGTTCTGGATCTCTAATGAGTCCCTCATTAAAGGGGTATTCCGGTTCTCCAGGATTCTGGATCCCTAATTTGTCCCTCATTAAAGGGGTATTCCGGTGCTTGAATGTTCTGGATCCCTAATGAGTCCCTCATTAAAGGGGTATTCCGGTGCTTGAGCGTTCTGGATCCCTAATGAGTCCCTCATTAAAGGGGTATTCCGGTGCTCCAGCATTCTGGATCCCTAACGAGTCCCTCATTAAAGCGGTATTCCAGTGTTCTGGATCCCTAATGAGTCCCTCATTCAAGGGGTATCCCGGTGCTCCAGTGTTCTGGAGCATTTTGTTCAGAACGCTCTGAGCCAGAGGCTGTGATCGTTACGCCACAGCCACGCCTCCTTGTGAGGTCACACCACGCCCCCTCCATTAATGTCTATGGGAGGGGGCGTGTTGGCCGACATGCCCCCTCCCATAGACATGGATGGAGGGGGCATGGCCGTGACGTCACGACCACTGCCGCAGTTCTAAACAACGTCGGGTTGGTTCCAGCCAATCACAAATCTCTGTGGGAAATATATATATATACGTCAGTGCAGGAGACCATAGAAGAGCGGCCGGCTGCATCTATGCATTATAAAGGAGGATCACAGTGGGTGTCAGGAGTGACACTCGCTGAGATCTGTCTATTAATGAAGATACTACAGCTCCCAGCATGGAGCAGAGTGTGCTCCATGTTGGGAGCAGTAGTACCTGCAGTTAAGGACAGATCACAGTGGGTGTCACTTCTGACACCTGCTGCGATCATCTTTCATCCCTGAGATGCGGAGCAGCTTACTCCTGCACTCGAATCTCTGCTCTGTACTCCGGCCGGCCACTCACCATTAATATTTCTTGCTGAGAGCTGTGATTGGCTGTCACCATCCGGCCAATCCCCACTCAATCCTCCGGTCGGCTGCGTTTTCCCGACCGTAGGCAAAAACGCGGTTGACCACGTTTTTGCCTGCAGTCGGGAAACCGCATACAGTCAAAAACGCAGCCGACCGGATGCTGCAGTTCACTCCGGTCGGCTCATAGACATGCATTAAATACGGTTCCCCTATACGGCTGAGTGCGAGCGCCGCGATTAAGCGCTGCTCCCCCTCCTACCAGCCGCATACGGGAACCGTAAGTACAAAACGTGGTGTGAAACCACCCTTGGTTGGTTTTCTTCAATTCTGGCGCAGCCAGAATCTTGCGCACAACCCGACAAAACCCGACTGTGCAGGTAGTGTATGAAACTATCAGGTTCTATGACAATATGACATAGATAGTGTAGATCCCTAATCTGTATGTACTGTACGGCACTATTTTGGAGGTTATTGCACCATTCCCTGGACACTATGTCTCGAGCCTACTTACTGATATCCTTCCTTTATCATTATGAGTAATCGTGAAAATTCATAGAAGTCATGTTACCCTGCAACTTCTACTTCCCCACATCCATATATATGAGGTCGTCACCCGCCTCAAGTGATTGTGACAAAAACATATTTTTTCTGTAAAATATTTCAGATTCACATAATACTTATTTCTAGTCACCCTCAGAGCTGTATACACAATATCACCCATACACACGTGATGACCCCGCTAATGGACGCCCTGCTACAAGTGGTGGCACTAGGGTTGCAGACTCCATGCCCCATGCCATCTGTACTTGGGGTGGACTGACCATGGGGGTATTAGGGCATTATTCAGTTAGAGTGGACCTCAAACGCTACTATTTTCGCATAACAAGCATACCCTCTGATAGCGCTATGGTGCCCATTAAATTTTATGCCCTATGGCCCAGATTTTCTTTGCTCCTTTTGCCAATACGCTGCTACATTGTGCACATGGATACCTAAATAAAGTTGTTGCATAATACCAGGGCCGGCCTTAGGTGTTCAGGCGTCCTGTGCGAGCTAACCTTGCGGCGCCCCCCCCCCCCCCCCATTACCCCATAAACATACACAAAGAGGGAAAAACTCTTTGTAACAAATAGATTTTTGTAACAAATCGGTGGATTTGTGAGTGTATTAATCTTTGCTACACTACAAGGGGTTTAGCGGCACCAGAATTTACAAAGGCGCACTCTACTAGATCTGTCTCGACCTCCTGGGCGGAGCGTAGTTCTGTTCCTGTAGAGCAGATCTGTCAATCTGCAACTTGGAGTACTCCTTTAACTTTCCTAAAGCATTATAGAGTTATTTCTTTTCTGTCTAGTGATACTAGTTTTGCTAAAACTATACTAAATTCTGCAAGGCAGGAGAGCCCTCCCCAGGGGTTATACTTGCTAAATCCCCGTTTTGCTGCTGAGGGACGACAGGGAAGACTAAATTTTGATGTTAATTTGTTTTCCCTTAGTCTCCTCAGCAGCACAAGCTTCCCCCCCCCCTTTTTTTTTTTTTGTTAGTTGTACTTTATAATTAACTCGCTGTTCTGATGTGAGAGGACAGGTTATATAGACACGGGGGGAGGTGCCTTATTGCTTTATTTTTATATATAAAAAATTCCCTGTCCAATTAGTTCACAGGGGCGGAAACCCCGTTTGTGCTGCTGAGGGACGACAGGGAAAACAAATTAACATCAAAATTTAGTCTTATGTACATAAGCCATAAATGGTTCTCATGTGTTATAAGAGCCACATTGTATATGCCTGGAATGGTAATCTCCTCCTTGCATTTCCTGTGAGTTGCTCAGATTTTACTTGTTCACTGAAATAACGTAAACAGGTAGCTCCCCCTAGTGGTGATTGAAGCCAAAATTGTAGTCACGCAAACCTATGGCAGCTAGGGGAAAGGGATCAACGCAGTGACGATTATAAACCTATTCATTATGAAATTAAGCAGCGCATAGTTTAGATTAAATACAATTTTAATGGAAAAAACTTGGTGCAGCTCACAATTAGCCACTAGCCGAGGTAAAAATGGCAAAACACCTATACCCAAGGTGTATAAATAGTAAATCACTGAAAAAAGGAAAAAACTAGCCCAACTTCTAGGATAGTGATGAAAAATATAAAATCATATTGAACTAAGACCGTGCTTCAAATGACATTAATTTCTTTATTAATATAAAATGATATAAAGTGCATAGAATTCCCCTCACAGGGCCCTTGTGGAAGGAATATAAATAAAATGCATAAACAATAAAATCAGTGGAAAAATTAGAATCACATAACCAACTGATAGTCCTGGCAGTATTATTGCAAAATTCAAATAAAAAAAACTATGTCAGTAGTGGATCAGTAGTTAAATGCTGATATGCTGTCATATATTGTGCTCATATGATAGTATTACCGCAATGCCGCTCTATATTAATACCCGTACATGCCGTCTCCTTTCGTTGCAGTAGTTGTGCTCAGCGGGGCACGAGCTGACCTTTCAACACTAGCAGGCGCTGTGTGCGGCTGGTCCAGACTGTGCTGGGCCCGATGTAAGTCGAACAGATGTATGGCGAAATGACAAATGTCTGTTCAAGTGCATCAGCGATTGGTGGGAATATGTTAAAGTCGAATTCAGTTGTTTCTTTCAGGCAAAGGCAGACAACAGGCGTGTGCGAAGAAGTGGGACTTTGGGAAACTGCAGCGTGAGCTGCGGTCCCTGCAGGACCTGCTCCAGTGTGGCTGGGACGTCGGGGAGGAGCTGGAGGAGACCAAAAAGAGCTTGAAAAGGCACTTTGAGGAGGAATCCAAGCGAATCGTCTTTCGTTCCAAGGTGGAGAACCTGGAGAAGGGTGAGAAGTGTAACTCTTTCTTTTTCAGGAAGCGCCATGCCGGCCACACGCCCCCTGACTGAGCTACGAGATGAGACCGGACACATGAGGAGTGGCAAGGAGGAAGTGATGGGGGTCGTCTCCGACTTCTACAGCAACCTCTACGCCCCCAAGTCATCCGACCCCGAAGCCGCCGAGAGGTTCTTGTCAGGTATCACTAACGTTGTTGATCCCTTGATGGTGGGGGAGCTGCTCTCTGCCGCTAAATCCTTTAAGCCCGGCAGGACCCCGGGCGGTGACGGTCTCCCGGCCAAGCTCTATGTAGCGCTGGGTGACCTGATCTGTCCGGACCTGTTGGAGGTGTACGAGGAGATGGTGGTGGGGGGCAGAATGCCTCCGTCGTTGAGGGAAGGGGGAGAGATGTGACCTGAAAAACTGGCGTCCCATCTCTCTCCTGAACGTGGACTACAAGATCCTCGCCAAGGTGCTGGCCAAAAGCTGAAACCTGTCATGGGGCAGATTGTCCATCCGGACCAGACCTGCGGCATTCCTGGTCGCAGGATTGCTGACAGCCTTGCCCTTGTGAGAGACACGGTCCATTACATCCAGGACCTCGGGGGCCGCACCGCCCTGGTCAGATTAGAACATTTTTCTGACCAAAGAAGGAAAGCTCCGGCAAAAGCCGGAGCGTGCAAAAATTGCTACGAAACTCAGTTTCATTCCTCTCCACGGAAATCTTTAGTAAAAGGCGAAAGATTTTTACGATATGAAGAGAAACATGAGCATACCCAACACTGCCTTCCCCATCCTACCGCCATGGTTGCCGTCCTGTGCTAAGCCGCGGAGAGCTCCCAACTTCTGGAAAGGGGGGGGGGGGGGGGGGGGGCGGTCACTGCATGACACCCCCCAATTCCCCCCAAAAAGCTGCAAACCAGGAAAAGTCCACCCCTTTCCCAGAATCCTCCATTCCTTTGGCTATTAGGTGGTGGGCAGCCTGGGACTTGTTGTCCCCTTTTCCAGCTGGGACTTGTTGTCCTCCTCTTCTCTGGCTAAGCACTGCCCTCCACTGCAGGAGGCGGGTCCAAGCGCTTGCTTGATAGGCAAATGAGGCTGCGGAGAAGCTGCAGGAGAAGGCATGTTTTATTTTTCTGACCAAAGAAGGAAAGCTCCGGCAAACGCTGGAGCGTGCAAAAATTGCTACGAAACTCAGTTTCATTCCTCTCCACGGAAATCTTTAGTAAAAGGCGAAAGATTTTTACGATATGAAGAGAAACATGAGCATACCCAACACTGCCTTCCCCATCCTACCGCCATGGTTGCCGTCCTGTGCTAAGCCGCGGAGAGCTCCCAACTTCTGGAAAGGGGGGGGGGGGGGGGTCACTGCATGACACCCCCCAAAAAGCTGCAAACCAGGAAAAGTCCACCCCTTTCCCAGAATCCTCCATTCCTTTGGCTATTAGGTGGTGGGCAGCCTGGGACTTGTTGTCCCCTTTTCCAGCTGGGACTTGTTGTCCTCCTCTTCTCTGGCTAAGCACTGCCCTCCACTGCAGGAGGCGGGTCCAAGCGCTTGCTTGATAGGCAAATGAGGCTGCGGAGAAGCTGCAGGAGAAGGCATGTTTTATTTTTCTGACCAAAGAAGGAAAGCTCCGGCAAACGCTGGAGCGTGCAAAAATTGCTACGAAACTCAGTTTCATTCCTCTCCACGGAAATCTTTAGTAAAAGGCGAAAGACTTTTATGATATGAAGAGAAACATGAGCATACCCAACACTGCCTTCCCCATCCTACCGCCATGGTTGCCGTCCTGTGCTAAGCCGCGGAGAGCTCCCAACTTCTGGAAAGGGGGGGGGGGTCACTGCATGACACCCCCCAATTCCCCCCAAAAAGCTGCAAACCAGGAAAAGTCCACCCCTTTCCCAGAATCCTCCATTCCTTTGGCTATTAGGTGGTGGGCAGCCTGGGACTTGTTGTCCCCTTTTCCAGCTGGGACTTGTTGTCCTCCTCTTCTCTGGCTAAGCACTGCCCTCCACTGCAGGAGGCGGGTCCAAGCGCTTGCTTGATAGGCAAATGAGGCTGCGGAGAAGCTGCAGGAGAAGGCATGTTTTATTTTTCTGACCAAAGAAGGAAAGCTACGGCAAAAGCCGGAGCGTGCAAAAATTGCTACGAAACTCAGTTTCATTCCTCTCCACGGAAATCTTTAGTAAAAGGCGAAAGATTTTTACGATATGAAGAGAAACATGAGCATACCCAACACTGCCTTCCCCATCCTACCGCCATGGTTGCCGTCCTGTGCTAAGCCGCGGAGAGCTCCCAACTTCTGGAAAGGGGGGGGGTCACTGCATGACACCCCCCAATTCCCCCCAAAAAGCTGCAAACCAGGAAAAGTCCACCCCTTTCCCAGAATCCTCCATTCCTTTGGCTATTAGGTGGTGGGCAGCCTGGGACTTGTTGTCCCCTTTTCCAGCTGGGACTTGTTGTCCCCTTTTCCAGCTGGGACTTGTTGTCCTCCTCTTCTCTGGCTAAGCACTGCCCTCCACTGCAGGAGGCGGGTCCAAGCGCTTGCTTGATAGGCAAATGAGGCTGCGGAGAAGCTGCAGGAGAAGGCATGTTTTATTTTTCTGACCAAAGAAGGAAAGCTCCGGCAAACACTGGAGCGTGCAAAAATTGCTACGAAACTCAGTTTCATTCCTCTCCACGGAAATCTTTAGTAAAAGGCGAAAGATTTTTACGATATGAAGAGAAACATGAGCATACCCAACACTGCGTTCCCCATCCTACCGCCATGGTTGCCGTCCTGTGCTAAGCCGCGGAGAGCTCCCAACTTCTGGAAAGGGGGGGGGGGGGTCACTGCATGACACCCCCCAATTCCCCCCAAAAAGCTGCAAACCAGGAAAAGTCCACCCCTTTCCCAGAATCCTCCATTCCTTTGGCTATTAGGTGGTGGGCAGCCTGGGACTTGTTGTCCCCTTTTCCAGCTGGGACTTGTTGTCCTCCTCTTCTCTGGCTAAGCACTGCCCTCCACTGCAGGAGGCGGGTCCAAGCGCTTGCTTGATAGGCAAATGAGGCTGCGGAGAAGCTGCAGGAGAAGGCATGTTTTATTTTTCTGACCAAAGAAGGAAAGCTCCGGCAAATGCCGGAGCGTGCAAAAATTGCTACGAAACTCAGTTTCATTCCTCTCCACGGAAATCTTTAGTAAAAGGCGAAAGATTTTTACGATATGAAGAGAAACATGAGCATACCCAACACTGCCTTCCCCATCCTACCGCCATGGTTGCCGTCCTGTGCTAAGCCGCGGAGAGCTCCCAACTTCTGGAAAGGGGGGGGGTCACTGCATGACACCCCCCAATTCCCCCCAAAAAGCTGCAAACCAGGAAAAGTCCACCCCTTTCCCAGAATCCTCCATTCCTTTGGCTATTAGGTGGTGGGCAGCCTGGGACTTGTTGTCCCCTTTTCCAGCTGGGACTTGTTGTCCTCCTCTTCTCTGGCTAAGCACTGCCCTCCACTGCAGGAGGCGGGTCCAAGCGCTTGCTTGATAGGCAAATGAGGCTGCGGAGAAGCTGCAGGAGAAGGCATGTTTTATTTTTCTGACCAAAGAAGGAAAGCTCCGGCAAAAGCCGGAGCGTGCAAAAATTGCTACGAAACTCAGTTTCATTCCTCTCCACGGAAATCTTTAGTAAAAGGCGAAAGATTTTTACGATATGAAGAGAAACATGAGCATACCCAACACTGCCTTCCCCATCCTACCGCCATGGTTGCCGTCCTGTGCTAAGCCGCGGAGAGCTCCCAACTTCTGGAAAGGGGGGGGGTCACTGCATGACACCCCCCAATTCCCCCCAAAAAGCTGCAAACCAGGAAAAGTCCACCCCTTTCCCAGAATCCTCCATTCCTTTGGCTATTAGGTGGTGGGCAGCCTGGGACTTGTTGTCCCCTTTTCCAGCTGGGACTTGTTGTCCTCCTCTTCTCTGGCTAAGCACTGCCCTCCACTGCAGGAGGCGGGTCCAAGCGCTTGCTTGATAGGCAAATGAGGCTGCGGAGAAGCTGCAGGAGAAGGCATGTTTTATTTTTCTGACCAAAGAAGGAAAGCTCCGGCAAAAGCCGGAGCGTGCAAAAATTGCTACGAAACTCAGTTTCATTCCTCTCCACGGAAATCTTTAGTAAAAGGCGAAAGATTTTTACGATATGAAGAGAAACATGAGCATACCCAACACTGCCTTCCCCATCCTACCGCCATGGTTGCCGTCCTGTGCTAAGCCGCGGAGAGCTCCCAACTTCTGGAAAGGGGGGGGGGTCACTGCATGACACCCCCCAATTCCCCCCAAAAAGCTGCAAACCAGGAAAAGTCCACCCCTTTCCCAGAATCCTCCATTCCTTTGGCTATTAGGTGGTGGGCAGCCTGGGACTTGTTGTCCCCTTTTCCAGCTGGGACTTGTTGTCCTCCTCTTCTCTGGCTAAGCACTGCCCTCCACTGCAGGAGGCGGGTCCAAGCGCTTGCTTGATAGGCAAATGAGGCTGCGGAGAAGCTGCAGGAGAAGGCATGTTTTATTTTTCTGACCAAAGAAGGAAAGCTCCGGCAAACGCCGGAGCGTGCAAAAATTGCTACGAAACTCAGTTTCATTCCTCTCCACGGAAATCTTTAGTAAAAGGCGAAAGATTTTTACGATATGAAGAGAAACATGAGCATACCCAACACTGCCTTCCCCATCCTACCGCCATGGTTGCCGTCCTGTGCTAAGCCGCGGAGAGCTCCCAACTTCTGGAAAGGGGGGGGGGGGGTCACTGCATGACACCCCCCAATTCCCCCCAAAAAGCTGCAAACCAGGAAAAGTCCACCCCTTTCCCAGAATCCTCCATTCCTTTGGCTATTAGGTGGTGGGCAGCCTGGGACTTGTTGTCCCCTTTTCCAGCTGGGACTTGTTGTCCTCCTCTTCTCTGGCTAAGCACTGCCCTCCACTGCAGGAGGCGGGTCCAAGCGCTTGCTTGATAGGCAAATGAGGCTGCGGAGAAGCTGCAGGAGAAGGCATGTTTTATTTTTCTGACCAAAGAAGGAAAGCTCCGGCAAAAGCCGGAGCGTGCAAAAATTGCTACGAAACTCAGTTTCATTCCTCTCCACGGAAATCTTTAGTAAAAGGCGAAAGATTTTTACGATATGAAGAGAAACATGAGCATACCCAACACTGCCTTCCCCATCCTACCGCCATGGTTGCCGTCCTGTGCTAAGCCGCGGAGAGCTCCCAACTTCTGGAAAGGGGGGGGGGTCACTGCATGACACCCCCCAATTCCCCCCAAAAAGCTGCAAACCAGGAAAAGTCCACCCCTTTCCCAGAATCCTCCATTCCTTTGGCTATTAGGTGGTGGGCAGCCTGGGACTTGTTGTCCCCTTTTCCAGCTGGGACTTGTTGTCCTCCTCTTCTCTGGCTAAGCACTGCCCTCCACTGCAGGAGGCGGGTCCAAGCGCTTGCTTGATAGGCAAATGAGGCTGCGGAGAAGCTGCAGGAGAAGGCATGTTTTATTTTTCTGACCAAAGAAGGAAAGCTCCGGCAAAAGCCGGAGCGTGCAAAAATTGCTACGAAACTCAGTTTCATTCCTCTCCACGGAAATCTTTAGTAAAAGGCGAAAGATTTTTACGATATGAAGAGAAACATGAGCATACCCAACACTGCCTTCCCCATCCTACCGCCATGGTTGCCGTCCTGTGCTAAGCCGCGGAGAGCTCCCAACTTCTGGAAAGGGGGGGGGTCACTGCATGACACCCCCCAATTCCCCCCAAAAAGCTGCAAACCAGGAAAAGTCCACCCCTTTCCCAGAATCCTCCATTCCTTTGGCTATTAGGTGGTGGGCAGCCTGGGACTTGTTGTCCCCTTTTCCAGCTGGGACTTGTTGTCCTCCTCTTCTCTGGCTAAGCACTGCCCTCCACTGCAGGAGGCGGGTCCAAGCGCTTGCTTGATAGGCAAATGAGGCTGCGGAGAAGCTGCAGGAGAAGGCATGTTTTATTTTTCTGACCAAAGAAGGAAAGCTCCGGCAAACGCTGGAGCGTGCAAAAATTGCTACGAAACTCAGTTTCATTCCTCTCCACGGAAATCTTTAGTAAAAGGCGAAAGATTTTTACGATATGAAGAGAAACATGAGCATACCCAACACTGCCTTCCCCATCCTACCGCCATGGTTGCCGTCCTGTGCTAAGCCGCGGAGAGCTCCCAACTTCTGGAAAGGGGGGGGGGGGGTCACTGCATGACACCCCCCAATTCCCCCCAAAAAGCTGCAAACCAGGAAAAGTCCACCCCTTTCCCAGAATCCTCCATTCCTTTGGCTATTAGGTGGTGGGCAGCCTGGGACTTGTTGTCCCCTTTTCCAGCTGGGACTTGTTGTCCTCCTCTTCTCTGGCTAAGCACTGCCCTCCACTGCAGGAGGCGGGTCCAAGCGCTTGCTTGATAGGCAAATGAGGCTGCGGAGAAGCTGCAGGAGAAGGCATGTTTTATTTTTCTGACCAAAGAAGGAAAGCTCCGGCAAAAGCCGGAGCGTGCAAAAATTGCTACGAAACTCAGTTTCATTCCTCTCCACGGAAATCTTTAGTAAAAGGCGAAAGATTTTTACGATATGAAGAGAAACATGAGCATACCCAACACTGCCTTCCCCATCCTACCGCCATGGTTGCCGTCCTGTGCTAAGCCGCGGAGAGCTCCCAACTTCTGGAAAGGGGGGGGGGTCACTGCATGACACCCCCCAATTCCCCCCAAAAAGCTGCAAACCAGGAAAAGTCCACCCCTTTCCCAGAATCCTCCATTCCTTTGGCTATTAGGTGGTGGGCAGCCTGGGACTTGTTGTCCCCTTTTCCAGCTGGGACTTGTTGTCCTCCTCTTCTCTGGCTAAGCACTGCCCTCCACTGCAGGAGGCGGGTCCAAGCGCTTGCTTGATAGGCAAATGAGGCTGCGGAGAAGCTGCAGGAGAAGGCATGTTTTATTTTTCTGACCAAAGAAGGAAAGCTCCGGCAAACGCTGGAGCGTGCAAAAATTGCTACGAAACTCAGTTTCATTCCTCTCCACGGAAATCTTTAGTAAAAGGCGAAAGATTTTTACGATATGAAGAGAAACATGAGCATACCCAACACTGCCTTCCCCATCCTACCGCCATGGTTGCCGTCCTGTGCTAAGCCGCGGAGAGCTCCCAACTTCTGGAAAGGGGGGGGGGGGGGTCACTGCATGACACCCCCCAATTCCCCCCAAAAAGCTGCAAACCAGGAAAAGTCCACCCCTTTCCCAGAATCCTCCATTCCTTTGGCTATTAGGTGGTGGGCAGCCTGGGACTTGTTGTCCCCTTTTCCAGCTGGGACTTGTTGTCCTCCTCTTCTCTGGCTAAGCACTGCCCTCCACTGCAGGAGGCGGGTCCAAGCGCTTGCTTGATAGGCAAATGAGGCTGCGGAGAAGCTGCAGGAGAAGGCATGTTTTATTTTTCTGACCAAAGAAGGAAAGCTCCGGCAAAAGCCGGAGCGTGCAAAAATTGCTACGAAACTCAGTTTCATTCCTCTCCACGGAAATCTTTAGTAAAAGGCGAAAGATTTTTACGATATGAAGAGAAATATGAGCATACCCAACACTGCCTTCCCCATCCTACCGCCATGGTTGCCGTCCTGTGCTAAGCCGCGGAGAGCTCCCAACTTCTGGAAAGGGGGGGGGGGGTCACTGCATGACACCCCCCAATTCCCCCCAAAAAGCTGCAAACCAGGAAAAGTCCACCCCTTTCCCAGAATCCTCCATTCCTTTGGCTATTAGGTGGTGGGCAGCCTGGGACTTGTTGTCCCCTTTTCCAGCTGGGACTTGTTGTCCTCCTCTTCTCTGGCTAAGCACTGCCCTCCACTGCAGGAGGCGGGTCCAAGCGCTTGCTTGATAGGCAAATGAGGCTGCGGAGAAGCTGCAGGAGAAGGCATGTTTTATTTTTCTGACCAAAGAAGGAAAGCTCCGGCAAAAGCCGGAGCGTGCAAAAATTGCTACGAAACTCAGTTTCATTCCTCTCCACGGAAATCTTTAGTAAAAGGCGAAAGATTTTTACGATATGAAGAGAAACATGAGCATACCCAACACTGCCTTCCCCATCCTACCGCCATGGTTGCCGTCCTGTGCTAAGCCGCGGAGAGCTCCCAACTTCTGGAAAGGGGGGGGGGGTCACTGCATGACACCCCCCAATTCCCCCCAAAAAGCTGCAAACCAGGAAAAGTCCACCCCTTTCCCAGAATCCTCCATTCCTTTGGCTATTAGGTGGTGGGCAGCCTGGGACTTGTTGTCCCCTTTTCCAGCTGGGACTTGTTGTCCTCCTCTTCTCTGGCTAAGCACTGCCCTCCACTGCAGGAGGCGGGTCCAAGCGCTTGCTTGATAGGCAAATGAGGCTGCGGAGAAGCTGCAGGAGAAGGCATGTTTTATTTTTCTGACCAAAGAAGGAAAGCTCCGGCAAAAGCCGGAGCGTGCAAAAATTGCTACGAAACTCAGTTTCATTCCTCTCCACGGAAATCTTTAGTAAAAGGCGAAAGATTTTTACGATATGAAGAGAAACATGAGCATACCCAACACTGCCTTCCCCATCCTACCGCCATGGTTGCCGTCCTGTGCTAAGCCGCGGAGAGCTCCCAACTTCTGGAAAGGGGGGGGGTCACTGCATGACACCCCCCAATTCCCCCCAAAAAGCTGCAAACCAGGAAAAGTCCACCCCTTTCCCAGAATCCTCCATTCCTTTGGCTATTAGGTGGTGGGCAGCCTGGGACTTGTTGTCCCCTTTTCCAGCTGGGACTTGTTGTCCTCCTCTTCTCTGGCTAAGCACTGCCCTCCACTGCAGGAGGCGGGTCCAAGCGCTTGCTTGATAGGCAAATGAGGCTGCGGAGAAGCTGCAGGAGAAGGCATGTTTTATTTTTCTGACCAAAGAAGGAAAGCTCCGGCAAAAGCCGGAGCGTGCAAAAATTGCTACGAAACTCAGTTTCATTCCTCTCCACGGAAATCTTTAGTAAAAGGCGAAAGATTTTTACGATATGAAGAGAAACATGAGCATACCCAACACTGCCTTCCCCATCCTACCGCCATGGTTGCCGTCCTGTGCTAAGCCGCGGAGAGCTCCCAACTTCTGGAAAGGGGGGGGGGTCACTGCATGACACCCCCCAATTCCCCCCAAAAAGCTGCAAACCAGGAAAAGTCCACCCCTTTCCCAGAATCCTCCATTCCTTTGGCTATTAGGTGGTGGGCAGCCTGGGACTTGTTGTCCCCTTTTCCAGCTGGGACTTGTTGTCCTCCTCTTCTCTGGCTAAGCACTGCCCTCCACTGCAGGAGGCGGGTCCAAGCGCTTGCTTGATAGGCAAATGAGGCTGCGGAGAAGCTGCAGGAGAAGGCATGTTTTATTTTTCTGACCAAAGAAGGAAAGCTCCGGCAAAAGCCGGAGCGTGCAAAAATTGCTACGAAACTCAGTTTCATTCCTCTCCACGGAAATCTTTAGTAAAAGGCGAAAGATTTTTACGATATGAAGAGAAACATGAGCATACCCAACACTGCCTTCCCCATCCTACCGCCATGGTTGCCGTCCTGTGCTAAGCCGCGGAGAGCTCCCAACTTCTGGAAAGGGGGGGGGGGTCACTGCATGACACCCCCCAATTCCCCCCAAAAAGCTGCAAACCAGGAAAAGTCCACCCCTTTCCCAGAATCCTCCATTCCTTTGGCTATTAGGTGGTGGGCAGCCTGGGACTTGTTGTCCCCTTTTCCAGCTGGGACTTGTTGTCCTCCTCTTCTCTGGCTAAGCACTGCCCTCCACTGCAGGAGGCGGGTCCAAGCGCTTGCTTGATAGGCAAATGAGGCTGCGGAGAAGCTGCAGGAGAAGGCATGTTTTATTTTTCTGACCAAAGAAGGAAAGCTCCGGCAAAAGCCGGAGCGTGCAAAAATTGCTACGAAACTCAGTTTCATTCCTCTCCACGGAAATCTTTAGTAAAAGGCGAAAGATTTTTACGATATGAAGAGAAACATGAGCATACCCAACACTGCCTTCCCCATCCTACCGCCATGGTTGCCGTCCTGTGCTAAGCCGCGGAGAGCTCCCAACTTCTGGAAAGGGGGGGGGTCACTGCATGACACCCCCCAATTCCCCCCAAAAAGCTGCAAACCAGGAAAAGTCCACCCCTTTCCCAGAATCCTCCATTCCTTTGGCTATTAGGTGGTGGGCAGCCTGGGACTTGTTGTCCCCTTTTCCAGCTGGGACTTGTTGTCCTCCTCTTCTCTGGCTAAGCACTGCCCTCCACTGCAGGAGGCGGGTCCAAGCGCTTGCTTGATAGGCAAATGAGGCTGCGGAGAAGCTGCAGGAGAAGGCATGTTTTATTTTTCTGACCAAAGAAGGAAAGCTCCGGCAAACGCTGGAGCGTGCAAAAATTGCTACGAAACTCAGTTTCATTCCTCTCCACGGAAATCTTTAGTAAAAGGCGAAAGATTTTTACGATATGAAGAGAAACATGAGCATACCCAACACTGCCTTCCCCATCCTACCGCCATGGTTGCCGTCCTGTGCTAAGCCGCGGAGAGCTCCCAACTTCTGGAAAGGGGGGGGGGGGGGTCACTGCATGACACCCCCCAATTCCCCCCAAAAAGCTGCAAACCAGGAAAAGTCCACCCCTTTCCCAGAATCCTCCATTCCTTTGGCTATTAGGTGGTGGGCAGCCTGGGACTTGTTGTCCCCTTTTCCAGCTGGGACTTGTTGTCCTCCTCTTCTCTGGCTAAGCACTGCCCTCCACTGCAGGAGGCGGGTCCAAGCGCTTGCTTGATAGGCAAATGAGGCTGCGGAGAAGCTGCAGGAGAAGGCATGTTTTATTTTTCTGACCAAAGAAAGAAAGCTCCGGCAAACGCTGGAGCGTGCAAAAATTGCTACGAAACTCAGTTTCATTCCTCTCCACGGAAATCTTTAGTAAAAGGCGAAAGATTTTTACGATATGAAGAGAAACATGAGCATACCCAACACTGCCTTCCCCATCCTACCGCCATGGTTGCCATCCTGTGCTAAGCCGCGGAGAGCTCCCAACTTCTGGAAAGGGGGGGGGGGGGGGGGGTCACTGCATGACACCCCCCAATTCCCCCCAAAAAGCTGCAAACCAGGAAAAGTCCACCCCTTTCCCAGAATCCTCCATTCCTTTGGCTATTAGGTGGTGGGCAGCCTGGGACTTGTTGTCCCCTTTTCCAGCTGGGACTTGTTGTCCTCCTCTTCTCTGGCTAAGCACTGCCCTCCACTGCAGGAGGCGGGTCCAAGCGCTTGCTTGATAGGCAAATGAGGCTGCGGAGAAGCTGCAGGAGAAGGCATGTTTTATTTTTCTGACCAAAGAAGGAAAGCTCCGGCAAAAGCCGGAGCGTGCAAAAATTGCTACGAAACTCAGTTTCATTCCTCTCCACGGAAATCTTTAGTAAAAGGCGAAAGATTTTTACGATATGAAGAGAAACATGAGCATACCCAACACTGCCTTCCCCATCCTACCGCCATGGTTGCCGTCCTGTGCTAAGCCGCGGAGAGCTCCCAACTTCTGGAAAGGGGGGGGGGTCACTGCATGACACCCCCCAATTCCCCCCAAAAAGCTGCAAACCAGGAAAAGTCCACCCCTTTCCCAGAATCCTCCATTCCTTTGGCTATTAGGTGGTGGGCAGCCTGGGACTTGTTGTCCCCTTTTCCAGCTGGGACTTGTTGTCCTCCTCTTCTCTGGCTAAGCACTGCCCTCCACTGCAGGAGGCGGGTCCAAGCGCTTGCTTGATAGGCAAATGAGGCTGCGGAGAAGCTGCAGGAGAAGGCATGTTTTATTTTTCTGACCAAAGAAGGAAAGCTCCGGCAAAAGCCGGAGCGTGCAAAAATTGCTACGAAACTCAGTTTCATTCCTCTCCACGGAAATCTTTAGTAAAAGGCGAAAGATTTTTACGATATGAAGAGAAACATGAGCATACCCAACACTGCCTTCCCCATCCTACCGCCATGGTTGCCGTCCTGTGCTAAGCCGCGGAGAGCTCCCAACTTCTGGAAAGGGGGGGGGGTCACTGCATGACACCCCCCAATTCCCCCCAAAAAGCTGCAAACCAGGAAAAGTCCACCCCTTTCCCAGAATCCTCCATTCCTTTGGCTATTAGGTGGTGGGCAGCCTGGGACTTGTTGTCCCCTTTTCCAGCTGGGACTTGTTGTCCTCCTCTTCTCTGGCTAAGCACTGCCCTCCACTGCAGGAGGCGGGTCCAAGCGCTTGCTTGATAGGCAAATGAGGCTGCGGAGAAGCTGCAGGAGAAGGCATGTTTTATTTTTCTGACCAAAGAAGGAAAGCTCCGGCAAAAGCCGGAGCGTGCAAAAATTGCTACGAAACTCAGTTTCATTCCTCTCCACGGAAATCTTTAGTAAAAGGCGAAAGATTTTTACGATATGAAGAGAAACATGAGCATACCCAACACTGCCTTCCCCATCCTACCGCCATGGTTGCCGTCCTGTGCTAAGCCGCGGAGAGCTCCCAACTTCTGGAAAGGGGGGGGGTCACTGCATGACACCCCCCAATTCCCCCCAAAAAGCTGCAAACCAGGAAAAGTCCACCCCTTTCCCAGAATCCTCCATTCCTTTGGCTATTAGGTGGTGGGCAGCCTGGGACTTGTTGTCCCCTTTTCCAGCTGGGACTTGTTGTCCTCCTCTTCTCTGGCTAAGCACTGCCCTCCACTGCAGGAGGCGGGTCCAAGCGCTTGCTTGATAGGCAAATGAGGCTGCGGAGAAGCTGCAGGAGAAGGCATGTTTTATTTTTCTGACCAAAGAAGGAAAGCTCCGGCAAACGCTGGAGCGTGCAAAAATTGCTACGAAACTCAGTTTCATTCCTCTCCACGGAAATCTTTAGTAAAAGGCGAAAGATTTTTACGATATGAAGAGAAACATGAGCATACCCAACACTGCCTTCCCCATCCTACCGCCATGGTTGCCGTCCTGTGCTAAGCCGCGGAGAGCTCCCAACTTCTGGAAAGGGGGGGGGGGGGGTCACTGCATGACACCCCCCAATTCCCCCCAAAAAGCTGCAAACCAGGAAAAGTCCACCCCTTTCCCAGAATCCTCCATTCCTTTGGCTATTAGGTGGTGGGCAGCCTGGGACTTGTTGTCCCCTTTTCCAGCTGGGACTTGTTGTCCTCCTCTTCTCTGGCTAAGCACTGCCCTCCACTGCAGGAGGCGGGTCCAAGCGCTTGCTTGATAGGCAAATGAGGCTGCGGAGAAGCTGCAGGAGAAGGCATGTTTTATTTTTCTGACCAAAGAAGGAAAGCTCCGGCAAAAGCCGGAGCGTGCAAAAATTGCTACGAAACTCAGTTTCATTCCTCTCCACGGAAATCTTTAGTAAAAGGCGAAAGATTTTTACGATATGAAGAGAAACATGAGCATACCCAACACTGCCTTCCCCATCCTACCGCCATGGTTGCCGTCCTGTGCTAAGCCGCGGAGAGCTCCCAACTTCTGGAAAGGGGGGGGTCACTGCATGACACCCCCCAATTCCCCCCAAAAAGCTGCAAACCAGGAAAAGTCCACCCCTTTCCCAGAATCCTCCATTCCTTTGGCTATTAGGTGGTGGGCAGCCTGGGACTTGTTGTCCCCTTTTCCAGCTGGGACTTGTTGTCCTCCTCTTCTCTGGCTAAGCACTGCCCTCCACTGCAGGAGGCGGGTCCAAGCGCTTGCTTGATAGGCAAATGAGGCTGCGGAGAAGCTGCAGGAGAAGGCATGTTTTATTTTTCTGACCAAAGAAGGAAAGCTCCGGCAAACGCTGGAGCGTGCAAAAATTGCTACGAAACTCAGTTTCATTCCTCTCCACGGAAATCTTTAGTAAAAGGCGAAAGATTTTTACGATATGAAGAGAAACATGAGCATACCCAACACTGCCTTCCCCATCCTACCGCCATGGTTGCCGTCCTGTGCTAAGCCGCGGAGAGCTCCCAACTTCTGGAAAGGGGGGGGGGGTCACTGCATGACACCCCCCAATTCCCCCCAAAAAGCTGCAAACCAGGAAAAGTCCACCCCTTTCCCAGAATCCTCCATTCCTTTGGCTATTAGGTGGTGGGCAGCCTGGGACTTGTTGTCCTCCTCTTCTCTGGCTAAGCACTGCCCTCCACTGCAGGAGGCGGGTCCAAGCGCTTGCTTGATAGGCAAATGAGGCTGCGGAGAAGCTGCAGGAGAAGGCATGTTTTATTTTTCTGACCAAAGAAGGAAAGCTCCGGCAAAAGCCGGAGCGTGCAAAAATTGCTACGAAACTCAGTTTCATTCCTCTCCACGGAAATCTTTAGTAAAAGGCGAAAGATTTTTACGATATGAAGAGAAACATGAGCATACCCAACACTGCCTTCCCCATCCTACCGCCATGGTTGCCGTCCTGTGCTAAGCCGCGGAGAGCTCCCAACTTCTGGAAAGGGGGGGGGTCACTGCATGACACCCCCCAATTCCCCCCAAAAAGCTGCAAACCAGGAAAAGTCCACCCCTTTCCCAGAATCCTCCATTCCTTTGGCTATTAGGTGGTGGGCAGCCTGGGACTTGTTGTCCCCTTTTCCAGCTGGGACTTGTTGTCCTCCTCTTCTCTGGCTAAGCACTGCCCTCCACTGCAGGAGGCAGGTCCAAGCGCTTGCTTGATAGGCAAATGAGGCTGCGGAGAAGCTGCAGGAGAAGGCATGTTTTATTTTTCTGACCAAAGAAGGAAAGCTCCGGCAAAAGCCGGAGCGTGCAAAAATTGCTACGAAACTCAGTTTCATTCCTCTCCACGGAAATCTTTAGTAAAAGGCGAAAGATTTTTACGATATGAAGAGAAACATGAGCATACCCAACACTGCCTTCCCCATCCTACCGCCATGGTTGCCGTCCTGTGCTAAGCCGCGGAGAGCTCCCAACTTCTGGAAAGGGGGGGGGTCACTGCATGACACCCCCCAATTCCCCCCAAAAAGCTGCAAACCAGGAAAAGTCCACCCCTTTCCCAGAATCCTCCATTCCTTTGGCTATTAGGTGGTGGGCAGCCTGGGACTTGTTGTCCCCTTTTCCAGCTGGGACTTGTTGTCCTCCTCTTCTCTGGCTAAGCACTGCCCTCCACTGCAGGAGGCGGGTCCAAGCGCTTGCTTGATAGGCAAATGAGGCTGCGGAGAAGCTGCAGGAGAAGGCATGTTTTATTTTTCTGACCAAAGAAGGAAAGCTCCGGCAAACGCTGGAGCGTGCAAAAATTGCTACGAAACTCAGTTTCATTCCTCTCCACGGAAATCTTTAGTAAAAGGCGAAAGATTTTTACGATATGAAGAGAAACATGAGCATACCCAACACTGCCTTCCCCATCCTACCGCCATGGTTGCCGTCCTGTGCTAAGCCGCGGAGAGCTCCCAACTTCTGGAAAGGGGGGGGGGGGGTCACTGCATGACACCCCCCAATTCCCCCCAAAAAGCTGCAAACCAGGAAAAGTCCACCCCTTTCCCAGAATCCTCCATTCCTTTGGCTATTAGGTGGTGGGCAGCCTGGGACTTGTTGTCCCCTTTTCCAGCTGGGACTTGTTGTCCTCCTCTTCTCTGGCTAAGCACTGCCCTCCACTGCAGGAGGCGGGTCCAAGCGCTTGCTTGATAGGCAAATGAGGCTGCGGAGAAGCTGCAGGAGAAGGCATGTTTTATTTTTCTGACCAAAGAAGGAAAGCTCCGGCAAAAGCCGGAGCGTGCAAAAATTGCTACGAAACTCAGTTTCATTCCTCTCCACGGAAATCTTTAGTAAAAGGCGAAAGATTTTTACGATATGAAGAGAAACATGAGCATACCCAACACTGCCTTCCCCATCCTACCGCCATGGTTGCCGTCCTGTGCTAAGCCGCGGAGAGCTCCCAACTTCTGGAAAGGGGGGGGGTCACTGCATGACACCCCCCAATTCCCCCCAAAAAGCTGCAAACCAGGAAAAGTCCACCCCTTTCCCAGAATCCTCCATTCCTTTGGCTATTAGGTGGTGGGCAGCCTGGGACTTGTTGTCCCCTTTTCCAGCTGGGACTTGTTGTCCTCCTCTTCTCTGGCTAAGCACTGCCCTCCACTGCAGGAGGCGGGTCCAAGCGCTTGCTTGATAGGCAAATGAGGCTGCGGAGAAGCTGCAGGAGAAGGCATGTTTTATTTTTCTGACCAAAGAAGGAAAGCTCCGGCAAAAGCCGGAGCGTGCAAAAATTGCTACGAAACTCAGTTTCATTCCTCTCCACGGAAATCTTTAGTAAAAGGCGAAAGATTTTTACGATATGAAGAGAAACATGAGCATACCCAACACTGCCTTCCCCATCCTACCGCCATGGTTGCCGTCCTGTGCTAAGCCGCGGAGAGCTCCCAACTTCTGGAAAGGGGGGGGGTCACTGCATGACACCCCCCAATTCCCCCCAAAAAGCTGCAAACCAGGAAAAGTCCACCCCTTTCCCAGAATCCTCCATTCCTTTGGCTATTAGGTGGTGGGCAGCCTGGGACTTGTTGTCCCCTTTTCCAGCTGGGACTTGTTGTCCTCCTCTTCTCTGGCTAAGCACTGCCCTCCACTGCAGGAGGCGGGTCCAAGCGCTTGCTTGATAGGCAAATGAGGCTGCGGAGAAGCTGCAGGAGAAGGCATGTTTTATTTTTCTGACCAAAGAAGGAAAGCTCCGGCAAAAGCCGGAGCGTGCAAAAATTGCTACGAAACTCAGTTTCATTCCTCTCCACGGAAATCTTTAGTAAAAGGCGAAAGATTTTTACGATATGAAGAGAAACATGAGCATACCCAACACTGCCTTCCCCATCCTACCGCCATGGTTGCCGTCCTGTGCTAAGCCGCGGAGAGCTCCCAACTTCTGGAAAGGGGGGGGGGGGTCACTGCATGACACCCCCCAATTCCCCCCAAAAAGCTGCAAACCAGGAAAAGTCCACCCCTTTCCCAGAATCCTCCATTCCTTTGGCTATTAGGTGGTGGGCAGCCTGGGACTTGTTGTCCCCTTTTCCAGCTGGGACTTGTTGTCCTCCTCTTCTCTGGCTAAGCACTGCCCTCCACTGCAGGAGGCGGGTCCAAGCGCTTGCTTGATAGGCAAATGAGGCTGCGGAGAAGCTGCAGGAGAAGGCATGTTTTATTTTTCTGACCAAAGAAGGAAAGCTCCGGCAAAAGCCGGAGCGTGCAAAAATTGCTACGAAACTCAGTTTCATTCCTCTCCACGGAAATCTTTAGTAAAAGGCGAAAGATTTTTACGATATGAAGAGAAACATGAGCATACCCAACACTGCCTTCCCCATCCTACCGCCATGGTTGCCGTCCTGTGCTAAGCCGCGGAGAGCTCCCAACTTCTGGAAAGGGGGGGGGGTCACTGCATGACACCCCCCAATTCCCCCCAAAAAGCTGCAAACCAGGAAAAGTCCACCCCTTTCCCAGAATCCTCCATTCCTTTGGCTATTAGGTGGTGGGCAGCCTGGGACTTGTTGTCCCCTTTTCCAGCTGGGACTTGTTGTCCTCCTCTTCTCTGGCTAAGCACTGCCCTCCACTGCAGGAGGCGGGTCCAAGCGCTTGCTTGATAGGCAAATGAGGCTGCGGAGAAGCTGCAGGAGAAGGCATGTTTTATTTTTCTGACCAAAGAAGGAAAGCTCCGGCAAAAGCCGGAGCGTGCAAAAATTGCTACGAAACTCAGTTTCATTCCTCTCCACGGAAATCTTTAGTAAAAGGCGAAAGATTTTTACGATATGAAGAGAAACATGAGCATACCCAACACTGCCTTCCCCATCCTACCGCCATGGTTGCCGTCCTGTGCTAAGCCGCGGAGAGCTCCCAACTTCTGGAAAGGGGGGGGGGGGTCACTGCATGACACCCCCCAATTCCCCCCAAAAAGCTGCAAACCAGGAAAAGTCCACCCCTTTCCCAGAATCCTCCATTCCTTTGGCTATTAGGTGGTGGGCAGCCTGGGACTTGTTGTCCCCTTTTCCAGCTGGGACTTGTTGTCCTCCTCTTCTCTGGCTAAGCACTGCCCTCCACTGCAGGAGGCGGGTCCAAGCGCTTGCTTGATAGGCAAATGAGGCTGCGGAGAAGCTGCAGGAGAAGGCATGTTTTATTTTTCTGACCAAAGAAGGAAAGCTCCGGCAAAAGCCGGAGCGTGCAAAAATTGCTACGAAACTCAGTTTCATTCCTCTCCACGGAAATCTTTAGTAAAAGGCGAAAGATTTTTACGATATGAAGAGAAACATGAGCATACCCAACACTGCCTTCCCCATCCTACCGCCATGGTTGCCGTCCTGTGCTAAGCCGCGGAGAGCTCCCAACTTCTGGAAAGGGGGGGGGGGGGTCACTGCATGACACCCCCCAATTCCCCCCAAAAAGCTGCAAACCAGGAAAAGTCCACCCCTTTCCCAGAATCCTCCATTCCTTTGGCTATTAGGTGGTGGGCAGCCTGGGACTTGTTGTCCCCTTTTCCAGCTGGGACTTGTTGTCCTCCTCTTCTCTGGCTAAGCACTGCCCTCCACTGCAGGAGGCGGGTCCAAGCGCTTGCTTGATAGGCAAATGAGGCTGCGGAGAAGCTGCAGGAGAAGGCATGTTTTATTTTTCTGACCAAAGAAGGAAAGCTCCGGCAAACGCTGGAGCGTGCAAAAATTGCTACGAAACTCAGTTTCATTCCTCTCCACGGAAATCTTTAGTAAAAGGCGAAAGATTTTTACGATATGAAGAGAAACATGAGCATACCCAACACTGCCTTCCCCATCCTACCGCCATGGTTGCCGTCCTGTGCTAAGCCGCGGAGAGCTCCCAACTTCTGGAAAGGGGGGGGGGTCACTGCATGACACCCCCCAATTCCCCCCAAAAAGCTGCAAACCAGGAAAAGTCCACCCCTTTCCCAGAATCCTCCATTCCTTTGGCTATTAGGTGGTGGGCAGCCTGGGACTTGTTGTCCCCTTTTCCAGCTGGGACTTGTTGTCCTCCTCTTCTCTGGCTAAGCACTGCCCTCCACTGCAGGAGGCGGGTCCAAACGCTTGCTTGATAGGCAAATGAGGCTGCGGAGAAGCTGCAGGAGAAGGCATGTTTTATTTTTCTGACCAAAGAAGGAAAGCTCCGGCAAAAGCCGGAGCGTGCAAAAATTGCTACGAAACTCAGTTTCATTCCTCTCCACGGAAATCTTTAGTAAAAGGCGAAAGATTTTTACGATATGAAGAGAAACATGAGCATACCCAACACTGCCTTCCCCATCCTACCGCCATGGTTGCCGTCCTGTGCTAAGCCGCGGAGAGCTCCCAACTTCTGGAAAGGGGGGGGGGGGGGGTCACTGCATGACACCCCCCAATTCCCCCCAAAAAGCTGCAAACCAGGAAAAGTCCACCCCTTTCCCAGAATCCTCCATTCCTTTGGCTATTAGGTGGTGGGCAGCCTGGGACTTGTTGTCCCCTTTTCCAGCTGGGACTTGTTGTCCTCCTCTTCTCTGGCTAAGCACTGCCCTCCACTGCAGGAGGCGGGTCCAAGCGCTTGCTTGATAGGCAAATGAGGCTGCGGAGAAGCTGCAGGAGAAGGCATGTTTTATTTTTCTGACCAAAGAAGGAAAGCTCCGGCAAAAGCCGGAGCGTGCAAAAATTGCTACGAAACTCAGTTTCATTCCTCTCCACGGAAATCTTTAGTAAAAGGCGAAAGATTTTTACGATATGAAGAGAAACATGAGCATACCCAACACTGCCTTCCCCATCCTACCGCCATGGTTGCCGTCCTGTGCTAAGCCGCGGAGAGCTCCCAACTTCTGGAAAGGGGGGGGGTCACTGCATGACACCCCCCAATTCCCCCCAAAAAGCTGCAAACCAGGAAAAGTCCACCCCTTTCCCAGAATCCTCCATTCCTTTGGCTATTAGGTGGTGGGCAGCCTGGGACTTGTTGTCCCCTTTTCCAGCTGGGACTTGTTGTCCTCCTCTTCTCTGGCTAAGCACTGCCCTCCACTGCAGGAGGCGGGTCCAAGCGCTTGCTTGATAGGCAAATGAGGCTGCGGAGAAGCTGCAGGAGAAGGCATGTTTTATTTTTCTGACCAAAGAAGGAAAGCTCCGGCAAAAGCCGGAGCGTGCAAAAATTGCTACGAAACTCAGTTTCATTCCTCTCCACGGAAATCTTTAGTAAAAGGCGAAAGATTTTTACGATATGAAGAGAAACATGAGCATACCCAACACTGCCTTCCCCATCCTACCGCCATGGTTGCCGTCCTGTGCTAAGCCGCGGAGAGCTCCCAACTTCTGGAAAGGGGGGGGGTCACTGCATGACACCCCCCAATTCCCCCCAAAAAGCTGCAAACCAGGAAAAGTCCACCCCTTTCCCAGAATCCTCCATTCCTTTGGCTATTAGGTGGTGGGCAGCCTGGGACTTGTTGTCCCCTTTTCCAGCTGGGACTTGTTGTCCTCCTCTTCTCTGGCTAAGCACTGCCCTCCACTGCAGGAGGCGGGTCCAAGCGCTTGCTTGATAGGCAAATGAGGCTGCGGAGAAGCTGCAGGAGAAGGCATGTTTTATTTTTCTGACCAAAGAAGGAAAGCTCCGGCAAAAGCCGGAGCGTGCAAAAATTGCTACGAAACTCAGTTTCATTCCTCTCCACGGAAATCTTTAGTAAAAGGCGAAAGATTTTTACGATATGAAGAGAAACATGAGCATACCCAACACTGCCTTCCCCATCCTACCGCCATGGTTGCCGTCCTGTGCTAAGCCGCGGAGAGCTCCCAACTTCTGGAAAGGGGGGGGGGTCACTGCATGACACCCCCCAATTCCCCCCAAAAAGCTGCAAACCAGGAAAAGTCCACCCCTTTCCCAGAATCCTCCATTCCTTTGGCTATTAGGTGGTGGGCAGCCTGGGACTTGTTGTCCCCTTTTCCAGCTGGGACTTGTTGTCCTCCTCTTCTCTGGCTAAGCACTGCCCTCCACTGCAGGAGGCGGGTCCAAGCGCTTGCTTGATAGGCAAATGAGGCTGCGGAGAAGCTGCAGGAGAAGGCATGTTTTATTTTTCTGACCAAAGAAGGAAAGCTCCGGCAAAAGCCGGAGCGTGCAAAAATTGCTACGAAACTCAGTTTCATTCCTCTCCACGGAAATCTTTAGTAAAAGGCGAAAGATTTTTACGATATGAAGAGAAACATGAGCATACCCAACACTGCCTTCCCCATCCTACCGCCATGGTTGCCGTCCTGTGCTAAGCCGCGGAGAGCTCCCAACTTCTGGAAAGGGGGGGGGGTCACTGCATGACACCCCCCAATTCCCCCCAAAAAGCTGCAAACCAGGAAAAGTCCACCCCTTTCCCAGAATGCTCCATTCCTTTGGCTATTAGGTGGTGGGCAGCCTGGGACTTGTTGTCCCCTTTTCCAGCTGGGACTTGTTGTCCTCCTCTTCTCTGGCTAAGCACTGCCCTCCACTGCAGGAGGCGGGTCCAAGCGCTTGCTTGATAGGCAAATGAGGCTGCGGAGAAGCTGCAGGAGAAGGCATGTTTTATTTTTCTGACCAAAGAAGGAAAGCTCCGGCAAAAGCCGGAGCGTGCAAAAATTGCTACGAAACTCAGTTTCATTCCTCTCCACGGAAATCTTTAGTAAAAGGCGAAAGATTTTTACGATATGAAGAGAAACATGAGCATACCCAACACTGCCTTCCCCATCCTACCGCCATGGTTGCCGTCCTGTGCTAAGCCGCGGAGAGCTCCCAACTTCTGGAAAGGGGGGGGGGGGGGTCACTGCATGACACCCCCCAATTCCCCCCAAAAAGCTGCAAACCAGGAAAAGTCCACCCCTTTCCCAGAATCCTCCATTCCTTTGGCTATTAGGTGGTGGGCAGCCTGGGACTTGTTGTCCCCTTTTCCAGCTGGGACTTGTTGTCCTCCTCTTCTCTGGCTAAGCACTGCCCTCCACTGCAGGAGGCGGGTCCAAGCGCTTGCTTGATAGGCAAATGAGGCTGCGGAGAAGCTGCAGGAGAAGGCATGTTTTATTTTTCTGACCAAAGAAGGAAAGCTCCGGCAAAAGCCGGAGCGTGCAAAAATTGCTACGAAACTCAGTTTCATTCCTCTCCACGGAAATCTTTAGTAAAAGGCGAAAGATTTTTACGATATGAAGAGAAACATGAGCATACCCAACACTGCCTTCCCCATCCTACCGCCATGGTTGCCGTCCTGTGCTAAGCCGCGGAGAGCTCCCAACTTCTGGAAAGGGGGGGGGGGGGGGTCACTGCATGACACCCCCCAATTCCCCCCAAAAAGCTGCAAACCAGGAAAAGTCCACCCCTTTCCCAGAATCCTCCATTCCTTTGGCTATTAGGTGGTGGGCAGCCTGGGACTTGTTGTCCCCTTTTCCAGCTGGGACTTGTTGTCCTCCTCTTCTCTGGCTAAGCACTGCCCTCCACTGCAGGAGGCGGGTCCAAGCGCTTGCTTGATAGGCAAATGAGGCTGCGGAGAAGCTGCAGGAGAAGGCATGTTTTATTTTTCTGACCAAAGAAGGAAAGCTCCGGCAAACGCTGGAGCGTGCAAAAATTGCTACGAAACTCAGTTTCATTCCTCTCCACGGAAATCTTTAGTAAAAGGCGAAAGATTTTTACGATATGAAGAGAAACATGAGCATACCCAACACTGCCTTCCCCATCCTACCGCCATGGTTGCCGTCCTGTGCTAAGCCGCGGAGAGCTCCCAACTTCTGGAAAGGGGGGGGGGGGGTCACTGCATGACACCCCCCAATTCCCCCCAAAAAGCTGCAAACCAGGAAAAGTCCACCCCTTTCCCAGAATCCTCCATTCCTTTGGCTATTAGGTGGTGGGCAGCCTGGGACTTGTTGTCCCCTTTTCCAGCTGGGACTTGTTGTCCTCCTCTTCTCTGGCTAAGCACTGCCCTCCACTGCAGGAGGCGGGTCCAAGCGCTTGCTTGATAGGCAAATGAGGCTGCGGAGAAGCTGCAGGATAAGGCATGTTTTATTTTTCTGACCAAAGAAGGAAAGCTCCGGCAAACGCTGGAGCGTGCAAAAATTGCTACGAAACTCAGTTTCATTCCTCTCCACGGAAATCTTTAGTAAAAGGTGAAAGATTTTTACGATATGAAGAGAAACATGAGCATACCCAACACTGCCTTCCCCATCCTACCGCCATGGTTGCCGTCCTGTGCTAAGCCGCGGAGAGCTCCCAACTTCTGGAAAGGGGGGGGGTCACTGCATGACACCCCCCAATTCCCCCCAAAAAGCTGCAAACCAGGAAAAGTCCACCCCTTTCCCAGAATCCTCCATTCCTTTGGCTATTAGGTGGTGGGCAGCCTGGGACTTGTTGTCCCCTTTTCCAGCTGGGACTTGTTGTCCTCCTCTTCTCTGGCTAAGCACTGCCCTCCACTGCAGGAGGCGGGTCCAAGCGCTTGCTTGATAGGCAAATGAGGCTGCGGAGAAGCTGCAGGAGAAGGCATGTTTTATTTTTCTGACCAAAGAAGGAAAGCTCCGGCAAACGCTGGAGCGTGCAAAAATTGCTACGAAACTCAGTTTCATTCCTCTCCACGGAAATCTTTAGTAAAAGGCGAAAGATTTTTACGATATGAAGAGAAACATGAGCATACCCAACACTGCCTTCCCCATCCTACCGCCATGGTTGCCGTCCTGTGCTAAGCCGCGGAGAGCTCCCAACTTCTGGAAAGGGGGGGGGTCACTGCATGACACCCCCCAATTCCCCCCAAAAAGCTGCAAACCAGGAAAAGTCCACCCCTTTCCCAGAATCCTCCATTCCTTTGGCTATTAGGTGGTGGGCAGCCTGGGACTTGTTGTCCCCTTTTCCAGCTGGGACTTGTTGTCCTCCTCTTCTCTGGCTAAGCACTGCCCTCCACTGCAGGAGGCGGGTCCAAGCGCTTGCTTGATAGGCAAATGAGGCTGCGGAGAAGCTGCAGGAGAAGGCATGTTTTATTTTTCTGACCAAAGAAGGAAAGCTCCGGCAAAAGCCGGAGCGTGCAAAAATTGCTACGAAACTCAGTTTCATTCCTCTCCACGGAAATCTTTAGTAAAAGGCGAAAGATTTTTACGATATGAAGAGAAACATGAGCATACCCAACACTGCCTTCCCCATCCTACCGCCATGGTTGCCGTCCTGTGCTAAGCCGCGGAGAGCTCCCAACTTCTGGAAAGGGGGGGGGTCACTGCATGACACCCCCCAATTCCCCCCAAAAAGCTGCAAACCAGGAAAAGTCCACCCCTTTCCCAGAATCCTCCATTCCTTTGGCTATTAGGTGGTGGGCAGCCTGGGACTTGTTGTCCCCTTTTCCAGCTGGGACTTGTTGTCCTCCTCTTCTCTGGCTAAGCACTGCCCTCCACTGCAGGAGGCGGGTCCAAGCGCTTGCTTGATAGGCAAATGAGGCTGCGGAGAAGCTGCAGGAGAAGGCATGTTTTATTTTTCTGACCAAAGAAGGAAAGCTCCGGCAAACGCTGGAGCGTGCAAAAATTGCTACGAAACTCAGTTTCATTCCTCTCCACGGAAATCTTTAGTAAAAGGCGAAAGATTTTTACGATATGAAGAGAAACATGAGCATACCCAACACTGCCTTCCCCATCCTACCGCCATGGTTGCCGTCCTGTGCTAAGCCGCGGAGAGCTCCCAACTTCTGGAAAGGGGGGGGGTCACTGCATGACACCCCCCAATTCCCCCCAAAAAGCTGCAAACCAGGAAAAGTCCACCCCTTTCCCAGAATCCTCCATTCCTTTGGCTATTAGGTGGTGGGCAGCCTGGGACTTGTTGTCCCCTTTTCCAGCTGGGACTTGTTGTCCTCCTCTTCTCTGGCTAAGCACTGCCCTCCACTGCAGGAGGCGGGTCCAAGCGCTTGCTTGATAGGCAAATGAGGCTGCGGAGAAGCTGCAGGAGAAGGCATGTTTTATTTTTCTGACCAAAGAAGGAAAGCTCCGGCAAAAGCCGGAGCGTGCAAAAATTGCTACGAAACTCAGTTTCATTCCTCTCCACGGAAATCTTTAGTAAAAGGCGAAAGATTTTTACGATATGAAGAGAAACATGAGCATACCCAACACTGCCTTCCCCATCCTACCGCCATGGTTGCCGTCCTGTGCTAAGCCGCGGAGAGCTCCCAACTTCTGGAAAGGGGGGGGGGGTCACTGCATGACACCCCCCAATTCCCCCCAAAAAGCTGCAAACCAGGAAAAGTCCACCCCTTTCCCAGAATCCTCCATTCCTTTGGCTATTAGGTGGTGGGCAGCCTGGGACTTGTTGTCCCCTTTTCCAGCTGGGACTTGTTGTCCTCCTCTTCTCTGGCTAAGCACTGCCCTCCACTGCAGGAGGCGGGTCCAAGCGCTTGCTTGATAGGCAAATGAGGCTGCGGAGAAGCTGCAGGAGAAGGCATGTTTTATTTTTCTGACCAAAGAAGGAAAGCTCCGGCAAAAGCCGGAGCGTGCAAAAATTGCTACGAAACTCAGTTTCATTCCTCTCCACGGAAATCTTTAGTAAAAGGCGAAAGATTTTTACGATATGAAGAGAAACATGAGCATACCCAACACTGCCTTCCCCATCCTACCGCCATGGTTGCCGTCCTGTGCTAAGCCGCGGAGAGCTCCCAACTTCTGGAAAGGGGGGGGGTCACTGCATGACACCCCCCAATTCCCCCCAAAAAGCTGCAAACCAGGAAAAGTCCACCCCTTTCCCAGAATCCTCCATTCCTTTGGCTATTAGGTGGTGGGCAGCCTGGGACTTGTTGTCCCCTTTTCCAGCTGGGACTTGTTGTCCTCCTCTTCTCTGGCTAAGCACTGCCCTCCACTGCAGGAGGCGGGTCCAAGCGCTTGCTTGATAGGCAAATGAGGCTGCGGAGAAGCTGCAGGAGAAGGCATGTTTTATTTTTCTGACCAAAGAAGGAAAGCTCCGGCAAAAGCCGGAGCGTGCAAAAATTGCTACGAAACTCAGTTTCATTCCTCTCCACGGAAATCTTTAGTAAAAGGCGAAAGATTTTTACGATATGAAGAGAAACATGAGCATACCCAACACTGCCTTCCCCATCCTACCGCCATGGTTGCCGTCCTGTGCTAAGCCGCGGAGAGCTCCCAACTTCTGGAAAGGGGGGGGGGTCACTGCATGACACCCCCCAATTCCCCCCAAAAAGCTGCAAACCAGGAAAAGTCCACCCCTTTCCCAGAATCCTCCATTCCTTTGGCTATTAGGTGGTGGGCAGCCTGGGACTTGTTGTCCCCTTTTCCAGCTGGGACTTGTTGTCCTCCTCTTCTCTGGCTAAGCACTGCCCTCCACTGCAGGAGGCGGGTCCAAGCGCTTGCTTGATAGGCAAATGAGGCTGCGGAGAAGCTGCAGGAGAAGGCATGTTTTATTTTTCTGACCAAAGAAGGAAAGCTCCGGCAAAAGCCGGAGCGTGCAAAAATTGCTACGAAACTCAGTTTCATTCCTCTCCACGGAAATCTTTAGTAAAAGGCGAAAGATTTTTACGATATGAAGAGAAACATGAGCATACCCAACACTGCCTTCCCCATCCTACCGCCATGGTTGCCGTCCTGTGCTAAGCCGCGGAGAGCTCCCAACTTCTGGAAAGGGGGGGGGGTCACTGCATGACACCCCCCAATTCCCCCCAAAAAGCTGCAAACCAGGAAAAGTCCACCCCTTTCCCAGAATCCTCCATTCCTTTGGCTATTAGGTGGTGGGCAGCCTGGGACTTGTTGTCCCCTTTTCCAGCTGGGACTTGTTGTCCTCCTCTTCTCTGGCTAAGCACTGCCCTCCACTGCAGGAGGCGGGTCCAAACGCTTGCTTGATAGGCAAATGAGGCTGCGGAGAAGCTGCAGGAGAAGGCATGTTTTATTTTTCTGACCAAAGAAGGAAAGCTCCGGCAAAAGCCGGAGCGTGCAAAAATTGCTACGAAACTCAGTTTCATTCCTCTCCACGGAAATCTTTAGTAAAAGGCGAAAGATTTTTACGATATGAAGAGAAACATGAGCATACCCAACACTGCCTTCCCCATCCTACCGCCATGGTTGCCGTCCTGTGCTAAGCCGCGGAGAGCTCCCAACTTCTGGAAAGGGGGGGGGGGGGTCACTGCATGACACCCCCCAATTCCCCCCAAAAAGCTGCAAACCAGGAAAAGTCCACCCCTTTCCCAGAATCCTCCATTCCTTTGGCTATTAGGTGGTGGGCAGCCTGGGACTTGTTGTCCCCTTTTCCAGCTGGGACTTGTTGTCCTCCTCTTCTCTGGCTAAGCACTGCCCTCCACTGCAGGAGGCGGGTCCAAGCGCTTGCTTGATAGGCAAATGAGGCTGCGGAGAAGCTGCAGGAGAAGGCATGTTTTATTTTTCTGACCAAAGAAGGAAAGCTCCGGCAAAAGCCGGAGCGTGCAAAAATTGCTACGAAACTCAGTTTCATTCCTCTCCACGGAAATCTTTAGTAAAAGGCGAAAGATTTTTACGATATGAAGAGAAACATGAGCATACCCAACACTGCCTTCCCCATCCTACCGCCATGGTTGCCGTCCTGTGCTAAGCCGCGGAGAGCTCCCAACTTCTGGAAAGGGGGGGGTCACTGCATGACACCCCCCAATTCCCCCCAAAAAGCTGCAAACCAGGAAAAGTCCACCCCCCCTTTCCCAGAATCCTCCATTCCTTTGGCTATTAGGTGGTGGGCAGCCTGGGACTTGTTGTCCCCTTTTCCAGCTGGGACTTGTTGTCCTCCTCTTCTCTGGCTAAGCACTGCCCTCCACTGCAGGAGGCGGGTCCAAGCGCTTGCTTGATAGGCAAATGAGGCTGCGGAGAAGCTGCAGGAGAAGGCATGTTTTATTTTTCTGACCAAAGAAGGAAAGCTCCGGCAAAAGCCGGAGCGTGCAAAAATTGCTACGAAACTCAGTTTCATTCCTCTCCACGGAAATCTTTAGTAAAAGGCGAAAGATTTTTACGATATGAAGAGAAACATGAGCATACCCAACACTGCCTTCCCCATCCTACCGCCATGGTTGCCGTCCTGTGCTAAGCCGCGGAGAGCTCCCAACTTCTGGAAAGGGGGGGGGGGGGGGGTCACTGCATGACACCCCCCAATTCCCCCCAAAAAGCTGCAAACACAGGAAAAGTCCACCCCTTTCCCAGAATCCTCCATTCCTTTGGCTATTAGGTGGTGGGCAGCCTGGGACTTGTTGTCCCCTTTTCCAGCTGGGACTTGTTGTCCTCCTCTTCTCTGGCTAAGCACTGCCCTCCACTGCAGGAGGCGGGTCCAAGCGCTTGCTTGATAGGCAAATGAGGCTGCGGAGAAGCTGCAGGAGAAGGCATGTTTTATTTTTCTGACCAAAGAAGGAAAGCTCCGGCAAAAGCCGGAGCGTGCAAAAATTGCTACGAAACTCAGTTTCATTCCTCTCCACGGAAATCTTTAGTAAAAGGCGAAAGATTTTTACGATATGAAGAGAAACATGAGCATACCCAACACTGCCTTCCCCATCCTACCTGCCATGGTTGCCGTCCTGTGCTAAGCCGCGGAGAGCTCCCAACTTCTGGAAAGGGGGGGGGGGGGGGTCACTGCATGACACCCCCCAATTCCCCCCAAAAAGCTGCAAACCAGGAAAAGTCCACCCCTTTCCCAGAATCCTCCATTCCTTTGGCTATTAGGTGGTGGGCAGCCTGGGACTTGTTGTCCCCTTTTCCAGCTGGGACTTGTTGTCCTCCTCTTCTCTGGCTAAGCACTGCCCTCCACTGCAGGAGGCGGGTCCAAGCGCTTGCTTGATAGGCAAATGAGGCTGCGGAGAAGCTGCAGGAGAAGGCATGTTTTATTTTTCTGACCAAAGAAGGAAAGCTCCGGCAAAAGCCGGAGCGTGCAAAAATTGCTACGAAACTCAGTTTCATTCCTCTCCACGGAAATCTTTAGTAAAAGGCGAAAGATTTTTACGATATGAAGAGAAACATGAGCATACCCAACACTGCCTTCCCCATCCTAACCGCCATGGTTGCCGTCCTGTGCTAAGCCGCGGAGAGCTCCCAACTTCTGGAAAGGGGGGGGGGGGTCACTGCATGACACCCCCAATTCCCCCCAAAAAAGCTGCAAACCAGGAAAAGTCCACCCCTTTCCCAGAATCCTCCATTCCTTTGGCTATTAGGTGGTGGGCAGCCTGGGACTTGTTGTCCCCTTTTCCAGCTGGGACTTGTTGTCCTCCTCTTCTCTGGCTAAGCACTGCCCTCCACTGCAGGAGGCGGGTCCAAGCGCTTGCTTGATAGGCAAATGAGGCTGCGGAGAAGCTGCAGGAGAAGGCATGTTTTATTTTTCTGACCAAAGAAGGAAAGCTCCGGCAAAAGCCGGAGCGTGCAAAAATTGCTACGAAACTCAGTTTCATTCCTCTCCACGGAAATCTTTAGTAAAAGGCGAAAGATTTTTACGATATGAAGAGAAACATGAGCATACCCAACACTGCCTTCCCCATCCTACCGCCATGGTTGCCGTCCTGTGCTAAGCCGCGGAGAGCTCCCAACTTCTGGAAAGGGGGGGGGGGGGGGGTCACTGCATGACACCCCCCAATTCCCCCCAAAAAGCTGCAAACCAGGAAAAGTCCACCCCCTTTCCCAGAATCCTCCATTCCTTTGGCTATTAGGTGGTGGGCAGCCTGGGACTTGTTGTCCCCTTTTCCAGCTGGGACTTGTTGTCCTCCTCTTCTCTGGCTAAGCACTGCCCTCCACTGCAGGAGGCGGGTCCAAGCGCTTGCTTGATAGGCAAATGAGGCTGCGGAGAAGCTGCAGGAGAAGGCATGTTTTATTTTTCTGACCAAAGAAGGAAAGCTCCGGCAAAAGCCTGGAGCGTGCAAAAATTGCTACGAAACTCAGTTTCATTCCTCTCCACGGAAATCTTTAGTAAAAGGCGAAAGATTTTTACGATATGAAGAGAAACATGAGCATACCCAACACTGCCTTCCCCATCCTACCGCCATGGTTGCCGTCCTGTGCTAAGCCGCGGAGAGCTCCCAACTTCTGGAAAGGGGGGGGGGGGGGTCACTGCATGACACCCCCCCAATTCCCCCCAAAAAGCTGCAAACCAGGAAAGTCCACCCCTTTCCCAGAATCCTCCATTCCTTTGGCTATTAGGGTGGTGGGCAGGCCTGGGACTTGTTGTCCCCTTTTCCAGCTGGGACTTGTTGTCCTCCTCTTCTCTGGCTAAGCACTGCCCTCCACTGCAGGAGGCGGGTCCAAGCGCTTGCTTGATAGGCAAATGAGGCTGCGGAGAAGCTGCAGGAGAAGGCATGTTTTATTTTTCTGACCAAAGAAGGAAAGCTCCGGCAAAAGCCGGAGCGTGCAAAAATTGCTACGAAACTCAGTTTTCATTCCTCTCCACGGAAATCTTTAGTAAAAGGCGAAAGATTTTTTACGATATGAAGAGAAACATGAGCATACCCAACACTGCCTTCCCCATCCTACCGCCATGGTTGCCGTCCTGTGCTAAGCCGCGGAGAGCTCCCAACTTCTGGAAAGGGGGGGGGGGGGGGTCACTGCATGACACCCCCCAATTCCCCCCAAAAAGCTGCAAACCAGGAAAAGTCCACCCCTTTCCCAGAATCCTCCATTCCTTTGGCTATTAGGTGGTGGGCAGCCTGGGACTTGTTGTCCCCTTTTCCAGCTGGGACTTGTTGTCCTCCTCTTCTCTGGCTAAGCACTGCCCTCCCACTGCAGGAGGCGGGTCCAAGCGCTTGCTTGATAGGCAAATGAGGCTGCGGAGAAGCTGCAGGAGAAGGCATGTTTTATTTTTCTGACCAAAGAAGGAAAGCTCCAGGCAAAAGCCGGAGCGTGCAAAAATTGCTACGAAACTCAGTTTCATTCCTCTCCACGGA
The DNA here is from genome assembly GCF_029499605.1 of Hyla sarda. Taxonomy (NCBI): domain Eukaryota; kingdom Metazoa; phylum Chordata; class Amphibia; order Anura; family Hylidae; genus Hyla; species Hyla sarda. The sequence goes on from NC_079194.1 coordinate 295,944,840, forward strand.
AATCTTTAGTAAAAGGCGAAAGATTTTTACGATATGAAGAGAAACATGAGCATACCCAACACTGCCTTCCCCATCCTACCGCCATGGTTGTCGTCCTGTGCTAAGCCGCGGAGAGCTCCCAACTTCTGGAAAGGGGGGGGGGGGGGTCACTGCATGACACCCCCCAATTCCCCCCAAAAAGCTGCAAACCAGGAAAAGTCCACCCCTTTCCCAGAATCCTCCATTCCTTTGGCTATTAGGTGGTGGGCAGCCTGGGACTTGTTGTCCCCTTTTCCAGCTGGGACTTGTTGTCCTCCTCTTCTCTGGCTAAGCACTGCCCTCCACTGCAGGAGGCGGGTCCAAGCGCTTGCTTGATAGGCAAATGAGGCTGCGGAGAAGCTGCAGGAGAAGGCATGTTTTATTTTTCTGACCAAAGAAGGAAAGCTCCGGCAAAAGCTGGAGCGTGCAAAAAATTGCTACGAAACTCAGTTTCATTCCTCTCCACGGAAATCTTTAGTAAAAGGCGAAAGATTTTTACGATATGAAGAGAAACATGAGCATACCCAACACTGCCTTCCCCATCCTACCGCCATGGTTGCCGTCCTGTGCTAAGCCGCGGAGAGCTCCCAACTTCTGGAAAGGGGGGGGGGGGGGGGTCACTGCATGACACCCCCCAATCCCCCAAAAAGCTGCAAACCAGGAAAAGTCCACCCCTTTCCCAGAATCCTCCATTCCTTTGGCTATTAGGTGGTGGGCAGCCTGGGACTTGTTGTCCCCTTTTCCAGCTGGGACTTGTTGTCCTCCTCTTCTCTGGCTAAGCACTGCCCTCCACTGCAGGAGGCGGGTCCAAGCGCTTGCTTGATAGGCAAATGAGGCTGCGGAGAAGCTGCAGGAGAAGGCATGTTTTATTTTTCTGACCAAGAAGGAAAGCTCCGGCAAAAGCCGGAGCGTGCAAAAATTGCTACGAAACTCAGTTTCATTCCTCTCCACGGAAATCTTTAGTAAAAGGCGAAAGATTTTTACGATATGAAGAGAAACATGAGCATACCCAACACTGCCGTTCCCCATCCTACCGCCATGGTTGCCGTCCTGTGCTAAGCCGCGGAGAGCTCCCAACTTCTGGAAAGGGGGGGGGGGGGTCACTGCATGACACCCCCCAATTCCCCCCAAAAAGCTGCAAACCAGGAAAAGTCCACCCCTTTCCCAGAATCCTCCATTCCTTTGGCTATTAGGTGGTGGGCAGCCTGGGACTTGTTGTCCCCTTTTCCAGCTGGGACTTGTTGTCCTCCTCTTCTCTGGCTAAGCACTGCCCTCCACTGCAGGAGGCGGGTCCAAGCGCTTGCTTGATAGGCAAATGAGGCTGCGGAGAAGCTGCAGGAGAAGGCATGTTTTATTTTTCTGACCAAAGAAGGAAAGCTCCGGCAAAAGCCGGAGCGTGCAAAAATTGCTACGAAACTCAGTTTCATTCCTCTCCACGGAAATCTTTAGTAAAAGGCGAAAGATTTTTACGATATGAAGAGAAACATGAGCATACCCAACACTGCCTTCCCCATCCTACCGCCATGGTTGCCGTCCTGTGCTAAGCCGCGGAGAGCTCCCAACTTCTGGAAAGGGGGGGGGGGGGGTCACTGCATGACACCCCCCAATTCCCCCCAAAAAGCTGCAAACCAGGAAAAGTCCACCCCTTTCCCAGAATCCTCCATTCCTTTGGCTATTAGGTGGTGGGCAGCCTGGGACTTGTTGTCCCCTTTTCCAGCTGGGACTTGTTGTCCTCCTCTTCTCTGGCTAAGCACTGCCCTCCACTGCAGGAGGCGGGTCCAAGCGCTTGCTTGATAGGCAAATGAGGCTGCGGAGAAGCTGCAGGAGAAGGCATGTTTTATTTTTCTGACCAAAGAAGGAAAGCTCCGGCAAACGCCTGGAGCGTGCAAAAATTGCTACGAAACTCAGTTTCATTCCTCTCCACGGAAATCTTTAGTAAAAGGCGAAAGATTTTTACGATATGAAGAGAAACATGAGCATACCCAACACTGCCTTCCCCATCCTACCGCCATGGTTGCCGTCCTGTGCTAAGCCGCGGAGAGCTCCCCAACTTCTGGAAAGGGGGGGGGGTCACTGCATGACACCCCCCAATTCCCCCCAAAAAGCTGGCAAACCAGGAAAAGTCCACCCCTTTCCCAGAATCCTCCATTCCTTTGGCTATTAGGTGGTGGGCAGCCTGGGACTTGTTGTCCCTCCTGCTTCTCTGGCTAAGCACTGCCCTCCACTGCAGGAGGCGGGTCCAAGCGCTTGCTTGATAGGCAAATGAGGCTGCGGAGAAGCTGCAGGAGAAGGCATGTTTTATTTTTCTGACCAAAGAAGGAAAGCTCCGGCAAAAGCCGGAGCGTGCAAAAATTGCTACGAAACTCAGTTTCATTCCTCTCCACGGAAATCTTTAGTAAAAGGCGAAAGATTTTTACGATATGAAGAGAAACATGAGCATACCCAACACTGCCTTCCCCATCCTACCGCCATGGTTGCCGTCCTGTGCTAAGCCGCGGAGAGCTCACCAACTTCTGGAAAGGGGGGGGGGTCACTGCATGACACCCCCCAATTCCCCCCAAAAAGCTGCAAACCAGGAAAAGTCCACCCCTTCCCAGAATCCTCCATTCCTTTGGCTATTAGGTGGTGGGCAGCCTGGGACTTGTTGTCCCCTTTTCCAGCTGGGGACTTGTTGTCCTCCTCTTCTCTGGCTAAGCACTGCCCTCCACTGCAGGAGGCGGGTCCAAGCGCTTGCTTGATAGGCAAATGAGGCTGCGGAGAAGCTGCAGGAGAAGGCATGTTTTATTTTTCTGACCAAAGAAGGAAAGCTCCCGGCCAAAGCCGGAGGCGTGCAAAAATTGCTACGAAACTCAGTTTCATTCTCTCCACGGAAATCTTTAGTAAAAGGCGAAAGATTTTTACGATATGAAGAGAAACATGAGCATACCAACACTGCCTTCCCCATCCTACCGCCATGGTTGCCGTCCTGTGCTAAGCCGCGGGAGAGCTCCCAACTTCTGAAAGGGGGGGGGTCACTGCATGACACCCCCCAATTCCCCCCAAAAAGCTGCAAACCAGGAAAAGTCCACCCCTTTCCCAGAATCCTCCATTCCTTTGGCTATTAGGTGGTGGGCAGCCTGGGACTTGTTGTCCCCTTTTCCAGCTGGGACTTGTTGTCCTCCTCTTCTCTGGCTAAGCACTGCCCTCCACCTGCAGGAGGCGGGTCCAAGCGCTTGCTTGATAGGCAAATGAGGCTGCGGAGAAGCTGCAGGTGCGGAGAAGCTGCAGGAGAAGGCATGTTTTATTTTTCTGACCAAAGAAGGAAAGCTCCGGCAAAAGCCGGAGCGTGCAAAAATTGCTACGAAACTCAGTTTCATTCCTCTCCACGGAAATCTTTAGTAAAAGGCGAAAGATTTTTACGATATGAAGAGAAACATGAGCATACCCAACACTGCCTTCCCCATCCTACCGCCATGGTTGCCGTCCTGTGCTAAGCCGCGGAGAGCTCCCAACTTCTGGAAAGGGGGGGGGGGGGGTCACTGCATGACACCCCCCAATTCCCCCCAAAAAGCTGCAAACCAGGAAAAGTCCACCCCTTTCCCAGAATCCTCCATTCCTTTGGCTATTAGGTGGTGGGCAGCCTGGGACTTGTTGTCCCCTTTTCCAGCTGGGACTTGTTGTCCTCCTCTTCTCTGGCTAAGCACTGCCCTCCACTGCAGGAGGCGGGTCCAAGCGCTTGCTTGATAGGCAAATGAGGCTGCGGAGAAGCTGCAGGAGAAGGCATGTTTTATTTTTCTGACCAAAGAAGGAAAGCTCCGGCAAAAGCCGGAGCGTGCAAAAATTGCTACGAAACTCAGTTTCATTCCTCTCCACGGAAATCTTTAGTAAAAGGCGAAAGATTTTTACGATATGAAGAGAAACATGAGCATACCCAACACTGCCTTCCCCATCCTACCGCCATGGTTGCCGTCCTGTGCTAAGCCGCGGAGAGCTCCCAACTTCTGGAAAGGGGGGGGGGGGGGGTCACTGCATGACACCCCCCAATTCCCCCCAAAAAGCTGCAAACCAGGAAAAGTCCACCCCTTTCCCAGAATCCTCCATTCCTTTGGCTATTAGGTGGTGGGCAGCCTGGGACTTGTTGTCCCCTTTTCCAGCTGGGACTTGTTGTCCTCCTCTTCTCTGGCTAAGCACTGCCCTCCACTGCAGGAGGCGGGTCCAAGCGCTTGCTTGATAGGCAAATGAGGCTGCGGAGAAGCTGCAGGAGAAGGCATGTTTTATTTTTCTGACCAAAGAAGGAAAGCTCCGGCAAAAGCCGGAGCGTGCAAAAATTGCTACGAAACTCAGTTTCATTCCTCTCCACGGAAATCTTTAGTAAAAGGCGAAAGATTTTTACGATATGAAGAGAAACATGAGCATACCCAACACTGCCTTCCCCATCCTACCGCCATGGTTGCCGTCCTGTGCTAAGCCGCGGAGAGCTCCCAACTTCTGGAAAGGGGGGGGGGGGGGGTCACTGCATGACACCCCCCAAAAAGCTGCAAACCAGGAAAAGTCCACCCCTTTCCCAGAATCCTCCATTCCTTTGGCTATTAGGTGGTGGGCAGCCTGGGACTTGTTGTCCCCTTTTCCAGCTGGGACTTGTTGTCCTCCTCTTCTCTGGCTAAGCACTGCCCTCCACTGCAGGAGGCGGGTCCAAGCGCTTGCTTGATAGGCAAATGAGGCTGCGGAGAAGCTGCAGGAGAAGGCATGTTTTATTTTTCTGACCAAAGAAGGAAAGCTCCGGCAAAAGCCGGAGCGTGCAAAAATTGCTACGAAACTCAGTTTCATTCCTCTCCACGGAAATCTTTAGTAAAAGGCGAAAGATTTTTACGATATGAAGAGAAACATGAGCATACCCAACACTGCGTTCCCCATCCTACCGCCATGGTTGCCGTCCTGTGCTAAGCCGCGGAGAGCTCCCAACTTCTGGAAAGGGGGGGGGGGTCACTGCATGACACCCCCCAATTCCCCCCAAAAAGCTGCAAACCAGGAAAAGTCCACCCCTTTCCCAGAATCCTCCATTCCTTTGGCTATTAGGTGGTGGGCAGCCTGGGACTTGTTGTCCCCTTTTCCAGCTGGGACTTGTTGTCCTCCTCTTCTCTGGCTAAGCACTGCCCTCCACTGCAGGAGGCGGGTCCAAGCGCTTGCTTGATAGGCAAATGAGGCTGCGGAGAAGCTGCAGGAGAAGGCATGTTTTATTTTTCTGACCAAAGAAGGAAAGCTCCGGCAAAAGCCGGAGCGTGCAAAAATTGCTACGAAACTCAGTTTCATTCCTCTCCACGGAAATCTTTAGTAAAAGGCGAAAGATTTTTACGATATGAAGAGAAACATGAGCATACCCAACACTGCCTTCCCCATCCTACCGCCATGGTTGCCGTCCTGTGCTAAGCCGCGGAGAGCTCCCAACTTCTGGAAAGGGGGGGGGGGGGGGTCACTGCATGACACCCCCCAAAAAGCTGCAAACCAGGAAAAGTCCACCCCTTTCCCAGAATCCTCCATTCCTTTGGCTATTAGGTGGTGGGCAGCCTGGGACTTGTTGTCCCCTTTTCCAGCTGGGACTTGTTGTCCTCCTCTTCTCTGGCTAAGCACTGCCCTCCACTGCAGGAGGCGGGTCCAAGCGCTTGCTTGATAGGCAAATGAGGCTGCGGAGAAGCTGCAGGAGAAGGCATGTTTTATTTTTCTGACCAAAGAAGGAAAGCTCCGGCAAAAGCCGGAGCGTGCAAAAATTGCTACGAAACTCAGTTTCATTCCTCTCCACGGAAATCTTTAGTAAAAGGCGAAAGATTTTTACGATATGAAGAGAAACATGAGCATACCCAACACTGCCTTCCCCATCCTACCGCCATGGTTGCCGTCCTGTGCTAAGCCGCGGAGAGCTCCCAACTTCTGGAAAGGGGGGGGGGGGGTCACTGCATGACACCCCCCAATTCCCCCCAAAAAGCTGCAAACCAGGAAAAGTCCACCCCTTTCCCAGAATCCTCCATTCCTTTGGCTATTAGGTGGTGGGCAGCCTGGGACTTGTTGTCCCCTTTTCCAGCTGGGACTTGTTGTCCTCCTCTTCTCTGGCTAAGCACTGCCCTCCACTGCAGGAGGCGGGTCCAAGCGCTTGCTTGATAGGCAAATGAGGCTGCGGAGAAGCTGCAGGAGAAGGCATGTTTTATTTTTCTGACCAAAGAAGGAAAGCTCCGGCAAAAGCCGGAGCGTGCAAAAATTGCTACGAAACTCAGTTTCATTCCTCTCCACGGAAATCTTTAGTAAAAGGCGAAAGATTTTTACGATATGAAGAGAAACATGAGCATACCCAACACTGCCTTCCCCATCCTACCGCCATGGTTGCCGTCCTGTGCTAAGCCGCGGAGAGCTCCCAACTTCTGGAAAGGGGGGGGGGGGGGTCACTGCATGACACCCCCCAATTCCCCCCAAAAAGCTGCAAACCAGGAAAAGTCCACCCCTTTCCCAGAATCCTCCATTCCTTTGGCTATTAGGTGGTGGGCAGCCTGGGACTTGTTGTCCCCTTTTCCAGCTGGGACTTGTTGTCCTCCTCTTCTCTGGCTAAGCACTGCCCTCCACTGCAGGAGGCGGGTCCAAGCGCTTGCTTGATAGGCAAATGAGGCTGCGGAGAAGCTGCAGGAGAAGGCATGTTTTATTTTTCTGACCAAAGAAGGAAAGCTCCGGCAAAAGCCGGAGCGTGCAAAAATTGCTACGAAACTCAGTTTCATTCCTCTCCACGGAAATCTTTAGTAAAAGGCGAAAGATTTTTACGATATGAAGAGAAACATGAGCATACCCAACACTGCCTTCCCCATCCTACCGCCATGGTTGCCGTCCTGTGCTAAGCCGCGGAGAGCTCCCAACTTCTGGAAAGGGGGGGGGGGGGGGGTCACTGCATGACACCCCCCAATTCCCCCCAAAAAGCTGCAAACCAGGAAAAGTCCACCCCTTTCCCAGAATCCTCCATTCCTTTGGCTATTAGGTGGTGGGCAGCCTGGGACTTGTTGTCCCCTTTTCCAGCTGGGACTTGTTGTCCTCCTCTTCTCTGGCTAAGCACTGCCCTCCACTGCAGGAGGCGGGTCCAAGCGCTTGCTTGATAGGCAAATGAGGCTGCGGAGAAGCTGCAGGAGAAGGCATGTTTTATTTTTCTGACCAAAGAAGGAAAGCTCCGGCAAAAGCCGGAGCGTGCAAAAATTGCTACGAAACTCAGTTTCATTCCTCTCCACGGAAATCTTTAGTAAAAGGCGAAAGATTTTTACGATATGAAGAGAAACATGAGCATACCCAACACTGCCTTCCCCATCCTACCGCCATGGTTGCCGTCCTGTGCTAAGCCGCGGAGAGCTCCCAACTTCTGGAAAGGGGGGGGGGGGGGGGGTCACTGCATGACACCCCCCAAAAAGCTGCAAACCAGGAAAAGTCCACCCCTTTCCCAGAATCCTCCATTCCTTTGGCTATTAGGTGGTGGGCAGCCTGGGACTTGTTGTCCCCTTTTCCAGCTGGGACTTGTTGTCCTCCTCTTCTCTGGCTAAGCACTGCCCTCCACTGCAGGAGGCGGGTCCAAGCGCTTGCTTGATAGGCAAATGAGGCTGCGGAGAAGCTGCAGGAGAAGGCATGTTTTATTTTTCTGACCAAAGAAGGAAAGCTCCGGCAAAAGCCGGAGCGTGCAAAAATTGCTACGAATCTCAGTTTCATTCCTCTCCACGGAAATCTTTAGTAAAAGGCGAAAGATTTTTACGATATGAAGAGAAACATGAGCATACCCAACACTGCCTTCCCCATCCTACCGCCATGGTTGCCGTCCTGTGCTAAGCCGCGGAGAGCTCCCAACTTCTGGAAAGGGGGGGGGGGTCACTGCATGACACCCCCCAATTCCCCCCAAAAAGCTGCAAACCAGGAAAAGTCCACCCCTTTCCCAGAATCCTCCATTCCTTTGGCTATTAGGTGGTGGGCAGCCTGGGACTTGTTGTCCCCTTTTCCAGCTGGGACTTGTTGTCCTCCTCTTCTCTGGCTAAGCACTGCCCTCCACTGCAGGAGGCGGGTCCAAGCGCTTGCTTGATAGGCAAATGAGGCTGCGGAGAAGCTGCAGGAGAAGGCATGTTTTATTTTTCTGACCAAAGAAGGAAAGCTCCGGCAAAAGCCGGAGCGTGCAAAAATTGCTACGAAACTCAGTTTCATTCCTCTCCACGGAAATCTTTAGTAAAAGGCGAAAGATTTTTACGATATGAAGAGAAACATGAGCATACCCAACACTGCCTTCCCCATCCTACCGCCATGGTTGCCGTCCTGTGCTAAGCCGCGGAGAGCTCCCAACTTCTGGAAAGGGGGGGGGGGGGGTCACTGCATGACACCCCCCAATTCCCCCCAAAAAGCTGCAAACCAGGAAAAGTCCACCCCTTTCCCAGAATCCTCCATTCCTTTGGCTATTAGGTGGTGGGCAGCCTGGGACTTGTTGTCCCCTTTTCCAGCTGGGACTTGTTGTCCTCCTCTTCTCTGGCTAAGCACTGCCCTCCACTGCAGGAGGCGGGTCCAAGCGCTTGCTTGATAGGCAAATGAGGCTGCGGAGAAGCTGCAGGAGAAGGCATGTTTTATTTTTCTGACCAAAGAAGGAAAGCTCCGGCAAAAGCCGGAGCGTGCAAAAATTGCTACGAAACTCAGTTTCATTCCTCTCCACGGAAATCTTTAGTAAAAGGCGAAAGATTTTTACGATATGAAGAGAAACATGAGCATACCCAACACTGCCTTCCCCATCCTACCGCCATGGTTGCCGTCCTGTGCTAAGCCGCGGAGAGCTCCCAACTTCTGGAAAGGGGGGGGGGGGGGGGGTCACTGCATGACACCCCCCAAAAAGCTGCAAACCAGGAAAAGTCCACCCCTTTCCCAGAATCCTCCATTCCTTTGGCTATTAGGTGGTGGGCAGCCTGGGACTTGTTGTCCCCTTTTCCAGCTGGGACTTGTTGTCCTCCTCTTCTCTGGCTAAGCACTGCCCTCCACTGCAGGAGGCGGGTCCAAGCGCTTGCTTGATAGGCAAATGAGGCTGCGGAGAAGCTGCAGGAGAAGGCATGTTTTATTTTTCTGACCAAAGAAGGAAAGCTCCGGCAAAAGCCGGAGCGTGCAAAAATTGCTACGAAACTCAGTTTCATTCCTCTCCACGGAAATCTTTAGTAAAAGGCGAAAGATTTTTACGATATGAAGAGAAACATGAGCATACCCAACACTGCCTTCCCCATCCTACCGCCATGGTTGCCGTCCTGTGCTAAGCCGCGGAGAGCTCCCAACTTCTGGAAAGGGGGGGGGGGGGGGGTCACTGCATGACACCCCCCAAAAAGCTGCAAACCAGGAAAAGTCCACCCCTTTCCCAGAATCCTCCATTCCTTTGGCTATTAGGTGGTGGGCAGCCTGGGACTTGTTGTCCCCTTTTCCAGCTGGGACTTGTTGTCCTCCTCTTCTCTGGCTAAGCACTGCCCTCCACTGCAGGAGGCGGGTCCAAGCGCTTGCTTGATAGGCAAATGAGGCTGCGGAGAAGCTGCAGGAGAAGGCATGTTTTATTTTTCTGACCAAAGAAGGAAAGCTCCGGCAAAAGCCGGAGCGTGCAAAAATTGCTACGAATCTCAGTTTCATTCCTCTCCACGGAAATCTTTAGTAAAAGGCGAAAGATTTTTACGATATGAAGAGAAACATGAGCATACCCAACACTGCCTTCCCCATCCTACCGCCATGGTTGCCGTCCTGTGCTAAGCCGCGGAGAGCTCCCAACTTCTGGAAAGGGGGGGGGGGGTCACTGCATGACACCCCCCAATTCCCCCCAAAAAGCTGCAAACCAGGAAAAGTCCACCCCTTTCCCAGAATCCTCCATTCCTTTGGCTATTAGGTGGTGGGCAGCCTGGGACTTGTTGTCCCCTTTTCCAGCTGGGACTTGTTGTCCTCCTCTTCTCTGGCTAAGCACTGCCCTCCACTGCAGGAGGCGGGTCCAAGCGCTTGCTTGATAGGCAAATGAGGCTGCGGAGAAGCTGCAGGAGAAGGCATGTTTTATTTTTCTGACCAAAGAAGGAAAGCTCCGGCAAAAGCCGGAGCGTGCAAAAATTGCTACGAAACTCAGTTTCATTCCTCTCCACGGAAATCTTTAGTAAAAGGCGAAAGATTTTTACGATATGAAGAGAAACATGAGCATACCCAACACTGCCTTCCCCATCCTACCGCCATGGTTGCCGTCCTGTGCTAAGCCGCGGAGAGCTCCCAACTTCTGGAAAGGGGGGGGGGGGGGGGGTCACTGCATGACACCCCCCAAAAAGCTGCAAACCAGGAAAAGTCCACCCCTTTCCCAGAATCCTCCATTCCTTTGGCTATTAGGTGGTGGGCAGCCTGGGACTTGTTGTCCCCTTTTCCAGCTGGGACTTGTTGTCCTCCTCTTCTCTGGCTAAGCACTGCCCTCCACTGCAGGAGGCGGGTCCAAGCGCTTGCTTGATAGGCAAATGAGGCTGCGGAGAAGCTGCAGGAGAAGGCATGTTTTATTTTTCTGACCAAAGAAGGAAAGCTCCGGCAAAAGCCGGAGCGTGCAAAAATTGCTACGAAACTCAGTTTCATTCCTCTCCACGGAAATCTTTAGTAAAAGGCGAAAGATTTTTACGATATGAAGAGAAACATGAGCATACCCAACACTGCCTTCCCCATCCTACCGCCATGGTTGCCGTCCTGTGCTAAGCCGCGGAGAGCTCCCAACTTCTGGAAAGGGGGGGGGGGGGGGGTCACTGCATGACACCCCCCAAAAAGCTGCAAACCAGGAAAAGTCCACCCCTTTCCCAGAATCCTCCATTCCTTTGGCTATTAGGTGGTGGGCAGCCTGGGACTTGTTGTCCCCTTTTCCAGCTGGGACTTGTTGTCCTCCTCTTCTCTGGCTAAGCACTGCCCTCCACTGCAGGAGGCGGGTCCAAGCGCTTGCTTGATAGGCAAATGAGGCTGCGGAGAAGCTGCAGGAGAAGGCATGTTTTATTTTTCTGACCAAAGAAGGAAAGCTCCGGCAAAAGCCGGAGCGTGCAAAAATTGCTACGAAACTCAGTTTCATTCCTCTCCACGGAAATCTTTAGTAAAAGGCGAAAGATTTTTACGATATGAAGAGAAACATGAGCATACCCAACACTGCCTTCCCCATCCTACCGCCATGGTTGCCGTCCTGTGCTAAGCCGCGGAGAGCTCCCAACTTCTGGAAAGGGGGGGGGGGGGGGGGTCACTGCATGACACCCCCCAATTCCCCCCAAAAAGCTGCAAACCAGGAAAAGTCCACCCCTTTCCCAGAATCCTCCATTCCTTTGGCTATTAGGTGGTGGGCAGCCTGGGACTTGTTGTCCCCTTTTCCAGCTGGGACTTGTTGTCCTCCTCTTCTCTGGCTAAGCACTGCCCTCCACTGCAGGAGGCGGGTCCAAGCGCTTGCTTGATAGGCAAATGAGGCTGCGGAGAAGCTGCAGGAGAAGGCATGTTTTATTTTTCTGACCAAAGAAGGAAAGCTCCGGCAAAAGCCGGAGCGTGCAAAAATTGCTACGAAACTCAGTTTCATTCCTCTCCACGGAAATCTTTAGTAAAAGGCGAAAGATTTTTACGATATGAAGAGAAACATGAGCATACCCAACACTGCCTTCCCCATCCTACCGCCATGGTTGCCGTCCTGTGCTAAGCCGCGGAGAGCTCCCAACTTCTGGAAAGGGGGGGGGGGGGGGTCACTGCATGACACCCCCCAAAAAGCTGCAAACCAGGAAAAGTCCACCCCTTTCCCAGAATCCTCCATTCCTTTGGCTATTAGGTGGTGGGCAGCCTGGGACTTGTTGTCCCCTTTTCCAGCTGGGACTTGTTGTCCTCCTCTTCTCTGGCTAAGCACTGCCCTCCACTGCAGGAGGCGGGTCCAAGCGCTTGCTTGATAGGCAAATGAGGCTGCGGAGAAGCTGCAGGAGAAGGCATGTTTTATTTTTCTGACCAAAGAAGGAAAGCTCCGGCAAAAGCCGGAGCGTGCAAAAATTGCTACGAAACTCAGTTTCATTCCTCTCCACGGAAATCTTTAGTAAATTTTTGATTGAAAGAGCTTTATTTTCCGTTCAGTCATTACAAGTCGTACAATAAATTACAGTCACACAAAGCATGATAGTACAATACACAGCAAAGGTTCCCTAAGCTATACATCGCACACCATGCTACTCTAACATTCAGCTCAATCCTGCAATATAAAGGCACAAGAGATCAAACAAAAACCAAATAATACAATCTGTGATCGGGGTAGGGGTGTGGGCGACTATGTGGGGGTAGGGAGGGGACGGATCACAGGGCCAAACTGTTGGGCTGTATCTTCAGGGAGACATGGGAGAAGGAGAGGGGTCTTCACTCCTCTTCTTCCTCATCAACGGCCGAGCTGTCCAAGATGGAATAGTCTCTAAGCAGGTTCTTGATGAACCTGCGGCAGTCCCGGACGGACATGTTTTCCCTGTTGATCACGAGGCGGTTCCTGGCAAGCCACACTGCGTCCTTAAAACAGTTCATAAGGCGCCAGGCCTCCTGGATGGCCTCCACGTCGTGGGTCCCAGGGAACAGGCCGTAAAGCACCGAATGGTACGATAGGCAGCTCCTGGGCACTGAGTCTCTGAGTTCATGTTCTAGGGCGTCCAACAGACCCTGTGCAAAGGGGCACTGCCAAAACACGTGGAAAGATGTTTCCTCCACGTAGGGGCAACGGGGGCAGTACCGGGTCTTGCACAGGTTGCGGGCATGCATGAATGACCTGAGAGAGAGACCTCCCATGACGGCCATCCACGACAAGTCCTTGTGTCCATTGGTAAGCCGCTTTGAGGCCACATTGTTCCAAACTGTCTCTGCAGTGGCTGCGGGGAGTCCCGGAACCAGCTCGGTCAAGTCCTTAGCTCGGATGAGCTTGTGGATTGTCTTCGGCTTCCATAGGTCTGGTTTCAGTCCTTCCAGCTGGTGCTCCCTCACAAACCGGACAACATCCCCATAGAACCAGGGAGTGTTCCAGTTGTAAGGGATGGAGCTGTCCCACTTGTCCCAGCCCAGCTGTCTCCAGAGGGGCATGAGAAGCAAGCGAGACATGGACCTGCCCGCTGAGCCAGTCTTTTCTACAAGAGTCCGCTGCACCGTGACACATGCAAAGGAGGCCCTCAGCAGAGCGGGGATGTCGGGTATTCCCTTCCCACCCTTGCGGGGTTCCTTGTACATCACGGTCCTCTTGACTCTGTCCATTTTGCCCCAGACGAAGCCAAACACTGTCCGGGTGATGGCCTTGCAAACGGTGGTATGGGGAGGCCAGGCCTGTGCGGTATATTGGAGCACAGGCAAAACTTCACTCCGCAGGACAAGTGCCTTGCCTTCCATCGTGAGCTTTCTGGAGCTCCACAGTCCGATCTTCGAGTTTATCCTTCCTAGTCGGTCTTGCCAAGACTTAAGGGCCGCTCCTTCCTTCCCGAACCAGACTCCAAGAATTTGAATGAAGTCCGGCTTGACAGCAAAGGGGAAGGGGGCGGAAGAAGCCAGGTGCCATTCCCCGAAGAGCATGGCCTCCGACTTCCCGCAGTTGACTTTTGCCCCCGAAGCTCTGCCGAAGTCCTCGCAGGTCTGGACGAGTGCAGTCACCGAACGCTGGTCAGCGCAGAAGACGGTCACGTCGTCCATGTAGAGCGAGCACTTGACCTCGTGGCGATCTGGTCCTGGTGCGGTGATCCCTCTGATCTCTCCATTCTGCCGGATAGTCTCAGCGAAGAGCTCTATAACACAAACAAAAAGGAGAGGTGAAAGAGGGCAGCCTTGTCTAACCCCTGAAAGAATGGAAAAGGGGTCAGTCTTCCAGCCGTTCACCAACACCGTGCTGTAAATGTCAAAATACATAACGTTAACAAAAGAGCAAAACATCTTCCCCAGACCCAGCCTGCGCAAAACCCTGTCCATGAATGCGTGGGAGACACGGTCGAACGCCTTCTCCTGATCTAAGCTGACCAGGGCGGCGCGGCCCCCGCGGTCCTGGATGTAATGGACCGTGTCTCTCACAAGGGCAAGGCTGTCGGCAATCCTGCGGCCAGGAATGCTGCAGGTCTGGTCCGGATGGACGATCTGCCCCATGACAGGTTTCAGCCTGTTGGCCAGCACCTTGGCGAGGATCTTGTAGTCCACGTTCAGGAGAGAGATGGGACGCCAGTTTTTCAGGTCACATCTCTCCCCCTTCCGCTTATACAAGATCGTGATCATCCCTTCCCTCAACGACGGAGGCATTCTGCCCCCCACCACCATCTCCTCGTACACCTCCAACAGGTCCGGACAGGTCAGGTCACCCAGCGCTACGTAGAGCTCGGCCGGGAGACCGTCACTGCCCGGGGTCCTGCCGGGCTTAAAGGATTTAGCGGCAGAGAGCAGCTCCCCCACCGTCAAGGGATCGTCCATAGCCGCCGCACCTGCGGGATCAACAACGTTAGTGACACCTGACAGGAACCTCTCGGCGGCTTCGGGGTCGGATGACTTGGGGGCGTAGAGGTTGCTGTAGAAGTCGTGGATGACCCCCATCACTTCCTCCTTGCCGCTCCTCATGTGTCCGGTCTCATCTCGTAGCTCAGTCAGGGGCGTGTGGCCGGCATGGAGCTTCCTGAAAAAGAAAGAGTTACATTTCTCACCCTTCTCCAGGTTCTCCACCTTGGAACGAAAGACGATTCGCTTGGATTCCTCCTCAAAGTGCCTTTTCAAGCTCTTTTTGGTCTCCTCCAGCTCCTCCCTGACGTCCCAGCCACACTGGAGCAGGTCCTGCAGGGACCGCAGCTCGCGCTGCAGTTTCCTCAAGTCCCACTTCTTCGCACACGCCTGTTGTCTGCCTTTTGCCTGAAAGAAACAACGGAATTCGACTTTAACATATTCCCACCAGTCGCTGATGCACTTGAACAGACATTTGTCATTTCGCCATACAAGGTACGCATCCCTAAGTTCCTCCATGACCTCCCTCTGCTCCAACAGGGCACAATTCAACTTCCAGGAGCCTGGGCCAGGTGGGAATCCATGGCCCAGAGTCCCCCGGAATCGAATGGCCCTGTGGTCAGAGAAGAAGCAGGGGACCATAGAGTACGACACCTTTCTGACTGCTCTCGAAGTGAAGATGAAGTCTATCCGAGAACGGAGCGAGCCATCGGGGCGGCTCCACGTATAGTTTACGGAGCCGTTCCCGACGGACCCGACAACGTCCTGCAAGGATGCCTCCGTCACCATCTCAATCAGCAGTTTAGACGTCACGTCCAGGTTGGCGGATGTGCCAGAACTGCGCCCGTCCACCTCAATGGGGCAGTTGAAGTCACCACCCAACACTACTGCCCTAGTGGTGGCGAGTTCAGCCCGCAGGGCCTGGAGAACCTCCAGTCGGACATCCCTCTCAGGGGAGGCGTACACGTTGATGAGCCGCACGGGCTCACCCGCCCAGGAACCGTCTGCGACAAGAAGTCTGCCACAGACGAGCTCCCGGACGGAATCAAGTGCAAAGTTACCTCCCCTGATCAGGATGGCCACCCCCGCAGACCTATTGTCGCCCCCACCAGACCAGTAGGAAGGGCCGTGAGGCCACTGCCTGGCCAGATGGTTGTAAGACCTAGAAGCAGACAAAGCACATTCCTGCAACATGTAAACATCACACCTCTGGGAATCTAAGAACGTAAGAACAGTCTGGAATCTAAACCAAGCTCTAATACTCCTCACATTAATGCAGAAGATGTTGAGATCAGCCATGGGAATAAAAAAGAGAGGTTAGTTCTGATACTAGTTACCAGTCTGGTCGGACGGGTCCTCTTCTCTGGCGCCTGTCGGCTCGTGTGGCTTCTCGTAGCGCCCTTCCAAGAACTCGTCGTAGACCGTGTTGGACGGAGTGTCCAGGATTTTCTTAACCTCTGGGTCCTGCAGCAGCTCCTCCATAGATTGAGCTTGGACTGGCTCTGCTTGGACCTGCTCCACTTGGGCCTGCTCCATCACCTCCTCTCCTTCTGAAGCCTCAGGGCTCTCGCAGACCTGCTCCATCTCCTCCTCCTCATCTGAAGCTTGAGGGGTTTCGCAGGTCTCGATTATCTTTCTTTTGTGGGACTCTTCTGATACGTTGTCCCTTCCTTTCCTCTTCCTCTGTATGGTACCTGGGGGAGGAAGCACAGGAAAGTCCTCCGAAGGGCGGGCACCAGCAGCTGGAGGGGGGTTAGGTGCTGCTGGGCCAGGAGAGAAAGGAGGCTGGGTGGGGCGGGGGGCAGGAGAGAGTGCCCGGGCAGGGGAGGACGGGGCAGGGGTGGGCCGGGCAGGGGAGGACGGGGCAGGGGTGGGCCGGGCAGGGGAGGACGGGGCAGGGGTGGGCCGGGGTGGGGTACGGGGGGCAGGGGTGGGCCGGGGTGGGGTACGGGGGGCAGGGGTGGGGCGGGATGGGGCAGGAGGGGTGGGGGTGGGACGGGATGGGGCAGGAGGGGCAGGGGTGGGACGGGATGGGGCAGGAGGGGCAGGGGTGGGACGGGATGGGGCAGGGGTGGGGCGGGATGGGGCAGGAGATGGGGCGGGAGGGGCAGGGGATGGGGCGGGAGGTGCAGGGGAGGGGCGGGACGGGGCAGGGGTGGTGGCTTTCGCCTTCTTACCCTCCTTGGTCGGCTTGGCCATCCGTGGTGTTGGCTCCGGAGCTGGGGCTGGCTTCGGTGCTCTCGCTGCCACAGATGCCCATGTTCTCTCCCTCTGGGGGCAGTCCTTGTAGCTGTGGGCTGCCAGTCCGCAGAGGTTGCAGGTCTTGCTCTTGGGGCAGTCCTTGGTCGTGTGACCTGTCACACGGCAATACCTGCAGGCATCCTCCGTACAGTCCTTGCCCTCGTGGCCCATCTTGCCACATCTCCTGCAGGTCTGCGGCATGTCCGGGTAGAAGATAAGTCCTGTGGAGTTGCCCAAGGAAAATGTCGTTGGCAGGTGCTGTAGTCCGTCTGGAGAAGCAGGGTTCTTGTTGAGTCTGACGACCACAGACCACTTGCAGGTCCAGTATCCGAGTGAGTTCAGGATGCGGGTGGGCTCCCTCACCACGGTGCAGAAGCGCTTCAGGAAGGTCGAGATGTCCGTGCCTGGGGTGTGTGGGTTCCGCATTGAGACCGTCACCCGCCTCTCCTCTCTTTGAATAAGGCAGTTGCCCACAAAGCGAGAGAAAGGGGATTCGGGACTCGCCGCTTTCACCACCTCCCAGTATCTTCTACAGGTCCCAATGGTGGCAAAGGTGATGTAGAAGATTCCCGAAAAGAAGGTTGCTATTCCCAGGGTGTCAGCCGTGGGGAAGCCTTGATCCGCCAGCATCTTCTTGCAGAACACGTCGTGGGACATGTCCGGCACCCTTCCGTCCACGGGCTTGAGCTTCAAGGCAACAGTCTGCCTCATCCAGGGCTCCAGGGTTGGAGCTTCCAGGTTAGGAATTCTGCCGCCCTTCTGCCTTGCCGTGGTGGAGGTTGAAGCTTGCTGTGGTTGGGGCTGGACCTCCAGGCCTTGCCCTGCAGCCTCCTGGGTGGACTTGCTGGTTGAGGCCATGGCTTCTTCCAGCAGGCTCTTTTCCGCTTCCTTGCTTGCTTGTGGAGAGAGGCTTCGCAAAGTCTTCTTTCCCGGGTGGGAGGAGCTATGCAGATCCGGTCCCGGTGGGAGGAGCTATGCAAATCCTTCTCCAGAGGCAGCGAGTTTCTTCGAAAAGATTCTGCGCCGCCTTCCTCTTCACCGCTGTTCCGGAATTCACCGCCGATTCCCTTCTTCCAGGTTCTTCGTCGGCTTCTTCCGGAGCTGCAGTCTTCAAGATCTTCTCCTTCTTCAGATGTTCCGAGGCAGGCAGGAGACGATCTTCAGGTGGTATGCTCTAGAGAAATGCGGTTCTAATAAGAACGAAAAGTACTGCAATCGTACTACGCAAAATCTCTACCACAATGCTTGGAGTTCTTCAGACCGTAGCGATCATGGTATCTCCCCTGCCAGGTAAGTATCTTTAGTAAAAGGCGAAAGATTTTTACGATATGAAGAGAAACATGAGCATACCCAACACTGCCTTCCCCATCCTACCGCCATGGTTGCCGTCCTGTGCTAAGCCGCGGAGAGCTCCCAACTTCTGGAAAGGGGGGGGGGGGGTCACTGCATGACACCCCCCAAAAAGCTGCAAACCAGGAAAAGTCCACCCCTTTCCCAGAATCCTCCATTCCTTTGGCTATTAGGTGGTGGGCAG
Organism: Hyla sarda; assembly: GCF_029499605.1. Classification (NCBI taxonomy): domain Eukaryota; kingdom Metazoa; phylum Chordata; class Amphibia; order Anura; family Hylidae; genus Hyla; species Hyla sarda. The sequence continues at coordinate 295,963,090 of NC_079194.1, forward strand.
CCTGGGACTTGTTGTCCCCTTTTCCAGCTGGGACTTGTTGTCCTCCTCTTCTCTGGCTAAGCACTGCCCTCCACTGCAGGAGGCGGGTCCAAGCGCTTGCTTGATAGGCAAATGAGGCTGCGGAGAAGCTGCAGGAGAAGGCATGTTTTATTTTTCTGACCAAAGAAGGAAAGCTCCGGCAAAAGCCGGAGCGTGCAAAAATTGCTACGAAACTCAGTTTCATTCCTCTCCACGGAAATCTTTAGTAAAAGGCGAAAGATTTTTACGATATGAAGAGAAACATGAGCATACCCAACACTGCCTTCCCCATCCTACCGCCATGGTTGCCGTCCTGTGCTAAGCCGCGGAGAGCTCCCAACTTCTGGAAAGGGGGGGGGGGGGGGGTCACTGCATGACACCCCCCAATTCCCCCAAAAAGCTGCAAACCAGGAAAAGTCCACCCCTTTCCCAGAATCCTCCATTCCTTTGGCTATTAGGTGGTGGGCAGCCTGGGACTTGTTGTCCCCTTTTCCAGCTGGGACTTGTTGTCCTCCTCTTCTCTGGCTAAGCACTGCCCTCCACTGCAGGAGGCGGGTCCAAGCGCTTGCTTGATAGGCAAATGAGGCTGCGGAGAAGCTGCAGGAGAAGGCATGTTTTATTTTTCTGACCAAAGAAGGAAAGCTCCGGCAAAAGCCGGAGCGTGCAAAAATTGCTACGAAACTCAGTTTCATTCCTCTCCACGGAAATCTTTAGTAAAAGGCGAAAGATTTTTACGATATGAAGAGAAACATGAGCATACCCAACACTGCCTTCCCCATCCTACCGCCATGGTTGCCGTCCTGTGCTAAGCCGCGGAGAGCTCCCAACTTCTGGAAAGGGGGGGGGGGGGGGGTCACTGCATGACACCCCCCAAAAAGCTGCAAACCAGGAAAAGTCCACCCCTTTCCCAGAATCCTCCATTCCTTTGGCTATTAGGTGGTGGGCAGCCTGGGACTTGTTGTCCCCTTTTCCAGCTGGGACTTGTTGTCCTCCTCTTCTCTGGCTAAGCACTGCCCTCCACTGCAGGAGGCGGGTCCAAGCGCTTGCTTGATAGGCAAATGAGGCTGCGGAGAAGCTGCAGGAGAAGGCATGTTTTATTTTTCTGACCAAAGAAGGAAAGCTCCGGCAAAAGCCGGAGCGTGCAAAAATTGCTACGAAACTCAGTTTCATTCCTCTCCACGGAAATCTTTAGTAAAAGGCGAAAGATTTTTACGATATGAAGAGAAACATGAGCATACCCAACACTGCCTTCCCCATCCTACCGCCATGGTTGCCGTCCTGTGCTAAGCCGCGGAGAGCTCCCAACTTCTGGAAAGGGGGGGGGGGGGGGTCACTGCATGACACCCCCCAAAAAGCTGCAAACCAGGAAAAGTCCACCCCTTTCCCAGAATCCTCCATTCCTTTGGCTATTAGGTGGTGGGCAGCCTGGGACTTGTTGTCCCCTTTTCCAGCTGGGACTTGTTGTCCTCCTCTTCTCTGGCTAAGCACTGCCCTCCACTGCAGGAGGCGGGTCCAAGCGCTTGCTTGATAGGCAAATGAGGCTGCGGAGAAGCTGCAGGAGAAGGCATGTTTTATTTTTCTGACCAAAGAAGGAAAGCTCCGGCAAAAGCCGGAGCGTGCAAAAATTGCTACGAAACTCAGTTTCATTCCTCTCCACGGAAATCTTTAGTAAAAGGCGAAAGATTTTTACGATATGAAGAGAAACATGAGCATACCCAACACTGCCTTCCCCATCCTACCGCCATGGTTGCCGTCCTGTGCTAAGCCGCGGAGAGCTCCCAACTTCTGGAAAGGGGGGGGGGGGGGGTCACTGCATGACACCCCCCAAAAAGCTGCAAACCAGGAAAAGTCCACCCCTTTCCCAGAATCCTCCATTCCTTTGGCTATTAGGTGGTGGGCAGCCTGGGACTTGTTGTCCCCTTTTCCAGCTGGGACTTGTTGTCCTCCTCTTCTCTGGCTAAGCACTGCCCTCCACTGCAGGAGGCGGGTCCAAGCGCTTGCTTGATAGGCAAATGAGGCTGCGGAGAAGCTGCAGGAGAAGGCATGTTTTATTTTTCTGACCAAAGAAGGAAAGCTCCGGCAAAAGCCGGAGCGTGCAAAAATTGCTACGAAACTCAGTTTCATTCCTCTCCACGGAAATCTTTAGTAAAAGGCGAAAGATTTTTACGATATGAAGAGAAACATGAGCATACCCAACACTGCCTTCCCCATCCTACCGCCATGGTTGCCGTCCTGTGCTAAGCCGCGGAGAGCTCCCAACTTCTGGAAAGGGGGGGGGGGGGGGTCACTGCATGACACCCCCCAAAAAGCTGCAAACCAGGAAAAGTCCACCCCTTTCCCAGAATCCTCCATTCCTTTGGCTATTAGGTGGTGGGCAGCCTGGGACTTGTTGTCCCCTTTTCCAGCTGGGACTTGTTGTCCTCCTCTTCTCTGGCTAAGCACTGCCCTCCACTGCAGGAGGCGGGTCCAAGCGCTTGCTTGATAGGCAAATGAGGCTGCGGAGAAGCTGCAGGAGAAGGCATGTTTTATTTTTCTGACCAAAGAAGGAAAGCTCCGGCAAAAGCCGGAGCGTGCAAAAATTGCTACGAAACTCAGTTTCATTCCTCTCCACGGAAATCTTTAGTAAAAGGCGAAAGATTTTTACGATATGAAGAGAAACATGAGCATACCCAACACTGCCTTCCCCATCCTACCGCCATGGTTGCCGTCCTGTGCTAAGCCGCGGAGAGCTCCCAACTTCTGGAAAGGGGGGGGGGGGGGTCACTGCATGACACCCCCCAAAAAGCTGCAAACCAGGAAAAGTCCACCCCTTTCCCAGAATCCTCCATTCCTTTGGCTATTAGGTGGTGGGCAGCCTGGGACTTGTTGTCCCCTTTTCCAGCTGGGACTTGTTGTCCTCCTCTTCTCTGGCTAAGCACTGCCCTCCACTGCAGGAGGCGGGTCCAAGCGCTTGCTTGATAGGCAAATGAGGCTGCGGAGAAGCTGCAGGAGAAGGCATGTTTTATTTTTCTGACCAAAGAAGGAAAGCTCCGGCAAAAGCCGGAGCGTGCAAAAATTGCTACGAAACTCAGTTTCATTCCTCTCCACGGAAATCTTTAGTAAAAGGCGAAAGATTTTTACGATATGAAGAGAAACATGAGCATACCCAACACTGCCTTCCCCATCCTACCGCCATGGTTGCCGTCCTGTGCTAAGCCGCGGAGAGCTCCCAACTTCTGGAAAGGGGGGGGGGGGTCACTGCATGACACCCCCCAATTCCCCCCAAAAAGCTGCAAACCAGGAAAAGTCCACCCCTTTCCCAGAATCCTCCATTCCTTTGGCTATTAGGTGGTGGGCAGCCTGGGACTTGTTGTCCCCTTTTCCAGCTGGGACTTGTTGTCCTCCTCTTCTCTGGCTAAGCACTGCCCTCCACTGCAGGAGGCGGGTCCAAGCGCTTGCTTGATAGGCAAATGAGGCTGCGGAGAAGCTGCAGGAGAAGGCATGTTTTATTTTTCTGACCAAAGAAGGAAAGCTCCGGCAAAAGCCGGAGCGTGCAAAAATTGCTACGAAACTCAGTTTCATTCCTCTCCACGGAAATCTTTAGTAAAAGGCGAAAGATTTTTACGATATGAAGAGAAACATGAGCATACCCAACACTGCCTTCCCCATCCTACCGCCATGGTTGCCGTCCTGTGCTAAGCCGCGGAGAGCTCCCAACTTCTGGAAAGGGGGGGGGGGGGGGGGTCACTGCATGACACCCCCCAAAAAGCTGCAAACCAGGAAAAGTCCACCCCTTTCCCAGAATCCTCCATTCCTTTGGCTATTAGGTGGTGGGCAGCCTGGGACTTGTTGTCCCCTTTTCCAGCTGGGACTTGTTGTCCTCCTCTTCTCTGGCTAAGCACTGCCCTCCACTGCAGGAGGCGGGTCCAAGCGCTTGCTTGATAGGCAAATGAGGCTGCGGAGAAGCTGCAGGAGAAGGCATGTTTTATTTTTCTGACCAAAGAAGGAAAGCTCCGGCAAAAGCCGGAGCGTGCAAAAATTGCTACGAAACTCAGTTTCATTCCTCTCCACGGAAATCTTTAGTAAAAGGCAAAAGATTTTTACGATATGAAGAGAAACATGAGCATACCCAACACTGCCTTCCCCATCCTACCGCCATGGTTGCCGTCCTGTGCTAAGCCGCGGAGAGCTCCCAACTTCTGGAAAGGGGGGGGGGGGGGGGTCACTGCATGACACCCCCCAAAAAGCTGCAAACCAGGAAAAGTCCACCCCTTTCCCAGAATCCTCCATTCCTTTGGCTATTAGGTGGTGGGCAGCCTGGGACTTGTTGTCCCCTTTTCCAGCTGGGACTTGTTGTCCTCCTCTTCTCTGGCTAAGCACTGCCCTCCACTGCAGGAGGCGGGTCCAAGCGCTTGCTTGATAGGCAAATGAGGCTGCGGAGAAGCTGCAGGAGAAGGCATGTTTTATTTTTCTGACCAAAGAAGGAAAGCTCCGGCAAAAGCCGGAGCGTGCAAAAATTGCTACGAAACTCAGTTTCATTCCTCTCCACGGAAATCTTTAGTAAAAGGCGAAAGATTTTTACGATATGAAGAGAAACATGAGCATACCCAACACTGCCTTCCCCATCCTACCGCCATGGTTGCCGTCCTGTGCTAAGCCGCGGAGAGCTCCCAACTTCTGGAAAGGGGGGGGGGGGGGTCACTGCATGACACCCCCCAAAAAGCTGCAAACCAGGAAAAGTCCACCCCTTTCCCAGAATCCTCCATTCCTTTGGCTATTAGGTGGTGGGCAGCCTGGGACTTGTTGTCCCCTTTTCCAGCTGGGACTTGTTGTCCTCCTCTTCTCTGGCTAAGCACTGCCCTCCACTGCAGGAGGCGGGTCCAAGCGCTTGCTTGATAGGCAAATGAGGCTGCGGAGAAGCTGCAGGAGAAGGCATGTTTTATTTTTCTGACCAAAGAAGGAAAGCTCCGGCAAAAGCCGGAGCGTGCAAAAATTGCTACGAAACTCAGTTTCATTCCTCTCCACGGAAATCTTTAGTAAAAGGCGAAAGATTTTTACGATATGAAGAGAAACATGAGCATACCCAACACTGCCTTCCCCATCCTACCGCCATGGTTGCCGTCCTGTGCTAAGCCGCGGAGAGCTCCCAACTTCTGGAAAGGGGGGGGGGGGGGTCACTGCATGACACCCCCCAATTCCCCCCAAAAAGCTGCAAACCAGGAAAAGTCCACCCCTTTCCCAGAATCCTCCATTCCTTTGGCTATTAGGTGGTGGGCAGCCTGGGACTTGTTGTCCCCTTTTCCAGCTGGGACTTGTTGTCCTCCTCTTCTCTGGCTAAGCACTGCCCTCCACTGCAGGAGGCGGGTCCAAGCGCTTGCTTGATAGGCAAATGAGGCTGCGGAGAAGCTGCAGGAGAAGGCATGTTTTATTTTTCTGACCAAAGAAGGAAAGCTCCGGCAAAAGCCGGAGCGTGCAAAAATTGCTACGAAACTCAGTTTCATTCCTCTCCACGGAAATCTTTAGTAAAAGGCGAAAGATTTTTACGATATGAAGAGAAACATGAGCATACCCAACACTGCCTTCCCCATCCTACCGCCATGGTTGCCGTCCTGTGCTAAGCCGCGGAGAGCTCCCAACTTCTGGAAAGGGGGGGGGGGGGGTCACTGCATGACACCCCCCAATTCCCCCCAAAAAGCTGCAAACCAGGAAAAGTCCACCCCTTTCCCAGAATCCTCCATTCCTTTGGCTATTAGGTGGTGGGCAGCCTGGGACTTGTTGTCCCCTTTTCCAGCTGGGACTTGTTGTCCTCCTCTTCTCTGGCTAAGCACTGCCCTCCACTGCAGGAGGCGGGTCCAAGCGCTTGCTTGATAGGCAAATGAGGCTGCGGAGAAGCTGCAGGAGAAGGCATGTTTTATTTTTCTGACCAAAGAAGGAAAGCTCCGGCAAAAGCCGGAGCGTGCAAAAATTGCTACGAAACTCAGTTTCATTCCTCTCCACGGAAATCTTTAGTAAAAGGCGAAAGATTTTTACGATATGAAGAGAAACATGAGCATACCCAACACTGCCTTCCCCATCCTACCGCCATGGTTGCCGTCCTGTGCTAAGCCGCGGAGAGCTCCCAACTTCTGGAAAGGGGGGGGGGGGGGTCACTGCATGACACCCCCCAATTCCCCCCAAAAAGCTGCAAACCAGGAAAAGTCCACCCCTTTCCCAGAATCCTCCATTCCTTTGGCTATTAGGTGGTGGGCAGCCTGGGACTTGTTGTCCCCTTTTCCAGCTGGGACTTGTTGTCCTCCTCTTCTCTGGCTAAGCACTGCCCTCCACTGCAGGAGGCGGGTCCAAGCGCTTGCTTGATAGGCAAATGAGGCTGCGGAGAAGCTGCAGGAGAAGGCATGTTTTATTTTTCTGACCAAAGAAGGAAAGCTCCGGCAAAAGCCGGAGCGTGCAAAAATTGCTACGAAACTCAGTTTCATTCCTCTCCACGGAAATCTTTAGTAAAAGGCGAAAGATTTTTACGATATGAAGAGAAACATGAGCATACCCAACACTGCCTTCCCCATCCTACCGCCATGGTTGCCGTCCTGTGCTAAGCCGCGGAGAGCTCCCAACTTCTGGAAAGGGGGGGGGGGGGGGGGTCACTGCATGACACCCCCCCAAAAAGCTGCAAACCAGGAAAAGTCCACCCCTTTCCCAGAATCCTCCATTCCTTTGGCTATTAGGTGGTGGGCAGCCTGGGACTTGTTGTCCCCTTTTCCAGCTGGGACTTGTTGTCCTCCTCTTCTCTGGCTAAGCACTGCCCTCCACTGCAGGAGGCGGGTCCAAGCGCTTGCTTGATAGGCAAATGAGGCTGCGGAGAAGCTGCAGGAGAAGGCATGTTTTATTTTTCTGACCAAAGAAGGAAAGCTCCGGCAAAAGCCGGAGCGTGCAAAAATTGCTACGAAACTCAGTTTCATTCCTCTCCACGGAAATCTTTAGTAAAAGGCGAAAGATTTTTACGATATGAAGAGAAACATGAGCATACCCAACACTGCCTTCCCCATCCTACCGCCATGGTTGCCGTCCTGTGCTAAGCCGCGGAGAGCTCCCAACTTCTGGAAAGGGGGGGGGGGGGGGTCACTGCATGACACCCCCCAATTCCCCCCAAAAAGCTGCAAACCAGGAAAAGTCCACCCCTTTCCCAGAATCCTCCATTCCTTTGGCTATTAGGTGGTGGGCAGCCTGGGACTTGTTGTCCCCTTTTCCAGCTGGGACTTGTTGTCCTCCTCTTCTCTGGCTAAGCACTGCCCTCCACTGCAGGAGGCGGGTCCAAGCGCTTGCTTGATAGGCAAATGAGGCTGCGGAGAAGCTGCAGGAGAAGGCATGTTTTATTTTTCTGACCAAAGAAGGAAAGCTCCGGCAAAAGCCGGAGCGTGCAAAAATTGCTACGAAACTCAGTTTCATTCCTCTCCACGGAAATCTTTAGTAAAAGGCGAAAGATTTTTACGATATGAAGAGAAACATGAGCATACCCAACACTGCCTTCCCCATCCTACCGCCATGGTTGCCGTCCTGTGCTAAGCCGCGGAGAGCTCCCAACTTCTGGAAAGGGGGGGGGGGGGGGGTCACTGCATGACACCCCCCCAAAAAGCTGCAAACCAGGAAAAGTCCACCCCTTTCCCAGAATCCTCCATTCCTTTGGCTATTAGGTGGTGGGCAGCCTGGGACTTGTTGTCCCCTTTTCCAGCTGGGACTTGTTGTCCTCCTCTTCTCTGGCTAAGCACTGCCCTCCACTGCAGGAGGCGGGTCCAAGCGCTTGCTTGATAGGCAAATGAGGCTGCGGAGAAGCTGCAGGAGAAGGCATGTTTTATTTTTCTGACCAAAGAAGGAAAGCTCCGGCAAAAGCCGGAGCGTGCAAAAATTGCTACGAAACTCAGTTTCATTCCTCTCCACGGAAATCTTTAGTAAAAGGCGAAAGATTTTTACGATATGAAGAGAAACATGAGCATACCCAACACTGCCTTCCCCATCCTACCGCCATGGTTGCCGTCCTGTGCTAAGCCGCGGAGAGCTCCCAACTTCTGGAAAGGGGGGGGGGGGGGTCACTGCATGACACCCCCCAATTCCCCCCAAAAAGCTGCAAACCAGGAAAAGTCCACCCCTTTCCCAGAATCCTCCATTCCTTTGGCTATTAGGTGGTGGGCAGCCTGGGACTTGTTGTCCCCTTTTCCAGCTGGGACTTGTTGTCCTCCTCTTCTCTGGCTAAGCACTGCCCTCCACTGCAGGAGGCGGGTCCAAGCGCTTGCTTGATAGGCAAATGAGGCTGCGGAGAAGCTGCAGGAGAAGGCATGTTTTATTTTTCTGACCAAAGAAGGAAAGCTCCGGCAAAAGCCGGAGCGTGCAAAAATTGCTACGAAACTCAGTTTCATTCCTCTCCACGGAAATCTTTAGTAAAAGGCGAAAGATTTTTACGATATGAAGAGAAACATGAGCATACCCAACACTGCCTTCCCCATCCTACCGCCATGGTTGCCGTCCTGTGCTAAGCCGCGGAGAGCTCCCAACTTCTGGAAAGGGGGGGGGGGGGGTCACTGCATGACACCCCCCAATTCCCCCCAAAAAGCTGCAAACCAGGAAAAGTCCACCCCTTTCCCAGAATCCTCCATTCCTTTGGCTATTAGGTGGTGGGCAGCCTGGGACTTGTTGTCCCCTTTTCCAGCTGGGACTTGTTGTCCTCCTCTTCTCTGGCTAAGCACTGCCCTCCACTGCAGGAGGCGGGTCCAAGCGCTTGCTTGATAGGCAAATGAGGCTGCGGAGAAGCTGCAGGAGAAGGCATGTTTTATTTTTCTGACCAAAGAAGGAAAGCTCCGGCAAAAGCCGGAGCGTGCAAAAATTGCTACGAAACTCAGTTTCATTCCTCTCCACGGAAATCTTTAGTAAAAGGCGAAAGATTTTTACGATATGAAGAGAAACATGAGCATACCCAACACTGCCTTCCCCATCCTACCGCCATGGTTGCCGTCCTGTGCTAAGCCGCGGAGAGCTCCCAACTTCTGGAAAGGGGGGGGGGGGGGGTCACTGCATGACACCCCCCAATTCCCCCCAAAAAGCTGCAAACCAGGAAAAGTCCACCCCTTTCCCAGAATCCTCCATTCCTTTGGCTATTAGGTGGTGGGCAGCCTGGGACTTGTTGTCCCCTTTTCCAGCTGGGACTTGTTGTCCTCCTCTTCTCTGGCTAAGCACTGCCCTCCACTGCAGGAGGCGGGTCCAAGCGCTTGCTTGATAGGCAAATGAGGCTGCGGAGAAGCTGCAGGAGAAGGCATGTTTTATTTTTCTGACCAAAGAAGGAAAGCTCCGGCAAAAGCCGGAGCGTGCAAAAATTGCTACGAAACTCAGTTTCATTCCTCTCCACGGAAATCTTTAGTAAAAGGCGAAAGATTTTTACGATATGAAGAGAAACATGAGCATACCCAACACTGCCTTCCCCATCCTACCGCCATGGTTGCCGTCCTGTGCTAAGCCGCGGAGAGCTCCCAACTTCTGGAAAGGGGGGGGGGGGGGGTCACTGCATGACACCCCCCAATTCCCCCCAAAAAGCTGCAAACCAGGAAAAGTCCACCCCTTTCCCAGAATCCTCCATTCCTTTGGCTATTAGGTGGTGGGCAGCCTGGGACTTGTTGTCCTCCTCTTCTCTGGCTAAGCACTGCCCTCCACTGCAGGAGGCGGGTCCAAGCGCTTGCTTGATAGGCAAATGAGGCTGCGGAGAAGCTGCAGGAGAAGGCATGTTTTATTTTTCTGACCAAAGAAGGAAAGCTCCGGCAAAAGCCGGAGCGTGCAAAAATTGCTACGAAACTCAGTTTCATTCCTCTCCACGGAAATCTTTAGTAAAAGGCGAAAGATTTTTACGATATGAAGAGAAACATGAGCATACCCAACACTGCCTTCCCCATCCTACCGCCATGGTTGCCGTCCTGTGCTAAGCCGCGGAGAGCTCCCAACTTCTGGAAAGGGGGGGGGGGGGGGGTCACTGCATGACACCCCCCAAAAAGCTGCAAACCAGGAAAAGTCCACCCCTTTCCCAGAATCCTCCATTCCTTTGGCTATTAGGTGGTGGGCAGCCTGGGACTTGTTGTCCCCTTTTCCAGCTGGGACTTGTTGTCCTCCTCTTCTCTGGCTAAGCACTGCCCTCCACTGCAGGAGGCGGGTCCAAGCGCTTGCTTGATAGGCAAATGAGGCTGCGGAGAAGCTGCAGGAGAAGGCATGTTTTATTTTTCTGACCAAAGAAGGAAAGCTCCGGCAAAAGCCGGAGCGTGCAAAAATTGCTACGAAACTCAGTTTCATTCCTCTCCACGGAAATCTTTAGTAAAAGGCGAAAGATTTTTACGATATGAAGAGAAACATGAGCATACCCAACACTGCCTTCCCCATCCTACCGCCATGGTTGCCGTCCTGTGCTAAGCCGCGGAGAGCTCCCAACTTCTGGAAAGGGGGGGGGGGGGGGGTCACTGCATGACACCCCCCAAAAAGCTGCAAACCAGGAAAAGTCCACCCCTTTCCCAGAATCCTCCATTCCTTTGGCTATTAGGTGGTGGGCAGCCTGGGACTTGTTGTCCCCTTTTCCAGCTGGGACTTGTTGTCCTCCTCTTCTCTGGCTAAGCACTGCCCTCCACTGCAGGAGGCGGGTCCAAGCGCTTGCTTGATAGGCAAATGAGGCTGCGGAGAAGCTGCAGGAGAAGGCATGTTTTATTTTTCTGACCAAAGAAGGAAAGCTCCGGCAAAAGCCGGAGCGTGCAAAAATTGCTACGAAACTCAGTTTCATTCCTCTCCACGGAAATCTTTAGTAAAAGGCGAAAGATTTTTACGATATGAAGAGAAACATGAGCATACCCAACACTGCCTTCCCCATCCTACCGCCATGGTTGCCGTCCTGTGCTAAGCCGCGGAGAGCTCCCAACTTCTGGAAAGGGGGGGGGGGGGGTCACTGCATGACACCCCCCAATTCCCCCCAAAAAGCTGCAAACCAGGAAAAGTCCACCCCTTTCCCAGAATCCTCCATTCCTTTGGCTATTAGGTGGTGGGCAGCCTGGGACTTGTTGTCCCCTTTTCCAGCTGGGACTTGTTGTCCTCCTCTTCTCTGGCTAAGCACTGCCCTCCACTGCAGGAGGCGGGTCCAAGCGCTTGCTTGATAGGCAAATGAGGCTGCGGAGAAGCTGCAGGAGAAGGCATGTTTTATTTTTCTGACCAAAGAAGGAAAGCTCCGGCAAAAGCCGGAGCGTGCAAAAATTGCTACGAAACTCAGTTTCATTCCTCTCCACGGAAATCTTTAGTAAAAGGCGAAAGATTTTTACGATATGAAGAGAAACATGAGCATACCCAACACTGCCTTCCCCATCCTACCGCCATGGTTGCCATCCTGTGCTAAGCCGCGGAGAGCTCCCAACTTCTGGAAAGGGGGGGGGGGGGTCACTGCATGACACCCCCCAATTCCCCCCAAAAAGCTGCAAACCAGGAAAAGTCCACCCCTTTCCCAGAATCCTCCATTCCTTTGGCTATTAGGTGGTGGGCAGCCTGGGACTTGTTGTCCCCTTTTCCAGCTGGGACTTGTTGTCCTCCTCTTCTCTGGCTAAGCACTGCCCTCCACTGCAGGAGGCGGGTCCAAGCGCTTGCTTGATAGGCAAATGAGGCTGCGGAGAAGCTGCAGGAGAAGGCATGTTTTATTTTTCTGACCAAAGAAGGAAAGCTCCGGCAAAAGCCGGAGCGTGCAAAAATTGCTACGAAACTCAGTTTCATTCCTCTCCACGGAAATCTTTAGTAAAAGGCGAAAGATTTTTACGATATGAAGAGAAACATGAGCATACCCAACACTGCCTTCCCCATCCTACCGCCATGGTTGCCGTCCTGTGCTAAGCCGCGGAGAGCTCCCAACTTCTGGAAAGGGGGGGGGGGGGGTCACTGCATGACACCCCCCAAAAAGCTGCAAACCAGGAAAAGTCCACCCCTTTCCCAGAATCCTCCATTCCTTTGGCTATTAGGTGGTGGGCAGCCTGGGACTTGTTGTCCCCTTTTCCAGCTGGGACTTGTTGTCCTCCTCTTCTCTGGCTAAGCACTGCCCTCCACTGCAGGAGGCGGGTCCAAGCGCTTGCTTGATAGGCAAATGAGGCTGCGGAGAAGCTGCAGGAGAAGGCATGTTTTATTTTTCTGACCAAAGAAGGAAAGCTCCGGCAAAAGCCGGAGCGTGCAAAAATTGCTACGAAACTCAGTTTCATTCCTCTCCACGGAAATCTTTAGTAAAAGGCGAAAGATTTTTACGATATGAAGAGAAACATGAGCATACCCAACACTGCCTTCCCCATCCTACCGCCATGGTTGCCGTCCTGTGCTAAGCCGCGGAGAGCTCCCAACTTCTGGAAAGGGGGGGGGGGGGTCACTGCATGACACCCCCCAATTCCCCCCAAAAAGCTGCAAACCAGGAAAAGTCCACCCCTTTCCCAGAATCCTCCATTCCTTTGGCTATTAGGTGGTGGGCAGCCTGGGACTTGTTGTCCCCTTTTCCAGCTGGGACTTGTTGTCCTCCTCTTCTCTGGCTAAGCACTGCCCTCCACTGCAGGAGGCGGGTCCAAGCGCTTGCTTGATAGGCAAATGAGGCTGCGGAGAAGCTGCAGGAGAAGGCATGTTTTATTTTTCTGACCAAAGAAGGAAAGCTCCGGCAAAAGCCGGAGCGTGCAAAAATTGCTACGAAACTCAGTTTCATTCCTCTCCACGGAAATCTTTAGTAAAAGGCGAAAGATTTTTACGATATGAAGAGAAACATGAGCATACCCAACACTGCCTTCCCCATCCTACCGCCATGGTTGCCGTCCTGTGCTAAGCCGCGGAGAGCTCCCAACTTCTGGAAAGGGGGGGGGGGGGGGTCACTGCATGACACCCCCCAATTCCCCCCAAAAAGCTGCAAACCAGGAAAAGTCCACCCCTTTCCCAGAATCCTCCATTCCTTTGGCTATTAGGTGGTGGGCAGCCTGGGACTTGTTGTCCCCTTTTCCAGCTGGGACTTGTTGTCCTCCTCTTCTCTGGCTAAGCACTGCCCTCCACTGCAGGAGGCGGGTCCAAGCGCTTGCTTGATAGGCAAATGAGGCTGCGGAGAAGCTGCAGGAGAAGGCATGTTTTATTTTTCTGACCAAAGAAGGAAAGCTCCGGCAAAAGCCGGAGCGTGCAAAAATTGCTACGAAACTCAGTTTCATTCCTCTCCACGGAAATCTTTAGTAAAAGGCGAAAGATTTTTACGATATGAAGAGAAACATGAGCATACCCAACACTGCCTTCCCCATCCTACCGCCATGGTTGCCGTCCTGTGCTAAGCCGCGGAGAGCTCCCAACTTCTGGAAAGGGGGGGGGGGGGGTCACTGCATGACACCCCCCAATTCCCCCCAAAAAGCTGCAAACCAGGAAAAGTCCACCCCTTTCCCAGAATCCTCCATTCCTTTGGCTATTAGGTGGTGGGCAGCCTGGGACTTGTTGTCCCCTTTTCCAGCTGGGACTTGTTGTTCTCCTCTTCTCTGGCTAAGCACTGCCCTCCACTGCAGGAGGCGGGTCCAAGCGCTTGCTTGATAGGCAAATGAGGCTGCGGAGAAGCTGCAGGAGAAGGCATGTTTTATTTTTCTGACCAAAGAAGGAAAGCTCCGGCAAAAGCCGGAGCGTGCAAAAATTGCTACGAAACTCAGTTTCATTCCTCTCCACGGAAATCTTTAGTAAAAGGCGAAAGATTTTTACGATATGAAGAGAAACATGAGCATACCCAACACTGCCTTCCCCATCCTACCGCCATGGTTGCCGTCCTGTGCTAAGCCGCGGAGAGCTCCCAACTTCTGGAAAGGGGGGGGGGGGGGGGTCACTGCATGACACCCCCCAAAAAGCTGCAAACCAGGAAAAGTCCACCCCTTTCCCAGAATCCTCCATTCCTTTGGCTATTAGGTGGTGGGCAGCCTGGGACTTGTTGTCCCCTTTTCCAGCTGGGACTTGTTGTCCTCCTCTTCTCTGGCTAAGCACTGCCCTCCACTGCAGGAGGCGGGTCCAAGCGCTTGCTTGATAGGCAAATGAGGCTGCGGAGAAGCTGCAGGAGAAGGCATGTTTTATTTTTCTGACCAAAGAAGGAAAGCTCCGGCAAAAGCCGGAGCGTGCAAAAATTGCTACGAAACTCAGTTTCATTCCTCTCCACGGAAATCTTTAGTAAAAGGCGAAAGATTTTTACGATATGAAGAGAAACATGAGCATACCCAACACTGCCTTCCCCATCCTACCGCCATGGTTGCCGTCCTGTGCTAAGCCGCGGAGAGCTCCCAACTTCTGGAAAGGGGGGGGGGGGGTCACTGCATGACACCCCCCAATTCCCCCCAAAAAGCTGCAAACCAGGAAAAGTCCACCCCTTTCCCAGAATCCTCCATTCCTTTGGCTATTAGGTGGTGGGCAGCCTGGGACTTGTTGTCCCCTTTTCCAGCTGGGACTTGTTGTCCTCCTCTTCTCTGGCTAAGCACTGCCCTCCACTGCAGGAGGCGGGTCCAAGCGCTTGCTTGATAGGCAAATGAGGCTGCGGAGAAGCTGCAGGAGAAGGCATGTTTTATTTTTCTGACCAAAGAAGGAAAGCTCCGGCAAAAGCCGGAGCGTGCAAAAATTGCTACGAAACTCAGTTTCATTCCTCTCCACGGAAATCTTTAGTAAAAGGCGAAAGATTTTTACGATATGAAGAGAAACATGAGCATACCCAACACTGCCTTCCCCATCCTACCGCCATGGTTGCCGTCCTGTGCTAAGCCGCGGAGAGCTCCCAACTTCTGGAAAGGGGGGGGGGGGGGGTCACTGCATGACACCCCCCAAAAAGCTGCAAACCAGGAAAAGTCCACCCCTTTCCCAGAATCCTCCATTCCTTTGGCTATTAGGTGGTGGGCAGCCTGGGACTTGTTGTCCCCTTTTCCAGCTGGGACTTGTTGTCCTCCTCTTCTCTGGCTAAGCACTGCCCTCCACTGCAGGAGGCGGGTCCAAGCGCTTGCTTGATAGGCAAATGAGGCTGCGGAGAAGCTGCAGGAGAAGGCATGTTTTATTTTTCTGACCAAAGAAGGAAAGCTCCGGCAAAAGCCGGAGCGTGCAAAAATTGCTACGAAACTCAGTTTCATTCCTCTCCACGGAAATCTTTAGTAAAAGGCGAAAGATTTTTACGATATGAAGAGAAACATGAGCATACCCAACACTGCCTTCCCCATCCTACCGCCATGGTTGCCGTCCTGTGCTAAGCCGCGGAGAGCTCCCAACTTCTGGAAAGGGGGGGGGGGGGGTCACTGCATGACACCCCCCAATTCCCCCCAAAAAGCTGCAAACCAGGAAAAGTCCACCCCTTTCCCAGAATCCTCCATTCCTTTGGCTATTAGGTGGTGGGCAGCCTGGGACTTGTTGTCCCCTTTTCCAGCTGGGACTTGTTGTCCTCCTCTTCTCTGGCTAAGCACTGCCCTCCACTGCAGGAGGCGGGTCCAAGCGCTTGCTTGATAGGCAAATGAGGCTGCGGAGAAGCTGCAGGAGAAGGCATGTTTTATTTTTCTGACCAAAGAAGGAAAGCTCCGGCAAAAGCCGGAGCGTGCAAAAATTGCTACGAAACTCAGTTTCATTCCTCTCCACGGAAATCTTTAGTAAAAGGCGAAAGATTTTTACGATATGAAGAGAAACATGAGCATACCCAACACTGCCTTCCCCATCCTACCGCCATGGTTGCCGTCCTGTGCTAAGCCGCGGAGAGCTCCCAACTTCTGGAAAGGGGGGGGGGGGGTCACTGCATGACACCCCCCAATTCCCCCCAAAAAGCTGCAAACCAGGAAAAGTCCACCCCTTTCCCAGAATCCTCCATTCCTTTGGCTATTAGGTGGTGGGCAGCCTGGGACTTGTTGTCCCCTTTTCCAGCTGGGACTTGTTGTCCTCCTCTTCTCTGGCTAAGCACTGCCCTCCACTGCAGGAGGCGGGTCCAAGCGCTTGCTTGATAGGCAAATGAGGCTGCGGAGAAGCTGCAGGAGAAGGCATGTTTTATTTTTCTGACCAAAGAAGGAAAGCTCCGGCAAAAGCCGGAGCGTGCAAAAATTGCTACGAAACTCAGTTTCATTCCTCTCCACGGAAATCTTTAGTAAAAGGCGAAAGATTTTTACGATATGAAGAGAAACATGAGCATACCCAACACTGCCTTCCCCATCCTACCGCCATGGTTGCCGTCCTGTGCTAAGCCGCGGAGAGCTCCCAACTTCTGGAAAGGGGGGGGGGGGGGGTCACTGCATGACACCCCCCAAAAAGCTGCAAACCAGGAAAAGTCCACCCCTTTCCCAGAATCCTCCATTCCTTTGGCTATTAGGTGGTGGGCAGCCTGGGACTTGTTGTCCCCTTTTCCAGCTGGGACTTGTTGTCCTCCTCTTCTCTGGCTAAGCACTGCCCTCCACTGCAGGAGGCGGGTCCAAGCGCTTGCTTGATAGGCAAATGAGGCTGCGGAGAAGCTGCAGGAGAAGGCATGTTTTATTTTTCTGACCAAAGAAGGAAAGCTCCGGCAAAAGCCGGAGCGTGCAAAAATTGCTACGAAACTCAGTTTCATTCCTCCTCCACGGAAATCTTTAGTAAAAGGCGAAAGATTTTTACGATATGAAGAGAAACATGAGCATACCCAACACTGCCTTCCCCATCCTACCGCCATGGTTGCCGTCCTGTGCTAAGCCGCGGAGAGCTCCCAACTTCTGGAAAGGGGGGGGGGGGGTCACTGCATGACACCCCCCAATTCCCCCCAAAAAGCTGCAAACCAGGAAAAGTCCACCCCTTTCCCAGAATCCTCCATTCCTTTGGCTATTAGGTGGTGGGCAGCCTGGGACTTGTTGTCCCCTTTTCCAGCTGGGACTTGTTGTCCTCCTCTTCTCTGGCTAAGCACTGCCCTCCACTGCAGGAGGCGGGTCCAAGCGCTTGCTTGATAGGCAAATGAGGCTGCGGAGAAGCTGCAGGAGAAGGCATGTTTTATTTTTCTGACCAAAGAAGGAAAGCTCCGGCAAAAGCCGGAGCGTGCAAAAATTGCTACGAAACTCAGTTTCATTCCTCTCCACGGAAATCTTTAGTAAAAGGCGAAAGATTTTTACGATATGAAGAGAAACATGAGCATACCCAACACTGCCTTCCCCATCCTACCGCCATGGTTGCCGTCCTGTGCTAAGCCGCGGAGAGCTCCCAACTTCTGGAAAGGGGGGGGGGGGGGTCACTGCATGACACCCCCCAATTCCCCCCAAAAAGCTGCAAACCAGGAAAAGTCCACCCCTTTCCCAGAATCCTCCATTCCTTTGGCTATTAGGTGGTGGGCAGCCTGGGACTTGTTGTCCCCTTTTCCAGCTGGGACTTGTTGTCCTCCTCTTCTCTGGCTAAGCACTGCCCTCCACTGCAGGAGGCGGGTCCAAGCGCTTGCTTGATAGGCAAATGAGGCTGCGGAGAAGCTGCAGGAGAAGGCATGTTTTATTTTTCTGACCAAAGAAGGAAAGCTCCGGCAAAAGCCGGAGCGTGCAAAAATTGCTACGAAACTCAGTTTCATTCCTCTCCACGGAAATCTTTAGTAAAAGGCGAAAGATTTTTACGATATGAAGAGAAACATGAGCATACCCAACACTGCCTTCCCCATCCTACCGCCATGGTTGCCGTCCTGTGCTAAGCCGCGGAGAGCTCCCAACTTCTGGAAAGGGGGGGGGGGGGGGGGTCACTGCATGACACCCCCCAAAAAGCTGCAAACCAGGAAAAGTCCACCCCTTTCCCAGAATCCTCCATTCCTTTGGCTATTAGGTGGTGGGCAGCCTGGGACTTGTTGTCCCCTTTTCCAGCTGGGACTTGTTGTCCTCCTCTTCTCTGGCTAAGCACTGCCCTCCACTGCAGGAGGCGGGTCCAAGCGCTTGCTTGATAGGCAAATGAGGCTGCGGAGAAGCTGCAGGAGAAGGCATGTTTTATTTTTCTGACCAAAGAAGGAAAGCTCCGGCAAAAGCCGGAGCGTGCAAAAATTGCTACGAAACTCAGTTTCATTCCTCTCCACGGAAATCTTTAGTAAAAGGCGAAAGATTTTTACGATATGAAGAGAAACATGAGCATACCCAACACTGCCTTCCCCATCCTACCGCCATGGTTGCCGTCCTGTGCTAAGCCGCGGAGAGCTCCCAACTTCTGGAAAGGGGGGGGGGGGGGTCACTGCATGACACCCCCCAAAAAGCTGCAAACCAGGAAAAGTCCACCCCTTTCCCAGAATCCTCCATTCCTTTGGCTATTAGGTGGTGGGCAGCCTGGGACTTGTTGTCCCCTTTTCCAGCTGGGACTTGTTGTCCTCCTCTTCTCTGGCTAAGCACTGCCTCCACTGCAGGAGGCGGGTCCAAGCGCTTGCTTGATAGGCAAATGAGGCTGCGGAGAAGCTGCAGGAGAAGGCATGTTTTATTTTTCTGACCAAAGAAGGAAAGCTCCGGCAAAAGCCGGAGCGTGCAAAAATTGCTACGAAACTCAGTTTCATTCCTCTCCACGGAAATCTTTAGTAAAAGGCGAAAGATTTTTACGATATGAAGAGAAACATGAGCATACCCAACACTGCCTTCCCCATCCTACCGCCATGGTTGCCGTCCTGTGCTAAGCCGCGGAGAGCTCCCAACTTCTGGAAAGGGGGGGGGGGGGGGGTCACTGCATGACACCCCCCAATTCCCCCCAAAAAGCTGCAAACCAGGAAAAGTCCACCCCTTTCCCAGAATCCTCCATTCCTTTGGCTATTAGGTGGTGGGCAGCCTGGGACTTGTTGTCCCCTTTTCCAGCTGGGACTTGTTGTCCTCCTCTTCTCTGGCTAAGCACTGCCCTCCACTGCAGGAGGCGGGTCCAAGCGCTTGCTTGATAGGCAAATGAGGCTGCGGAGAAGCTGCAGGAGAAGGCATGTTTTATTTTTCTGACCAAAGAAGGAAAGCTCCGGCAAAAGCCGGAGCGTGCAAAAATTGCTACGAAACTCAGTTTCATTCCTCTCCACGGAAATCTTTAGTAAAAGGCGAAAGATTTTTACGATATGAAGAGAAACATGAGCATACCCAACACTGCCTTCCCCATCCTACCGCCATGGTTGCCGTCCTGTGCTAAGCCGCGGAGAGCTCCCAACTTCTGGAAAGGGGGGGGGGGGGGTCACTGCATGACACCCCCCAATTCCCCCCAAAAAGCTGCAAACCAGGAAAAGTCCACCCCTTTCCCAGAATCCTCCATTCCTTTGGCTATTAGGTGGTGGGCAGCCTGGGACTTGTTGTCCCCCTTTTCCAGCTGGGACTTGTTGTCCTCCTCTTCTCTGGCTAAGCACTGCCCTCCACTGCAGGAGGCGGGTCCAAGCGCTTGCTTGATAGGCAAATGAGGCTGCGGAGAAGCTGCAGGAGAAGGCATGTTTTATTTTTCTGACCAAAGAAGGAAAGCTCCGGCAAAAGCCGGAGCGTGCAAAAATTGCTACGAAACTCAGTTTCATTCCTCTCCACGGAAATCTTTAGTAAAAGGCGAAAGATTTTTACGATATGAAGAGAAACATGAGCATACCCAACACTGCCTTCCCCATCCTACCGCCATGGTTGCCGTCCTGTGCTAAGCCGCGGAGAGCTCCCAACTTCTGGAAAGGGGGGGGGGGGGGGGTCACTGCATGACACCCCCCCAAAAAGCTGCAAACCAGGAAAAGTCCACCCCTTTCCCAGAATCCTCCATTCCTTTGGCTATTAGGTGGTGGGCAGCCTGGGACTTGTTGTCCCCTTTTCCAGCTGGGACTTGTTGTCCTCCTCTTCTCTGGCTAAGCACTGCCCTCCACTGCAGGAGGCGGGTCCAAGCGCTTGCTTGATAGGCAAATGAGGCTGCGGAGAAGCTGCAGGAGAAGGCATGTTTTATTTTTCTGACCAAAGAAGGAAAGCTCCGGCAAAAGCCGGAGCGTGCAAAAATTGCTACGAAACTCAGTTTCATTCCTCTCCACGGAAATCTTTAGTAAAAGGCGAAAGATTTTTACGATATGAAGAGAAACATGAGCATACCCAACACTGCCTTCCCCATCCTACCGCCATGGTTGCCGTCCTGTGCTAAGCCGCGGAGAGCTCCCAACTTCTGGAAAGGGGGGGGGGGGGGGTCACTGCATGACACCCCCCAAAAAGCTGCAAACCAGGAAAAGTCCACCCCTTTCCCAGAATCCTCCATTCCTTTGGCTATTAGGTGGTGGGCAGCCTGGGACTTGTTGTCCCCTTTTCCAGCTGGGACTTGTTGTCCTCCTCTTCTCTGGCTAAGCACTGCCCTCCACTGCAGGAGGCGGGTCCAAGCGCTTGCTTGATAGGCAAATGAGGCTGCGGAGAAGCTGCAGGAGAAGGCATGTTTTATTTTTCTGACCAAAGAAGGAAAGCTCCGGCAAAAGCCGGAGCGTGCAAAAATTGCTACGAAACTCAGTTTCATTCCTCTCCACGGAAATCTTTAGTAAAAGGCGAAAGATTTTTACGATATGAAGAGAAACATGAGCATACCCAACACTGCCTTCCCCATCCTACCGCCATGGTTGCCGTCCTGTGCTAAGCCGCGGAGAGCTCCCAACTTCTGGAAAGGGGGGGGGGGGGGTCACTGCATGACACCCCCCAATTCCCCCCAAAAAGCTGCAAACCAGGAAAAGTCCACCCCTTTCCCAGAATCCTCCATTCCTTTGGCTATTAGGTGGTGGGCAGCCTGGGACTTGTTGTCCCCTTTTCCAGCTGGGACTTGTTGTCCTCCTCTTCTCTGGCTAAGCACTGCCCTCCACTGCAGGAGGCGGGTCCAAGCGCTTGCTTGATAGGCAAATGAGGCTGCGGAGAAGCTGCAGGAGAAGGCATGTTTTATTTTTCTGACCAAAGAAGGAAAGCTCCGGCAAAAGCCGGAGCGTGCAAAAATTGCTACGAAACTCAGTTTCATTCCTCTCCACGGAAATCTTTAGTAAAAGGCGAAAGATTTTTACGATATGAAGAGAAACATGAGCATACCCAACACTGCCTTCCCCATCCTACCGCCATGGTTGCCGTCCTGTGCTAAGCCGCGGAGAGCTCCCAACTTCTGGAAAGGGGGGGGGGGGTCACTGCATGACACCCCCCAATTCCCCCCAAAAAGCTGCAAACCAGGAAAAGTCCACCCCTTTCCCAGAATCCTCCATTCCTTTGGCTATTAGGTGGTGGGCAGCCTGGGACTTGTTGTCCCCTTTTCCAGCTGGGACTTGTTGTCCTCCTCTTCTCTGGCTAAGCACTGCCCTCCACTGCAGGAGGCGGGTCCAAGCGCTTGCTTGATAGGCAAATGAGGCTGCGGAGAAGCTGCAGGAGAAGGCATGTTTTATTTTTCTGACCAAAGAAGGAAAGCTCCGGCAAAAGCCGGAGCGTGCAAAAATTGCTACGAAACTCAGTTTCACTCCTCTCCACGGAAATCTTTAGTAAAAGGCGAAAGATTTTTACGATATGAAGAGAAACATGAGCATACCCAACACTGCCTTCCCCATCCTACCGCCATGGTTGCCGTCCTGTGCTAAGCCGCGGAGAGCTCCCAACTTCTGGAAAGGGGGGGGGTCACTGCATGACACCCCCCAATTCCCCCCAAAAAGCTGCAAACCAGGAAAAGTCCACCCCTTTCCCAGAATCCTCCATTCCTTTGGCTATTAGGTGGTGGGCAGCCTGGGACTTGTTGTCCCCTTTTCCAGCTGGGACTTGTTGTCCTCCTCTTCTCTGGCTAAGCACTGCCCTCCACTGCAGGAGGCGGGTCCAAGCGCTTGCTTGATAGGCAAATGAGGCTGCGGAGAAGCTGCAGGAGAAGGCATGTTTTATTTTTCTGACCAAAGAAGGAAAGCTCCGGCAAAAGCCGGAGCGTGCAAAAATTGCTACGAAACTCAGTTTCATTCCTCTCCACGGAAATCTTTAGTAAAAGGCGAAAGATTTTTACGATATGAAGAGAAACATGAGCATACCCAACACTGCCTTCCCCATCCTACCGCCATGGTTGCCGTCCTGTGCTAAGCCGCGGAGAGCTCCCAACTTCTGGAAAGGGGGGGGGGGGGGGGTCACTGCATGACACCCCCCAATTCCCCCCAAAAAGCTGCAAACCAGGAAAAGTCCACCCCTTTCCCAGAATCCTCCATTCCTTTGGCTATTAGGTGGTGGGCAGCCTGGGACTTGTTGTCCCCTTTTCCAGCTGGGACTTGTTGTCCTCCTCTTCTCTGGCTAAGCACTGCCCTCCACTGCAGGAGGCGGGTCCAAGCGCTTGCTTGATAGGCAAATGAGGCTGCGGAGAAGCTGCAGGAGAAGGCATGTTTTATTTTTCTGACCAAAGAAGGAAAGCTCCGGCAAAAGCCGGAGCGTGCAAAAATTGCTACGAAACTCAGTTTCATTCCTCTCCACGGAAATCTTTAGTAAAAGGCGAAAGATTTTTACGATATGAAGAGAAACATGAGCATACCCAACACTGCCTTCCCCATCCTACCGCCATGGTTGCCGTCCTGTGCTAAGCCGCGGAGAGCTCCCAACTTCTGGAAAGGGGGGGGGGGGGGGGGTCACTGCATGACACCCCCCAAAAAGCTGCAAACCAGGAAAAGTCCACCCCTTTCCCAGAATCCTCCATTCCTTTGGCTATTAGGTGGTGGGCAGCCTGGGACTTGTTGTCCCCTTTTCCAGCTGGGACTTGTTGTCCTCCTCTTCTCTGGCTAAGCACTGCCCTCCACTGCAGGAGGCGGGTCCAAGCGCTTGCTTGATAGGCAAATGAGGCTGCGGAGAAGCTGCAGGAGAAGGCATGTTTTATTTTTCTGACCAAAGAAGGAAAGCTCCGGCAAAAGCCGGAGCGTGCAAAAATTGCTACGAAACTCAGTTTCATTCCTCTCCACGGAAATCTTTAGTAAAAGGCGAAAGATTTTTACGATATGAAGAGAAACATGAGCATACCCAACACTGCCTTCCCCATCCTACCGCCATGGTTGCCGTCCTGTGCTAAGCCGCGGAGAGCTCCCAACTTCTGGAAAGGGGGGGGGGGGGGTCACTGCATGACACCCCCCAATTCCCCCCAAAAAGCTGCAAACCAGGAAAAGTCCACCCCTTTCCCAGAATCCTCCATTCCTTTGGCTATTAGGTGGTGGGCAGCCTGGGACTTGTTGTCCCCTTTTCCAGCTGGGACTTGTTGTCCTCCTCTTCTCTGGCTAAGCACTGCCCTCCACTGCAGGAGGCGGGTCCAAGCGCTTGCTTGATAGGCAAATGAGGCTGCGGAGAAGCTGCAGGAGAAGGCATGTTTTATTTTTCTGACCAAAGAAGGAAAGCTCCGGCAAAAGCCGGAGCGTGCAAAAATTGCTACGAAACTCAGTTTCATTCCTCTCCACGGAAATCTTTAGTAAAAGGCGAAAGATTTTTACGATATGAAGAGAAACATGAGCATACCCAACACTGCCTTCCCCATCCTACCGCCATGGTTGCCGTCCTGTGCTAAGCCGCGGAGAGCTCCCAACTTCTGGAAAGGGGGGGGGGGGGGGGTCACTGCATGACACCCCCCAAAAAGCTGCAAACCAGGAAAAGTCCACCCCTTTCCCAGAATCCTCCATTCCTTTGGCTATTAGGTGGTGGGCAGCCTGGGACTTGTTGTCCCCTTTTCCAGCTGGGACTTGTTGTCCTCCTCTTCTCTGGCTAAGCACTGCCCTCCACTGCAGGAGGCGGGTCCAAGCGCTTGCTTGATAGGCAAATGAGGCTGCGGAGAAGCTGCAGGAGAAGGCATGTTTTATTTTTCTGACCAAAGAAGGAAAGCTCCGGCAAAAGCCGGAGCGTGCAAAAATTGCTACGAAACTCAGTTTCATTCCTCTCCACGGAAATCTTTAGTAAAAGGCGAAAGATTTTTACGATATGAAGAGAAACATGAGCATACCCAACACTGCCTTCCCCATCCTACCGCCATGGTTGCCGTCCTGTGCTAAGCCGCGGAGAGCTCCCAACTTCTGGAAAGGGGGGGGGGTCACTGCATGACACCCCCCAATTCCCCCCAAAAAGCTGCAAACCAGGAAAAGTCCACCCCTTTCCCAGAATCCTCCATTCCTTTGGCTATTAGGTGGTGGGCAGCCTGGGACTTGTTGTCCCCTTTTCCAGCTGGGACTTGTTGTCCTCCTCTTCTCTGGCTAAGCACTGCCCTCCACTGCAGGAGGCAGGTCCAAGCGCTTGCTTGATAGGCAAATGAGGCTGCGGAGAAGCTGCAGGAGAAGGCATGTTTTATTTTTCTGACCAAAGAAGGAAAGCTCCGGCAAAAGCCGGAGCGTGCAAAAATTGCTACGAAACTCAGTTTCATTCCTCTCCACGGAAATCTTTAGTAAAAGGCGAAAGATTTTTACGATATGAAGAGAAACATGAGCATACCCAACACTGCCTTCCCCATCCTACCGCCATGGTTGCCGTCCTGTGCTAAGCCGCGGAGAGCTCCCAACTTCTGGAAAGGGGGGGGGGGGGGTCACTGCATGACACCCCCCAAAAAGCTGCAAACCAGGAAAAGTCCACCCCTTTCCCAGAATCCTCCATTCCTTTGGCTATTAGGTGGTGGGCAGCCTGGGACTTGTTGTCCCCTTTTCCAGCTGGGACTTGTTGTCCTCCTCTTCTCTGGCTAAGCACTGCCCTCCACTGCAGGAGGCGGGTCCAAGCGCTTGCTTGATAGGCAAATGAGGCTGCGGAGAAGCTGCAGGAGAAGGCATGTTTTATTTTTCTGACCAAAGAAGGAAAGCTCCGGCAAAAGCCGGAGCGTGCAAAAATTGCTACGAAACTCAGTTTCATTCCTCTCCACGGAAATCTTTAGTAAAAGGCGAAAGATTTTTACGATATGAAGAGAAACATGAGCATACCCAACACTGCCTTCCCCATCCTACCGCCATGGTTGCCGTCCTGTGCTAAGCCGCGGAGAGCTCCCAACTTCTGGAAAGGGGGGGGGGGGTCACTGCATGACACCCCCCAATTCCCCCCAAAAAGCTGCAAACCAGGAAAAGTCCACCCCTTTCCCAGAATCCTCCATTCCTTTGGCTATTAGGTGGTGGGCAGCCTGGGACTTGTTGTCCCCTTTTCCAGCTGGGACTTGTTGTCCTCCTCTTCTCTGGCTAAGCACTGCCCTCCACTGCAGGAGGCGGGTCCAAGCGCTTGCTTGATAGGCAAATGAGGCTGCGGAGAAGCTGCAGGAGAAGGCATGTTTTATTTTTCTGACCAAAGAAGGAAAGCTCCGGCAAAAGCCGGAGCGTGCAAAAATTGCTACGAAACTCAGTTTCATTCCTCTCCACGGAAATCTTTAGTAAAAGGCGAAAGATTTTTACGATATGAAGAGAAACATGAGCATACCCAACACTGCCTTCCCCATCCTACCGCCATGGTTGCCGTCCTGTGCTAAGCCGCGGAGAGCTCCCAACTTCTGGAAAGGGGGGGGGGGTCACTGCATGACACCCCCCAATTCCCCCCAAAAAGCTGCAAACCAGGAAAAGTCCACCCCTTTCCCAGAATCCTCCATTCCTTTGGCTATTAGGTGGTGGGCAGCCTGGGACTTGTTGTCCCCTTTTCCAGCTGGGACTTGTTGTCCTCCTCTTCTCTGGCTAAGCACTGCCCTCCACTGCAGGAGGCGGGTCCAAGCGCTTGCTTGATAGGCAAATGAGGCTGCGGAGAAGCTGCAGGAGAAGGCATGTTTTATTTTTCTGACCAAAGAAGGAAAGCTCCGGCAAAAGCCGGAGCGTGCAAAAATTGCTACGAAACTCAGTTTCATTCCTCTCCACGGAAATCTTTAGTAAAAGGCGAAAGATTTTTACGATATGAAGAGAAACATGAGCATACCCAACACTGCCTTCCCCATCCTACCGCCATGGTTGCCGTCCTGTGCTAAGCCGCGGAGAGCTCCCAACTTCTGGAAAGGGGGGGGGGTCACTGCATGACACCCCCCAATTCCCCCCAAAAAGCTGCAAACCAGGAAAAGTCCACCCCTTTCCCAGAATCCTCCATTCCTTTGGCTATTAGGTGGTGGGCAGCCTGGGACTTGTTGTCCCCTTTTCCAGCTGGGACTTGTTGTCCTCCTCTTCTCTGGCTAAGCACTGCCCTCCACTGCAGGAGGCGGGTCCAAGCGCTTGCTTGATAGGCAAATGAGGCTGCGGAGAAGCTGCAGGAGAAGGCATGTTTTATTTTTCTGACCAAAGAAGGAAAGCTCCGGCAAAAGCCGGAGCGTGCAAAAATTGCTACGAAACTCAGTTTCATTCCTCTCCACGGAAATCTTTAGTAAAAGGCGAAAGATTTTTACGATATGAAGAGAAACATGAGCATACCCAACACTGCCTTCCCCATCCTACCGCCATGGTTGCCGTCCTGTGCTAAGCCGCGGAGAGCTCCCAACTTCTGGAAAGGGGGGGGGGTCACTGCATGACACCCCCCAATTCCCCCCAAAAAGCTGCAAACCAGGAAAAGTCCACCCCTTTCCCAGAATCCTCCATTCCTTTGGCTATTAGGTGGTGGGCAGCCTGGGACTTGTTGTCCCCTTTTCCAGCTGGGACTTGTTGTCCTCCTCTTCTCTGGCTAAGCACTGCCCTCCACTGCAGGAGGCGGGTCCAAGCGCTTGCTTGATAGGCAAATGAGGCTGCGGAGAAGCTGCAGGAGAAGGCATGTTTTATTTTTCTGACCAAAGAAGGAAAGCTCCGGCAAACGCTGGAGCGTGCAAAAATTGCTACGAAACTCAGTTTCATTCCTCTCCACGGAAATCTTTAGTAAAAGGCGAAAGATTTTTACGATATGAAGAGAAACATGAGCATACCCAACACTGCCTTCCCCATCCTACCGCCATGGTTGCCGTCCTGTGCTAAGCCGCGGAGAGCTCCCAACTTCTGGAAAGGGGGGGGGGGGGTCACTGCATGACACCCCCCAATTCCCCCCAAAAAGCTGCAAACCAGGAAAAGTCCACCCCTTTCCCAGAATCCTCCATTCCTTTGGCTATTAGGTGGTGGGCAGCCTGGGACTTGTTGTCCCCTTTTCCAGCTGGGACTTGTTGTCCTCCTCTTCTCTGGCTAAGCACTGCCCTCCACTGCAGGAGGCGGGTCCAAGCGCTTGCTTGATAGGCAAATGAGGCTGCGGAGAAGCTGCAGGAGAAGGCATGTTTTATTTTTCTGACCAAAGAAGGAAAGCTCCGGCAAACGCTGGAGCGTGCAAAAATTGCTACGAAACTCAGTTTCATTCCTCTCCACGGAAATCTTTAGTAAAAGGCGAAAGATTTTTACGATATGAAGAGAAACATGAGCATACCCAACACTGCCTTCCCCATCCTACCGCCATGGTTGCCATCCTGTGCTAAGCCGCGGAGAGCTCCCAACTTCTGGAAAGGGGGGGGGGGGGGGTCACTGCATGACACCCCCCAATTCCCCCCAAAAAGCTGCAAACCAGGAAAAGTCCACCCCTTTCCCAGAATCCTCCATTCCTTTGGCTATTAGGTGGTGGGCAGCCTGGGACTTGTTGTCCCCTTTTCCAGCTGGGACTTGTTGTCCTCCTCTTCTCTGGCTAAGCACTGCCCTCCACTGCAGGAGGCGGGTCCAAGCGCTTGCTTGATAGGCAAATGAGGCTGCGGAGAAGCTGCAGGAGAAGGCATGTTTTATTTTTCTGACCAAAGAAGGAAAGCTCCGGCAAAAGCCGGAGCGTGCAAAAATTGCTACGAAACTCAGTTTCATTCCTCTCCACGGAAATCTTTAGTAAAAGGCGAAAGATTTTTACGATATGAAGAGAAACATGAGCATACCCAACACTGCCTTCCCCATCCTACCGCCATGGTTGCCGTCCTGTGCTAAGCCGCGGAGAGCTCCCAACTTCTGGAAAGGGGGGGGGTCACTGCATGACACCCCCCAATTCCCCCCAAAAAGCTGCAAACCAGGAAAAGTCCACCCCTTTCCCAGAATCCTCCATTCCTTTGGCTATTAGGTGGTGGGCAGCCTGGGACTTGTTGTCCCCTTTTCCAGCTGGGACTTGTTGTCCTCCTCTTCTCTGGCTAAGCACTGCCCTCCACTGCAGGAGGCGGGTCCAAGCGCTTGCTTGATAGGCAAATGAGGCTGCGGAGAAGCTGCAGGAGAAGGCATGTTTTATTTTTCTGACCAAAGAAGGAAAGCTCCGGCAAAAGCCGGAGCGTGCAAAAATTGCTACGAAACTCAGTTTCATTCCTCTCCACGGAAATCTTTAGTAAAAGGCGAAAGATTTTTACGATATGAAGAGAAACATGAGCATACCCAACACTGCCTTCCCCATCCTACCGCCATGGTTGCCGTCCTGTGCTAAGCCGCGGAGAGCTCCCAACTTCTGGAAAGGGGGGGGGTCACTGCATGACACCCCCCAATTCCCCCCAAAAAGCTGCAAACCAGGAAAAGTCCACCCCTTTCCCAGAATCCTCCATTCCTTTGGCTATTAGGTGGTGGGCAGCCTGGGACTTGTTGTCCCCTTTTCCAGCTGGGACTTGTTGTCCTCCTCTTCTCTGGCTAAGCACTGCCCTCCACTGCAGGAGGCGGGTCCAAGCGCTTGCTTGATAGGCAAATGAGGCTGCGGAGAAGCTGCAGGAGAAGGCATGTTTTATTTTTCTGACCAAAGAAGGAAAGCTCCGGCAAACGCTGGAGCGTGCAAAAATTGCTACGAAACTCAGTTTCATTCCTCTCCACGGAAATCTTTAGTAAAAGGCGAAAGATTTTTACGATATGAAGAGAAACATGAGCATACCCAACACTGCCTTCCCCATCCTACCGCCATGGTTGCCGTCCTGTGCTAAGCCGCGGAGAGCTCCCAACTTCTGGAAAGGGGGGGGGGGGTCACTGCATGACACCCCCCAATTCCCCCCAAAAAGCTGCAAACCAGGAAAAGTCCACCCCTTTCCCAGAATCCTCCATTCCTTTGGCTATTAGGTGGTGGGCAGCCTGGGACTTGTTGTCCCCTTTTCCAGCTGGGACTTGTTGTCCTCCTCTTCTCTGGCTAAGCACTGCCCTCCACTGCAGGAGGCGGGTCCAAGCGCTTGCTTGATAGGCAAATGAGGCTGCGGAGAAGCTGCAGGAGAAGGCATGTTTTATTTTTCTGACCAAAGAAGGAAAGCTCCGGCAAACGCTGGAGCGTGCAAAAATTGCTACGAAACACAGTTTCATTCCTCTCCACGGAAATCTTTAGTAAAAGGCGAAAGATTTTTACGATATGAAGAGAAACATGAGCATACCCAACACTGCCTTCCCCATCCTACCGCCATGGTTGCCGTCCTGTGCTAAGCCGCGGAGAGCTCCCAACTTCTGGAAAGGGGGGGGGGGGGGGTCACTGCATGACACCCCCCAATTCCCCCCAAAAAGCTGCAAACCAGGAAAAGTCCACCCCTTTCCCAGAATCCTCCATTCCTTTGGCTATTAGGTGGTGGGCAGCCTGGGACTTGTTGTCCTCCTCTTCTCTGGCTAAGCACTGCCCTCCACTGCAGGAGGCGGGTCCAAGCGCTTGCTTGATAGGCAAATGAGGCTGCGGAGAAGCTGCAGGAGAAGGCATGTTTTATTTTTCTGACCAAAGAAGGAAAGCTCCGGCAAAAGCCGGAGCGTGCAAAAATTGCTACGAAACTCAGTTTCATTCCTCTCCACGGAAATCTTTAGTAAAAGGCGAAAGATTTTTACGATATGAAGAGAAACATGAGCATACCCAACACTGCCTTCCCCATCCTACCGCCATGGTTGCCGTCCTGTGCTAAGCCGCGGAGAGCTCCCAACTTCTGGAAAGGGGGGGGGGTCACTGCATGACACCCCCCAATTCCCCCCAAAAAGCTGCAAACCAGGAAAAGTCCACCCCTTTCCCAGAATCCTCCATTCCTTTGGCTATTAGGTGGTGGGCAGCCTGGGACTTGTTGTCCCCTTTTCCAGCTGGGACTTGTTGTCCTCCTCTTCTCTGGCTAAGCACTGCCCTCCACTGCAGGAGGCGGGTCCAAGCGCTTGCTTGATAGGCAAATGAGGCTGCGGAGAAGCTGCAGGAGAAGGCATGTTTTATTTTTCTGACCAAAGAAGGAAAGCTCCGGCAAACGCTGGAGCGTGCAAAAATTGCTACGAAACTCAGTTTCATTCCTCTCCACGGAAATCTTTAGTAAAAGGCGAAAGATTTTTACGATATGAAGAGAAACATGAGCATACCCAACACTGCCTTCCCCATCCTACCGCCATGGTTGCCGTCCTGTGCTAAGCCGCGGAGAGCTCCCAACTTCTGGAAAGGGGGGGGGGGGGTCACTGCATGACACCCCCCAATTCCCCCCAAAAAGCTGCAAACCAGGAAAAGTCCACCCCTTTCCCAGAATCCTCCATTCCTTTGGCTATTAGGTGGTGGGCAGCCTGGGACTTGTTGTCCCCTTTTCCAGCTGGGACTTGTTGTCCTCCTCTTCTCTGGCTAAGCACTGCCCTCCACTGCAGGAGGCGGGTCCAAGCGCTTGCTTGATAGGCAAATGAGGCTGCGGAGAAGCTGCAGGAGAAGGCATGTTTTATTTTTCTGACCAAAGAAGGAAAGCTCCGGCAAAAGCCGGAGCGTGCAAAAATTGCTACGAAACTCAGTTTCATTCCTCTCCACGGAAATCTTTAGTAAAAGGCGAAAGATTTTTACGATATGAAGAGAAACATGAGCATACCCAACACTGCCTTCCCCATCCTACCGCCATGGTTGCCGTCCTGTGCTAAGCCGCGGAGAGCTCCCAACTTCTGGAAAGGGGGGGGGGGGGGTCACTGCATGACACCCCCCAATTCCCCCCAAAAAGCTGCAAACCAGGAAAAGTCCACCCCTTTCCCAGAATCCTCCATTCCTTTGGCTATTAGGTGGTGGGCAGCCTGGGACTTGTTGTCCCCTTTTCCAGCTGGGACTTGTTGTCCTCCTCTTCTCTGGCTAAGCACTGCCCTCCACTGCAGGAGGCGGGTCCAAGCGCTTGCTTGATAGGCAAATGAGGCTGCGGAGAAGCTGCAGGAGAAGGCATGTTTTATTTTTCTGACCAAAGAAGGAAAGCTCCGGCAAAAGCCGGAGCGTGCAAAAATTGCTACGAAACTCAGTTTCATTCCTCTCCACGGAAATCTTTAGTAAAAGGCGAAAGATTTTTACGATATGAAGAGAAACATGAGCATACCCAACACTGCCTTCCCCATCCTACCGCCATGGTTGCCGTCCTGTGCTAAGCCGCGGAGAGCTCCCAACTTCTGGAAAGGGGGGGGGGGGGGTCACTGCATGACACCCCCCAATTCCCCCCAAAAAGCTGCAAACCAGGAAAAGTCCACCCCTTTCCCAGAATCCTCCATTCCTTTGGCTATTAGGTGGTGGGCAGCCTGGGACTTGTTGTCCCCTTTTCCAGCTGGGACTTGTTGTCCTCCTCTTCTCTGGCTAAGCACTGCCCTCCACTGCAGGAGGCGGGTCCAAGCGCTTGCTTGATAGGCAAATGAGGCTGCGGAGAAGCTGCAGGAGAAGGCATGTTTTATTTTTCTGACCAAAGAAGGAAAGCTCCGGCAAAAGCCGGAGCGTGCAAAAATTGCTACGAAACTCAGTTTCATTCCTCTCCACGGAAATCTTTAGTAAAAGGCGAAAGATTTTTACGATATGAAGAGAAACATGAGCATACCCAACACTGCCTTCCCCATCCTACCGCCATGGTTGCCGTCCTGTGCTAAGCCGCGGAGAGCTCCCAACTTCTGGAAAGGGGGGGGGGGGTCACTGCATGACACCCCCCAAAAAGCTGCAAACCAGGAAAAGTCCACCCCTTTCCCAGAATCCTCCATTCCTTTGGCTATTAGGTGGTGGGCAGCCTGGGACTTGTTGTCCCCTTTTCCAGCTGGGACTTGTTGTCCTCCTCTTCTCTGGCTAAGCACTGCCCTCCACTGCAGGAGGCGGGTCCAAGCGCTTGCTTGATAGGCAAATGAGGCTGCGGAGAAGCTGCAGGAGAAGGCATGTTTTATTTTTCTGACCAAAGAAGGAAAGCTCCGGCAAAAGCCGGAGCGTGCAAAAATTGCTACGAAACTCAGTTTCATTCCTCTCCACGGAAATCTTTAGTAAAAGGCGAAAGATTTTTACGATATGAAGAGAAACATGAGCATACCCAACACTGCCTTCCCCATCCTACCGCCATGGTTGCCGTCCTGTGCTAAGCCGCGGAGAGCTCCCAACTTCTGGAAAGGGGGGGGGGGGGTCACTGCATGACACCCCCCAATTCCCCCCAAAAAGCTGCAAACCAGGAAAAGTCCACCCCTTTCCCAGAATCCTCCATTCCTTTGGCTATTAGGTGGTGGGCAGCCTGGGACTTGTTGTCCCCTTTTCCAGCTGGGACTTGTTGTCCTCCTCTTCTCTGGCTAAGCACTGCCCTCCACTGCAGGAGGCGGGTCCAAGCGCTTGCTTGATAGGCAAATGAGGCTGCGGAGAAGCTGCAGGAGAAGGCATGTTTTATTTTTCTGACCAAAGAAGGAAAGCTCCGGCAAAAGCCGGAGCGTGCAAAAATTGCTACGAAACTCAGTTTCATTCCTCTCCACGGAAATCTTTAGTAAAAGGCGAAAGATTTTTACGATATGAAGAGAAACATGAGCATACCCAACACTGCCTTCCCCATCCTACCGCCATGGTTGCCGTCCTGTGCTAAGCCGCGGAGAGCTCCCAACTTCTGGAAAGGGGGGGGGGGGGGGGTCACTGCATGACACCCCCCAATTCCCCCCAAAAAGCTGCAAACCAGGAAAAGTCCACCCCTTTCCCAGAATCCTCCATTCCTTTGGCTATTAGGTGGTGGGCAGCCTGGGACTTGTTGTCCCCTTTTCCAGCTGGGACTTGTTGTCCTCCTCTTCTCTGGCTAAGCACTGCCCTCCACTGCAGGAGGCGGGTCCAAGCGCTTGCTTGATAGGCAAATGAGGCTGCGGAGAAGCTGCAGGAGAAGGCATGTTTTATTTTTCTGACCAAAGAAGGAAAGCTCCGGCAAAAGCCGGAGCGTGCAAAAATTGCTACGAAACTCAGTTTCATTCCTCTCCACGGAAATCTTTAGTAAAAGGCGAAAGATTTTTACGATATGAAGAGAAACATGAGCATACCCAACACTGCCTTCCCCATCCTACCGCCATGGTTGCCGTCCTGTGCTAAGCCGCGGAGAGCTCCCAACTTCTGGAAAGGGGGGGGGGGGGGTCACTGCATGACACCCCCCAAAAAGCTGCAAACCAGGAAAAGTCCACCCCTTTCCCAGAATCCTCCATTCCTTTGGCTATTAGGTGGTGGGCAGCCTGGGACTTGTTGTCCCCTTTTCCAGCTGGGACTTGTTGTCCTCCTCTTCTCTGGCTAAGCACTGCCCTCCACTGCAGGAGGCGGGTCCAAGCGCTTGCTTGATAGGCAAATGAGGCTGCGGAGAAGCTGCAGGAGAAGGCATGTTTTATTTTTCTGACCAAAGAAGGAAAGCTCCGGCAAAAGCTGGAGCGTGCAAAAATTGCTACGAAACTCAGTTTCATTCCTCTCCACGGAAATCTTTAGTAAAAGGCGAAAGATTTTTACGATATGAAGAGAAACATGAGCATACCCAACACTGCCTTCCCCATCCTACCGCCATGGTTGCCGTCCTGTGCTAAGCCGCGGAGAGCTCCCAACTTCTGGAAAGGGGGGGGGGGGGTCACTGCATGACACCCCCCAATTCCCCCCAAAAAGCTGCAAACCAGGAAAAGTCCACCCCTTTCCCAGAATCCTCCATTCCTTTGGCTATTAGGTGGTGGGCAGCCTGGGACTTGTTGTCCCCTTTTCCAGCTGGGACTTGTTGTCCTCCTCTTCTCTGGCTAAGCACTGCCCTCCACTGCAGGAGGCGGGTCCAAGCGCTTGCTTGATAGGCAAATGAGGCTGCGGAGAAGCTGCAGGAGAAGGCATGTTTTATTTTTCTGACCAAAGAAGGAAAGCTCCGGCAAAAGCCGGAGCGTGCAAAAATTGCTACGAAACTCAGTTTCATTCCTCTCCACGGAAATCTTTAGTAAAAGGCGAAAGATTTTTACGATATGAAGAGAAACATGAGCATACCCAACACTGCCTTCCCCATCCTACCGCCATGGTTGCCGTCCTGTGCTAAGCCGCGGAGAGCTCCCAACTTCTGGAAAGGGGGGGGGGGGGGGTCACTGCATGACACCCCCCAAAAAGCTGCAAACCAGGAAAAGTCCACCCCTTTCCCAGAATCCTCCATTCCTTTGGCTATTAGGTGGTGGGCAGCCTGGGACTTGTTGTCCCCTTTTCCAGCTGGGACTTGTTGTCCTCCTCTTCTCTGGCTAAGCACTGCCCTCCACTGCAGGAGGCGGGTCCAAGCGCTTGCTTGATAGGCAAATGAGGCTGCGGAGAAGCTGCAGGAGAAGGCATGTTTTATTTTTCTGACCAAAGAAGGAAAGCTCCGGCAAAAGCCGGAGCGTGCAAAAATTGCTACGAAACTCAGTTTCATTCCTCTCCACGGAAATCTTTAGTAAAAGGCGAAAGATTTTTACGATATGAAGAGAAACATGAGCATACCCAACACTGCCTTCCCCATCCTACCGCCATGGTTGCCGTCCTGTGCTAAGCCGCGGAGAGCTCCCAACTTCTGGAAAGGGGGGGGGGGGGGTCACTGCATGACACCCCCCAAAAAGCTGCAAACCAGGAAAAGTCCACCCCTTTCCCAGAATCCTCCATTCCTTTGGCTATTAGGTGGTGGGCAGCCTGGGACTTGTTGTCCCCTTTTCCAGCTGGGACTTGTTGTCCTCCTCTTCTCTGGCTAAGCACTGCCCTCCACTGCAGGAGGCGGGTCCAAGCGCTTGCTTGATAGGCAAATGAGGCTGCGGAGAAGCTGCAGGAGAAGGCATGTTTTATTTTTCTGACCAAAGAAGGAAAGCTCCGGCAAAAGCCGGAGCGTGCAAAAATTGCTACGAAACTCAGTTTCATTCCTCTCCACGGAAATCTTTAGTAAAAGGCGAAAGATTTTTACGATATGAAGAGAAACATGAGCATACCCAACACTGCCTTCCCCATCCTACCGCCATGGTTGCCGTCCTGTGCTAAGCCGCGGAGAGCTCCCAACTTCTGGAAAGGGGGGGGGGGGGGTCACTGCATGACACCCCCCAATTCCCCCCAAAAAGCTGCAAACCAGGAAAAGTCCACCCCTTTCCCAGAATCCTCCATTCCTTTGGCTATTAGGTGGTGGGCAGCCTGGGACTTGTTGTCCCCTTTTCCAGCTGGGACTTGTTGTCCTCCTCTTCTCTGGCTAAGCACTGCCCTCCACTGCAGGAGGCGGGTCCAAGCGCTTGCTTGATAGGCAAATGAGGCTGCGGAGAAGCTGCAGGAGAAGGCATGTTTTATTTTTCTGACCAAAGAAGGAAAGCTCCGGCAAAAGCCGGAGCGTGCAAAAATTGCTACGAAACTCAGTTTCATTCCTCTCCACGGAAATCTTTAGTAAAAGGCGAAAGATTTTTACGATATGAAGAGAAACATGAGCATACCCAACACTGCCTTCCCCATCCTACCGCCATGGTTGCCGTCCTGTGCTAAGCCGCGGAGAGCTCCCAACTTCTGGAAAGGGGGGGGGGGGGGTCACTGCATGACACCCCCCAATTCCCCCCAAAAAGCTGCAAACCAGGAAAAGTCCACCCCTTTCCCAGAATCCTCCATTCCTTTGGCTATTAGGTGGTGGGCAGCCTGGGACTTGTTGTCCCCTTTTCCAGCTGGGACTTGTTGTCCTCCTCTTCTCTGGCTAAGCACTGCCCTCCACTGCAGGAGGCGGGTCCAAGCGCTTGCTTGATAGGCAAATGAGGCTGCGGAGAAGCTGCAGGAGAAGGCATGTTTTATTTTTCTGACCAAAGAAGGAAAGCTCCGGCAAAAGCCGGAGCGTGCAAAAATTGCTACGAAACTCAGTTTCATTCCTCTCCACGGAAATCTTTAGTAAAAGGCGAAAGATTTTTACGATATGAAGAGAAACATGAGCATACCCAACACTGCCTTCCCCATCCTACCGCCATGGTTGCCGTCCTGTGCTAAGCCGCGGAGAGCTCCCAACTTCTGGAAAGGGGGGGGGGGGGGTCACTGCATGACACCCCCCAATTCCCCCCAAAAAGCTGCAAACCAGGAAAAGTCCACCCCTTTCCCAGAATCCTCCATTCCTTTGGCTATTAGGTGGTGGGCAGCCTGGGACTTGTTGTCCCCTTTTCCAGCTGGGACTTGTTGTCCTCCTCTTCTCTGGCTAAGCACTGCCCTCCACTGCAGGAGGCAGGTCCAAGCGCTTGCTTGATAGGCAAATGAGGCTGCGGAGAAGCTGCAGGAGAAGGCATGTTTTATTTTTCTGACCAAAGAAGGAAAGCTCCGGCAAAAGCCGGAGCGTGCAAAAATTGCTACGAAACTCAGTTTCATTCCTCTCCACGGAAATCTTTAGTAAAAGGCGAAAGATTTTTACGATATGAAGAGAAACATGAGCATACCCAACACTGCCTTCCCCATCCTACCGCCATGGTTGCCGTCCTGTGCTAAGCCGCGGAGAGCTCCCAACTTCTGGAAAGGGGGGGGGGGGGGTCACTGCATGACACCCCCCAAAAAGCTGCAAACCAGGAAAAGTCCACCCCTTTCCCAGAATCCTCCATTCCTTTGGCTATTAGGTGGTGGGCAGCCTGGGACTTGTTGTCCCCTTTTCCAGCTGGGACTTGTTGTCCTCCTCTTCTCTGGCTAAGCACTGCCCTCCACTGCAGGAGGCGGGTCCAAGCGCTTGCTTGATAGGCAAATGAGGCTGCGGAGAAGCTGCAGGAGAAGGCATGTTTTATTTTTCTGACCAAAGAAGGAAAGCTCCGGCAAAAGCTGGAGCGTGCAAAAATTGCTACGAAACTCAGTTTCATTCCTCTCCACGGAAATCTTTAGTAAAAGGCGAAAGATTTTTACGATATGAAGAGAAACATGAGCATACCCAACACTGCCTTCCCCATCCTACCGCCATGGTTGCCGTCCTGTGCTAAGCCGCGGAGAGCTCCCAACTTCTGGAAAGGGGGGGGGGGGGGGTCACTGCATGACACCCCCCAATTCCCCCCAAAAAGCTGCAAACCAGGAAAAGTCCACCCCTTTCCCAGAATCCTCCATTCCTTTGGCTATTAGGTGGTGGGCAGCCTGGGACTTGTTGTCCCCTTTTCCAGCTGGGACTTGTTGTCCTCCTCTTCTCTGGCTAAGCACTGCCCTCCACTGCAGGAGGCGGGTCCAAGCGCTTGCTTGATAGGCAAATGAGGCTGCGGAGAAGCTGCAGGAGAAGGCATGTTTTATTTTTCTGACCAAAGAAGGAAAGCTCCGGCAAAAGCCGGAGCGTGCAAAAATTGCTACGAAACTCAGTTTCATTCCTCTCCACGGAAATCTTTAGTAAAAGGCGAAAGATTTTTACGATATGAAGAGAAACATGAGCATACCCAACACTGCCTTCCCCATCCTACCGCCATGGTTGCCGTCCTGTGCTAAGCCGCGGAGAGCTCCCAACTTCTGGAAAGGGGGGGGGGGGGGGGTCACTGCATGACACCCCCCAAAAAGCTGCAAACCAGGAAAAGTCCACCCCTTTCCCAGAATCCTCCATTCCTTTGGCTATTAGGTGGTGGGCAGCCTGGGACTTGTTGTCCCCTTTTCCAGCTGGGACTTGTTGTCCTCCTCTTCTCTGGCTAAGCACTGCCCTCCACTGCAGGAGGCGGGTCCAAGCGCTTGCTTGATAGGCAAATGAGGCTGCGGAGAAGCTGCAGGAGAAGGCATGTTTTATTTTTCTGACCAAAGAAGGAAAGCTCCGGCAAAAGCCGGAGCGTGCAAAAATTGCTACGAAACTCAGTTTCATTCCTCTCCACGGAAATCTTTAGTAAAAGGCGAAAGATTTTTACGATATGAAGAGAAACATGAGCATACCCAACACTGCCTTCCCCATCCTACCGCCATGGTTGCCGTCCTGTGCTAAGCCGCGGAGAGCTCCCAACTTCTGGAAAGGGGGGGGGGGGGTCACTGCATGACACCCCCCAATTCCCCCCAAAAAGCTGCAAACCAGGAAAAGTCCACCCCTTTCCCAGAATCCTCCATTCCTTTGGCTATTAGGTGGTGGGCAGCCTGGGACTTGTTGTCCCCTTTTCCAGCTGGGACTTGTTGTCCTCCTCTTCTCTGGCTAAGCACTGCCCTCCACTGCAGGAGGCGGGTCCAAGCGCTTGCTTGATAGGCAAATGAGGCTGCGGAGAAGCTGCAGGAGAAGGCATGTTTTATTTTTCTGACCAAAGAAGGAAAGCTCCGGCAAAAGCCGGAGCGTGCAAAAATTGCTACGAAACTCAGTTTCATTCCTCTCCACGGAAATCTTTAGTAAAAGGCGAAAGATTTTTACGATATGAAGAGAAACATGAGCATACCCAACACTGCCTTCCCCATCCTACCGCCATGGTTGCCGTCCTGTGCTAAGCCGCGGAGAGCTCCCAACTTCTGGAAAGGGGGGGGGGGGGTCACTGCATGACACCCCCCAATTCCCCCCAAAAAGCTGCAAACCAGGAAAAGTCCACCCCTTTCCCAGAATCCTCCATTCCTTTGGCTATTAGGTGGTGGGCAGCCTGGGACTTGTTGTCCCCTTTTCCAGCTGGGACTTGTTGTCCTCCTCTTCTCTGGCTAAGCACTGCCCTCCACTGCAGGAGGCGGGTCCAAGCGCTTGCTTGATAGGCAAATGAGGCTGCGGAGAAGCTGCAGGAGAAGGCATGTTTTATTTTTCTGACCAAAGAAGGAAAGCTCCGGCAAAAGCCGGAGCGTGCAAAAATTGCTACGAAACTCAGTTTCATTCCTCTCCACGGAAATCTTTAGTAAAAGGCGAAAGATTTTTACGATATGAAGAGAAACATGAGCATACCCAACACTGCCTTCCCCATCCTACCGCCATGGTTGCCGTCCTGTGCTAAGCCGCGGAGAGCTCCCAACTTCTGGAAAGGGGGGGGGGGGGGGTCACTGCATGACACCCCCCAAAAAGCTGCAAACCAGGAAAAGTCCACCCCTTTCCCAGAATCCTCCATTCCTTTGGCTATTAGGTGGTGGGCAGCCTGGGACTTGTTGTCCCCTTTTCCAGCTGGGACTTGTTGTCCTCCTCTTCTCTGGCTAAGCACTGCCCTCCACTGCAGGAGGCGGGTCCAAGCGCTTGCTTGATAGGCAAATGAGGCTGCGGAGAAGCTGCAGGAGAAGGCATGTTTTATTTTTCTGACCAAAGAAGGAAAGCTCCGGCAAAAGCCGGAGCGTGCAAAAATTGCTACGAAACTCAGTTTCATTCCTCTCCACGGAAATCTTTAGTAAAAGGCGAAAGATTTTTACGATATGAAGAGAAACATGAGCATACCCAACACTGCCTTCCCCATCCTACCGCCATGGTTGCCGTCCTGTGCTAAGCCGCGGAGAGCTCCCAACTTCTGGAAAGGGGGGGGGGGGTCACTGCATGACACCCCCCAATTCCCCCCAAAAAGCTGCAAACCAGGAAAAGTCCACCCCTTTCCCAGAATCCTCCATTCCTTTGGCTATTAGGTGGTGGGCAGCCTGGGACTTGTTGTCCCCTTTTCCAGCTGGGACTTGTTGTCCTCCTCTTCTCTGGCTAAGCACTGCCCTCCACTGCAGGAGGCGGGTCCAAGCGCTTGCTTGATAGGCAAATGAGGCTGCGGAGAAGCTGCAGGAGAAGGCATGTTTTATTTTTCTGACCAAAGAAGGAAAGCTCCGGCAAAAGCCGGAGCGTGCAAAAATTGCTACGAAACTCAGTTTCATTCCTCTCCACGGAAATCTTTAGTAAAAGGCGAAAGATTTTTACGATATGAAGAGAAACATGAGCATACCCAACACTGCCTTCCCCATCCTACCGCCATGGTTGCCGTCCTGTGCTAAGCCGCGGAGAGCTCCCAACTTCTGGAAAGGGGGGGGGGGGGGGGTCACTGCATGACACCCCCCAAAAAGCTGCAAACCAGGAAAAGTCCACCCCTTTCCCAGAATCCTCCATTCCTTTGGCTATTAGGTGGTGGGCAGCCTGGGACTTGTTGTCCCCTTTTCCAGCTGGGACTTGTTGTCCTCCTCTTCTCTGGCTAAGCACTGCCCTCCACTGCAGGAGGCGGG
Source organism: Hyla sarda (assembly GCF_029499605.1). Classification (NCBI taxonomy): domain Eukaryota; kingdom Metazoa; phylum Chordata; class Amphibia; order Anura; family Hylidae; genus Hyla; species Hyla sarda. The sequence continues at coordinate 296,003,154 of NC_079194.1, forward strand.
TCCAAGCGCTTGCTTGATAGGCAAATGAGGCTGCGGAGAAGCTGCAGGAGAAGGCATGTTTTATTTTTCTGACCAAAGAAGGAAAGCTCCGGCAAAAGCCGGAGCGTGCAAAAATTGCTACGAAACTCAGTTTCATTCCTCTCCACGGAAATCTTTAGTAAAAGGCGAAAGATTTTTACGATATGAAGAGAAACATGAGCATACCCAACACTGCCTTCCCCATCCTACCGCCATGGTTGCCGTCCTGTGCTAAGCCGCGGAGAGCTCCCAACTTCTGGAAAGGGGGGGGGGGGGTCACTGCATGACACCCCCCAATTCCCCCCAAAAAGCTGCAAACCAGGAAAAGTCCACCCCTTTCCCAGAATCCTCCATTCCTTTGGCTATTAGGTGGTGGGCAGCCTGGGACTTGTTGTCCCCTTTTCCAGCTGGGACTTGTTGTCCTCCTCTTCTCTGGCTAAGCACTGCCCTCCACTGCAGGAGGCGGGTCCAAGCGCTTGCTTGATAGGCAAATGAGGCTGCGGAGAAGCTGCAGGAGAAGGCATGTTTTATTTTTCTGACCAAAGAAGGAAAGCTCCGGCAAAAGCCGGAGCGTGCAAAAATTGCTACGAAACTCAGTTTCATTCCTCTCCACGGAAATCTTTAGTAAAAGGCGAAAGATTTTTACGATATGAAGAGAAACATGAGCATACCCAACACTGCCTTCCCCATCCTACCGCCATGGTTGCCGTCCTGTGCTAAGCCGCGGAGAGCTCCCAACTTCTGGAAAGGGGGGGGGGGGGTCACTGCATGACACCCCCCAATTCCCCCCAAAAAGCTGCAAACCAGGAAAAGTCCACCCCTTTCCCAGAATCCTCCATTCCTTTGGCTATTAGGTGGTGGGCAGCCTGGGACTTGTTGTCCCCTTTTCCAGCTGGGACTTGTTGTCCTCCTCTTCTCTGGCTAAGCACTGCCCTCCACTGCAGGAGGCGGGTCCAAGCGCTTGCTTGATAGGCAAATGAGGCTGCGGAGAAGCTGCAGGAGAAGGCATGTTTTATTTTTCTGACCAAAGAAGGAAAGCTCCGGCAAAAGCCGGAGCGTGCAAAAATTGCTACGAAACTCAGTTTCATTCCTCTCCACGGAAATCTTTAGTAAAAGGCGAAAGATTTTTACGATATGAAGAGAAACATGAGCATACCCAACACTGCCTTCCCCATCCTACCGCCATGGTTGCCGTCCTGTGCTAAGCCGCGGAGAGCTCCCAACTTCTGGAAAGGGGGGGGGGGGTCACTGCATGACACCCCCCAAAAAGCTGCAAACCAGGAAAAGTCCACCCCTTTCCCAGAATCCTCCATTCCTTTGGCTATTAGGTGGTGGGCAGCCTGGGACTTGTTGTCCCCTTTTCCAGCTGGGACTTGTTGTCCTCCTCTTCTCTGGCTAAGCACTGCCCTCCACTGCAGGAGGCGGGTCCAAGCGCTTGCTTGATAGGCAAATGAGGCTGCGGAGAAGCTGCAGGAGAAGGCATGTTTTATTTTTCTGACCAAAGAAGGAAAGCTCCGGCAAAAGCCGGAGCGTGCAAAAATTGCTACGAAACTCAGTTTCATTCCTCTCCACGGAAATCTTTAGTAAAAGGCGAAAGATTTTTACGATATGAAGAGAAACATGAGCATACCCAACACTGCCTTCCCCATCCTACCGCCATGGTTGCCGTCCTGTGCTAAGCCGCGGAGAGCTCCCAACTTCTGGAAAGGGGGGGGGGGGGGTCACTGCATGACACCCCCCAAAAAGCTGCAAACCAGGAAAAGTCCACCCCTTTCCCAGAATCCTCCATTCCTTTGGCTATTAGGTGGTGGGCAGCCTGGGACTTGTTGTCCCCTTTTCCAGCTGGGACTTGTTGTCCTCCTCTTCTCTGGCTAAGCACTGCCCTCCACTGCAGGAGGCGGGTCCAAGCGCTTGCTTGATAGGCAAATGAGGCTGCGGAGAAGCTGCAGGAGAAGGCATGTTTTATTTTTCTGACCAAAGAAGGAAAGCTCCGGCAAAAGCCGGAGCGTGCAAAAATTGCTACGAAACTCAGTTTCATTCCTCTCCACGGAAATCTTTAGTAAAAGGCGAAAGATTTTTACGATATGAAGAGAAACATGAGCATACCCAACACTGCCTTCCCCATCCTACCGCCATGGTTGCCGTCCTGTGCTAAGCCGCGGAGAGCTCCCAACTTCTGGAAAGGGGGGGGGGGGGTCACTGCATGACACCCCCCAATTCCCCCCAAAAAGCTGCAAACCAGGAAAAGTCCACCCCTTTCCCAGAATCCTCCATTCCTTTGGCTATTAGGTGGTGGGCAGCCTGGGACTTGTTGTCCCCTTTTCCAGCTGGGACTTGTTGTCCTCCTCTTCTCTGGCTAAGCACTGCCCTCCACTGCAGGAGGCGGGTCCAAGCGCTTGCTTGATAGGCAAATGAGGCTGCGGAGAAGCTGCAGGAGAAGGCATGTTTTATTTTTCTGACCAAAGAAGGAAAGCTCCGGCAAAAGCCGGAGCGTGCAAAAATTGCTACGAAACTCAGTTTCATTCCTCTCCACGGAAATCTTTAGTAAAAGGCGAAAGATTTTTACGATATGAAGAGAAACATGAGCATACCCAACACTGCCTTCCCCATCCTACCGCCATGGTTGCCGTCCTGTGCTAAGCCGCGGAGAGCTCCCAACTTCTGGAAAGGGGGGGGGGGGGGTCACTGCATGACACCCCCCAATTCCCCCCAAAAAGCTGCAAACCAGGAAAAGTCCACCCCTTTCCCAGAATCCTCCATTCCTTTGGCTATTAGGTGGTGGGCAGCCTGGGACTTGTTGTCCCCTTTTCCAGCTGGGACTTGTTGTCCTCCTCTTCTCTGGCTAAGCACTGCCCTCCACTGCAGGAGGCGGGTCCAAGCGCTTGCTTGATAGGCAAATGAGGCTGCGGAGAAGCTGCAGGAGAAGGCATGTTTTATTTTTCTGACCAAAGAAGGAAAGCTCCGGCAAAAGCCGGAGCGTGCAAAAATTGCTACGAAACTCAGTTTCATTCCTCTCCACGGAAATCTTTAGTAAAAGGCGAAAGATTTTTACGATATGAAGAGAAACATGAGCATACCCAACACTGCCTTCCCCATCCTACCGCCATGGTTGCCGTCCTGTGCTAAGCCGCGGAGAGCTCCCAACTTCTGGAAAGGGGGGGGGGGGGGGTCACTGCATGACACCCCCCAAAAAGCTGCAAACCAGGAAAAGTCCACCCCTTTCCCAGAATCCTCCATTCCTTTGGCTATTAGGTGGTGGGCAGCCTGGGACTTGTTGTCCCCTTTTCCAGCTGGGACTTGTTGTCCTCCTCTTCTCTGGCTAAGCACTGCCCTCCACTGCAGGAGGCGGGTCCAAGCGCTTGCTTGATAGGCAAATGAGGCTGCGGAGAAGCTGCAGGAGAAGGCATGTTTTATTTTTCTGACCAAAGAAGGAAAGCTCCGGCAAAAGCCGGAGCGTGCAAAAATTGCTACGAAACTCAGTTTCATTCCTCTCCACGGAAATCTTTAGTAAAAGGCGAAAGATTTTTACGATATGAAGAGAAACATGAGCATACCCAACACTGCCTTCCCCATCCTACCGCCATGGTTGCCGTCCTGTGCTAAGCCGCGGAGAGCTCCCAACTTCTGGAAAGGGGGGGGGGGGGGGGTCACTGCATGACACCCCCCAAAAAGCTGCAAACCAGGAAAAGTCCACCCCTTTCCCAGAATCCTCCATTCCTTTGGCTATTAGGTGGTGGGCAGCCTGGGACTTGTTGTCCCCTTTTCCAGCTGGGACTTGTTGTCCTCCTCTTCTCTGGCTAAGCACTGCCCTCCACTGCAGGAGGCGGGTCCAAGCGCTTGCTTGATAGGCAAATGAGGCTGCGGAGAAGCTGCAGGAGAAGGCATGTTTTATTTTTCTGACCAAAGAAGGAAAGCTCCGGCAAAAGCCGGAGCGTGCAAAAATTGCTACGAAACTCAGTTTCATTCCTCTCCACGGAAATCTTTAGTAAAAGGCGAAAGATTTTTACGATATGAAGAGAAACATGAGCATACCCAACACTGCCTTCCCCATCCTACCGCCATGGTTGCCGTCCTGTGCTAAGCCGCGGAGAGCTCCCAACTTCTGGAAAGGGGGGGGGGGGGTCACTGCATGACACCCCCCAATTCCCCCCAAAAAGCTGCAAACCAGGAAAAGTCCACCCCTTTCCCAGAATCCTCCATTCCTTTGGCTATTAGGTGGTGGGCAGCCTGGGACTTGTTGTCCCCTTTTCCAGCTGGGACTTGTTGTCCTCCTCTTCTCTGGCTAAGCACTGCCCTCCACTGCAGGAGGCGGGTCCAAGCGCTTGCTTGATAGGCAAATGAGGCTGCGGAGAAGCTGCAGGAGAAGGCATGTTTTATTTTTCTGACCAAAGAAGGAAAGCTCCGGCAAAAGCCGGAGCGTGCAAAAATTGCTACGAAACTCAGTTTCATTCCTCTCCACGGAAATCTTTAGTAAAAGGCGAAAGATTTTTACGATATGAAGAGAAACATGAGCATACCCAACACTGCCTTCCCCATCCTACCGCCATGGTTGCCGTCCTGTGCTAAGCCGCGGAGAGCTCCCAACTTCTGGAAAGGGGGGGGGGGGGGTCACTGCATGACACCCCCCAATTCCCCCCAAAAAGCTGCAAACCAGGAAAAGTCCACCCCTTTCCCAGAATCCTCCATTCCTTTGGCTATTAGGTGGTGGGCAGCCTGGGACTTGTTGTCCCCTTTTCCAGCTGGGACTTGTTGTCCTCCTCTTCTCTGGCTAAGCACTGCCCTCCACTGCAGGAGGCGGGTCCAAGCGCTTGCTTGATAGGCAAATGAGGCTGCGGAGAAGCTGCAGGAGAAGGCATGTTTTATTTTTCTGACCAAAGAAGGAAAGCTCCGGCAAAAGCCGGAGCGTGCAAAAATTGCTACGAAACTCAGTTTCATTCCTCTCCACGGAAATCTTTAGTAAAAGGCGAAAGATTTTTACGATATGAAGAGAAACATGAGCATACCCAACACTGCCTTCCCCATCCTACCGCCATGGTTGCCGTCCTGTGCTAAGCCGCGGAGAGCTCCCAACTTCTGGAAAGGGGGGGGGGGGGGGTCACTGCATGACACCCCCCAATTCCCCCCAAAAAGCTGCAAACCAGGAAAAGTCCACCCCTTTCCCAGAATCCTCCATTCCTTTGGCTATTAGGTGGTGGGCAGCCTGGGACTTGTTGTCCCCTTTTCCAGCTGGGACTTGTTGTCCTCCTCTTCTCTGGCTAAGCACTGCCCTCCACTGCAGGAGGCGGGTCCAAGCGCTTGCTTGATAGGCAAATGAGGCTGCGGAGAAGCTGCAGGAGAAGGCATGTTTTATTTTTCTGACCAAAGAAGGAAAGCTCCGGCAAAAGCCGGAGCGTGCAAAAATTGCTACGAAACTCAGTTTCATTCCTCTCCACGGAAATCTTTAGTAAAAGGCGAAAGATTTTTACGATATGAAGAGAAACATGAGCATACCCAACACTGCCTTCCCCATCCTACCGCCATGGTTGCCGTCCTGTGCTAAGCCGCGGAGAGCTCCCAACTTCTGGAAAGGGGGGGGGGGGGGTCACTGCATGACACCCCCCAAAAAGCTGCAAACCAGGAAAAGTCCACCCCTTTCCCAGAATCCTCCATTCCTTTGGCTATTAGGTGGTGGGCAGCCTGGGACTTGTTGTCCCCTTTTCCAGCTGGGACTTGTTGTCCTCCTCTTCTCTGGCTAAGCACTGCCCTCCACTGCAGGAGGCGGGTCCAAGCGCTTGCTTGATAGGCAAATGAGGCTGCGGAGAAGCTGCAGGAGAAGGCATGTTTTATTTTTCTGACCAAAGAAGGAAAGCTCCGGCAAAAGCTGGAGCGTGCAAAAATTGCTACGAAACTCAGTTTCATTCCTCTCCACGGAAATCTTTAGTAAAAGGCGAAAGATTTTTACGATATGAAGAGAAACATGAGCATACCCAACACTGCCTTCCCCATCCTACCGCCATGGTTGCCGTCCTGTGCTAAGCCGCGGAGAGCTCCCAACTTCTGGAAAGGGGGGGGGGGGGGGTCACTGCATGACACCCCCCAAAAAGCTGCAAACCAGGAAAAGTCCACCCCTTTCCCAGAATCCTCCATTCCTTTGGCTATTAGGTGGTGGGCAGCCTGGGACTTGTTGTCCCCTTTTCCAGCTGGGACTTGTTGTCCTCCTCTTCTCTGGCTAAGCACTGCCCTCCACTGCAGGAGGCGGGTCCAAGCGCTTGCTTGATAGGCAAATGAGGCTGCGGAGAAGCTGCAGGAGAAGGCATGTTTTATTTTTCTGACCAAAGAAGGAAAGCTCCGGCAAAAGCCAGAGCGTGCAAAAATTGCTACGAAACTCAGTTTCATTCCTCTCCACGGAAATCTTTAGTAAAAGGCGAAAGATTTTTACGATATGAAGAGAAACATGAGCATACCCAACACTGCCTTCCCCATCCTACCGCCATGGTTGCCGTCCTGTGCTAAGCCGCGGAGAGCTCCCAACTTCTGGAAAGGGGGGGGGGGGTCACTGCATGACACCCCCCAATTCCCCCCAAAAAGCTGCAAACCAGGAAAAGTCCACCCCTTTCCCAGAATCCTCCATTCCTTTGGCTATTAGGTGGTGGGCAGCCTGGGACTTGTTGTCCCCTTTTCCAGCTGGGACTTGTTGTCCTCCTCTTCTCTGGCTAAGCACTGCCCTCCACTGCAGGAGGCGGGTCCAAGCGCTTGCTTGATAGGCAAATGAGGCTGCGGAGAAGCTGCAGGAGAAGGCATGTTTTATTTTTCTGACCAAAGAAGGAAAGCTCCGGCAAAAGCCGGAGCGTGCAAAAATTGCTACGAAACTCAGTTTCATTCCTCTCCACGGAAATCTTTAGTAAAAGGCGAAAGATTTTTACGATATGAAGAGAAACATGAGCATACCCAACACTGCCTTCCCCATCCTACCGCCATGGTTGCCGTCCTGTGCTAAGCCGCGGAGAGCTCCCAACTTCTGGAAAGGGGGGGGGGGGGGTCACTGCATGACACCCCCCAATTCCCCCCAAAAAGCTGCAAACCAGGAAAAGTCCACCCCTTTCCCAGAATCCTCCATTCCTTTGGCTATTAGGTGGTGGGCAGCCTGGGACTTGTTGTCCCCTTTTCCAGCTGGGACTTGTTGTCCTCCTCTTCTCTGGCTAAGCACTGCCCTCCACTGCAGGAGGCGGGTCCAAGCGCTTGCTTGATAGGCAAATGAGGCTGCGGAGAAGCTGCAGGAGAAGGCATGTTTTATTTTTCTGACCAAAGAAGGAAAGCTCCGGCAAAAGCCGGAGCGTGCAAAAATTGCTACGAAACTCAGTTTCATTCCTCTCCACGGAAATCTTTAGTAAAAGGCGAAAGATTTTTACGATATGAAGAGAAACATGAGCATACCCAACACTGCCTTCCCCATCCTACCGCCATGGTTGCCGTCCTGTGCTAAGCCGCGGAGAGCTCCCAACTTCTGGAAAGGGGGGGGGGGGGGGTCACTGCATGACACCCCCCAAAAAGCTGCAAACCAGGAAAAGTCCACCCCTTTCCCAGAATCCTCCATTCCTTTGGCTATTAGGTGGTGGGCAGCCTGGGACTTGTTGTCCCCTTTTCCAGCTGGGACTTGTTGTCCTCCTCTTCTCTGGCTAAGCACTGCCCTCCACTGCAGGAGGCGGGTCCAAGCGCTTGCTTGATAGGCAAATGAGGCTGCGGAGAAGCTGCAGGAGAAGGCATGTTTTATTTTTCTGACCAAAGAAGGAAAGCTCCGGCAAAAGCTGGAGCGTGCAAAAATTGCTACGAAACTCAGTTTCATTCCTCTCCACGGAAATCTTTAGTAAAAGGCGAAAGATTTTTACGATATGAAGAGAAACATGAGCATACCCAACACTGCCTTCCCCATCCTACCGCCATGGTTGCCGTCCTGTGCTAAGCCGCGGAGAGCTCCCAACTTCTGGAAAGGGGGGGGGGGGGGTCACTGCATGACACCCCCCAATTCCCCCCAAAAAGCTGCAAACCAGGAAAAGTCCACCCCTTTCCCAGAATCCTCCATTCCTTTGGCTATTAGGTGGTGGGCAGCCTGGGACTTGTTGTCCCCTTTTCCAGCTGGGACTTGTTGTCCTCCTCTTCTCTGGCTAAGCACTGCCCTCCACTGCAGGAGGCGGGTCCAAGCGCTTGCTTGATAGGCAAATGAGGCTGCGGAGAAGCTGCAGGAGAAGGCATGTTTTATTTTTCTGACCAAAGAAGGAAAGCTCCGGCAAAAGCCGGAGCGTGCAAAAATTGCTACGAAACTCAGTTTCATTCCTCTCCACGGAAATCTTTAGTAAAAGGCGAAAGATTTTTACGATATGAAGAGAAACATGAGCATACCCAACACTGCCTTCCCCATCCTACCGCCATGGTTGCCGTCCTGTGCTAAGCCGCGGAGAGCTCCCAACTTCTGGAAAGGGGGGGGGGGGGGGTCACTGCATGACACCCCCCAAAAAGCTGCAAACCAGGAAAAGTCCACCCCTTTCCCAGAATCCTCCATTCCTTTGGCTATTAGGTGGTGGGCAGCCTGGGACTTGTTGTCCCCTTTTCCAGCTGGGACTTGTTGTCCTCCTCTTCTCTGGCTAAGCACTGCCCTCCACTGCAGGAGGCGGGTCCAAGCGCTTGCTTGATAGGCAAATGAGGCTGCGGAGAAGCTGCAGGAGAAGGCATGTTTTATTTTTCTGACCAAAGAAGGAAAGCTCCGGCAAAAGCCGGAGCGTGCAAAAATTGCTACGAAACTCAGTTTCATTCCTCTCCACGGAAATCTTTAGTAAAAGGCGAAAGATTTTTACGATATGAAGAGAAACATGAGCATACCCAACACTGCCTTCCCCATCCTACCGCCATGGTTGCCGTCCTGTGCTAAGCCGCGGAGAGCTCCCAACTTCTGGAAAGGGGGGGGGGGGGGTCACTGCATGACACCCCCCAATTCCCCCCAAAAAGCTGCAAACCAGGAAAAGTCCACCCCTTTCCCAGAATCCTCCATTCCTTTGGCTATTAGGTGGTGGGCAGCCTGGGACTTGTTGTCCCCTTTTCCAGCTGGGACTTGTTGTCCTCCTCTTCTCTGGCTAAGCACTGCCCTCCACTGCAGGAGGCGGGTCCAAGCGCTTGCTTGATAGGCAAATGAGGCTGCGGAGAAGCTGCAGGAGAAGGCATGTTTTATTTTTCTGACCAAAGAAGGAAAGCTCCGGCAAAAGCCGGAGCGTGCAAAAATTGCTACGAAACTCAGTTTCATTCCTCTCCACGGAAATCTTTAGTAAAAGGCGAAAGATTTTTACGATATGAAGAGAAACATGAGCATACCCAACACTGCCTTCCCCATCCTACCGCCATGGTTGCCGTCCTGTGCTAAGCCGCGGAGAGCTCCCAACTTCTGGAAAGGGGGGGGGGGGGTCACTGCATGACACCCCCCAATTCCCCCCAAAAAGCTGCAAACCAGGAAAAGTCCACCCCTTTCCCAGAATCCTCCATTCCTTTGGCTATTAGGTGGTGGGCAGCCTGGGACTTGTTGTCCCCTTTTCCAGCTGGGACTTGTTGTCCTCCTCTTCTCTGGCTAAGCACTGCCCTCCACTGCAGGAGGCGGGTCCAAGCGCTTGCTTGATAGGCAAATGAGGCTGCGGAGAAGCTGCAGGAGAAGGCATGTTTTATTTTTCTGACCAAAGAAGGAAAGCTCCGGCAAAAGCCGGAGCGTGCAAAAATTGCTACGAAACTCAGTTTCATTCCTCTCCACGGAAATCTTTAGTAAAAGGCGAAAGATTTTTACGATATGAAGAGAAACATGAGCATACCCAACACTGCCTTCCCCATCCTACCGCCATGGTTGCCGTCCTGTGCTAAGCCGCGGAGAGCTCCCAACTTCTGGAAAGGGGGGGGGGGGGGGTCACTGCATGACACCCCCCAATTCCCCCCAAAAAGCTGCAAACCAGGAAAAGTCCACCCCTTTCCCAGAATCCTCCATTCCTTTGGCTATTAGGTGGTGGGCAGCCTGGGACTTGTTGTCCCCTTTTCCAGCTGGGACTTGTTGTCCTCCTCTTCTCTGGCTAAGCACTGCCCTCCACTGCAGGAGGCGGGTCCAAGCGCTTGCTTGATAGGCAAATGAGGCTGCGGAGAAGCTGCAGGAGAAGGCATGTTTTATTTTTCTGACCAAAGAAGGAAAGCTCCGGCAAAAGCCGGAGCGTGCAAAAATTGCTACGAAACTCAGTTTCATTCCTCTCCACGGAAATCTTTAGTAAAAGGCGAAAGATTTTTACGATATGAAGAGAAACATGAGCATACCCAACACTGCCTTCCCCATCCTACCGCCATGGTTGCCGTCCTGTGCTAAGCCGCGGAGAGCTCCCAACTTCTGGAAAGGGGGGGGGGGGGGGTCACTGCATGACACCCCCCAAAAAGCTGCAAACCAGGAAAAGTCCACCCCTTTCCCAGAATCCTCCATTCCTTTGGCTATTAGGTGGTGGGCAGCCTGGGACTTGTTGTCCCCTTTTCCAGCTGGGACTTGTTGTCCTCCTCTTCTCTGGCTAAGCACTGCCCTCCACTGCAGGAGGCGGGTCCAAGCGCTTGCTTGATAGGCAAATGAGGCTGCGGAGAAGCTGCAGGAGAAGGCATGTTTTATTTTTCTGACCAAAGAAGGAAAGCTCCGGCAAAAGCCGGAGCGTGCAAAAATTGCTACGAAACTCAGTTTCATTCCTCTCCACGGAAATCTTTAGTAAAAGGCGAAAGATTTTTACGATATGAAGAGAAACATGAGCATACCCAACACTGCCTTCCCCATCCTACCGCCATGGTTGCCGTCCTGTGCTAAGCCGCGGAGAGCTCCCAACTTCTGGAAAGGGGGGGGGGGGGGGTCACTGCATGACACCCCCCAAAAAGCTGCAAACCAGGAAAAGTCCACCCCTTTCCCAGAATCCTCCATTCCTTTGGCTATTAGGTGGTGGGCAGCCTGGGACTTGTTGTCCCCTTTTCCAGCTGGGACTTGTTGTCCTCCTCTTCTCTGGCTAAGCACTGCCCTCCACTGCAGGAGGCGGGTCCAAGCGCTTGCTTGATAGGCAAATGAGGCTGCGGAGAAGCTGCAGGAGAAGGCATGTTTTATTTTTCTGACCAAAGAAGGAAAGCTCCGGCAAAAGCCGGAGCGTGCAAAAATTGCTACGAAACTCAGTTTCATTCCTCTCCACGGAAATCTTTAGTAAAAGGCGAAAGATTTTTACGATATGAAGAGAAACATGAGCATACCCAACACTGCCTTCCCCATCCTACCGCCATGGTTGCCGTCCTGTGCTAAGCCGCGGAGAGCTCCCAACTTCTGGAAAGGGGGGGGGGGGGGTCACTGCATGACACCCCCCAATTCCCCCCAAAAAGCTGCAAACCAGGAAAAGTCCACCCCTTTCCCAGAATCCTCCATTCCTTTGGCTATTAGGTGGTGGGCAGCCTGGGACTTGTTGTCCCCTTTTCCAGCTGGGACTTGTTGTCCTCCTCTTCTCTGGCTAAGCACTGCCCTCCACTGCAGGAGGCGGGTCCAAGCGCTTGCTTGATAGGCAAATGAGGCTGCGGAGAAGCTGCAGGAGAAGGCATGTTTTATTTTTCTGACCAAAGAAGGAAAGCTCCGGCAAAAGCCGGAGCGTGCAAAAATTGCTACGAAACTCAGTTTCATTCCTCTCCACGGAAATCTTTAGTAAAAGGCGAAAGATTTTTACGATATGAAGAGAAACATGAGCATACCCAACACTGCCTTCCCCATCCTACCGCCATGGTTGCCGTCCTGTGCTAAGCCGCGGAGAGCTCCCAACTTCTGGAAAGGGGGGGGGGGGGGTCACTGCATGACACCCCCCAATTCCCCCCAAAAAGCTGCAAACCAGGAAAAGTCCACCCCTTTCCCAGAATCCTCCATTCCTTTGGCTATTAGGTGGTGGGCAGCCTGGGACTTGTTGTCCCCTTTTCCAGCTGGGACTTGTTGTCCTCCTCTTCTCTGGCTAAGCACTGCCCTCCACTGCAGGAGGCGGGTCCAAGCGCTTGCTTGATAGGCAAATGAGGCTGCGGAGAAGCTGCAGGAGAAGGCATGTTTTATTTTTCTGACCAAAGAAGGAAAGCTCCGGCAAAAGCCGGAGCGTGCAAAAATTGCTACGAAACTCAGTTTCATTCCTCTCCACGGAAATCTTTAGTAAAAGGCGAAAGATTTTTACGATATGAAGAGAAACATGAGCATACCCAACACTGCCTTCCCCATCCTACCGCCATGGTTGCCGTCCTGTGCTAAGCCGCGGAGAGCTCCCAACTTCTGGAAAGGGGGGGGGGGGGGGGTCACTGCATGACACCCCCCAAAAAGCTGCAAACCAGGAAAAGTCCACCCCTTTCCCAGAATCCTCCATTCCTTTGGCTATTAGGTGGTGGGCAGCCTGGGACTTGTTGTCCCCTTTTCCAGCTGGGACTTGTTGTCCTCCTCTTCTCTGGCTAAGCACTGCCCTCCACTGCAGGAGGCGGGTCCAAGCGCTTGCTTGATAGGCAAATGAGGCTGCGGAGAAGCTGCAGGAGAAGGCATGTTTTATTTTTCTGACCAAAGAAGGAAAGCTCCGGCAAAAGCCGGAGCGTGCAAAAATTGCTACGAAACTCAGTTTCATTCCTCTCCACGGAAATCTTTAGTAAAAGGCGAAAGATTTTTACGATATGAAGAGAAACATGAGCATACCCAACACTGCCTTCCCCATCCTACCGCCATGGTTGCCGTCCTGTGCTAAGCCGCGGAGAGCTCCCAACTTCTGGAAAGGGGGGGGGGGGGGTCACTGCATGACACCCCCCAATTCCCCCCAAAAAGCTGCAAACCAGGAAAAGTCCACCCCTTTCCCAGAATCCTCCATTCCTTTGGCTATTAGGTGGTGGGCAGCCTGGGACTTGTTGTCCCCTTTTCCAGCTGGGACTTGTTGTCCTCCTCTTCTCTGGCTAAGCACTGCCCTCCACTGCAGGAGGCGGGTCCAAGCGCTTGCTTGATAGGCAAATGAGGCTGCGGAGAAGCTGCAGGAGAAGGCATGTTTTATTTTTCTGACCAAAGAAGGAAAGCTCCGGCAAAAGCCGGAGCGTGCAAAAATTGCTACGAAACTCAGTTTCATTCCTCTCCACGGAAATCTTTAGTAAAAGGCGAAAGATTTTTACGATATGAAGAGAAACATGAGCATACCCAACACTGCCTTCCCCATCCTACCGCCATGGTTGCCGTCCTGTGCTAAGCCGCGGAGAGCTCCCAACTTCTGGAAAGGGGGGGGGGGGGGGGTCACTGCATGACACCCCCCAAAAAGCTGCAAACCAGGAAAAGTCCACCCCTTTCCCAGAATCCTCCATTCCTTTGGCTATTAGGTGGTGGGCAGCCTGGGACTTGTTGTCCCCTTTTCCAGCTGGGACTTGTTGTCCTCCTCTTCTCTGGCTAAGCACTGCCCTCCACTGCAGGAGGCGGGTCCAAGCGCTTGCTTGATAGGCAAATGAGGCTGCGGAGAAGCTGCAGGAGAAGGCATGTTTTATTTTTCTGACCAAAGAAGGAAAGCTCCGGCAAAAGCCGGAGCGTGCAAAAATTGCTACGAAACTCAGTTTCATTCCTCTCCACGGAAATCTTTAGTAAAAGGCGAAAGATTTTTACGATATGAAGAGAAACATGAGCATACCCAACACTGCCTTCCCCATCCTACCGCCATGGTTGCCGTCCTGTGCTAAGCCGCGGAGAGCTCCCAACTTCTGGAAAGGGGGGGGGGGGGGGTCACTGCATGACACCCCCCAATTCCCCCCAAAAAGCTGCAAACCAGGAAAAGTCCACCCCTTTCCCAGAATCCTCCATTCCTTTGGCTATTAGGTGGTGGGCAGCCTGGGACTTGTTGTCCCCTTTTCCAGCTGGGACTTGTTGTCCTCCTCTTCTCTGGCTAAGCACTGCCCTCCACTGCAGGAGGCGGGTCCAAGCGCTTGCTTGATAGGCAAATGAGGCTGCGGAGAAGCTGCAGGAGAAGGCATGTTTTATTTTTCTGACCAAAGAAGGAAAGCTCCGGCAAAAGCCGGAGCGTGCAAAAATTGCTACGAAACTCAGTTTCATTCCTCTCCACGGAAATCTTTAGTAAAAGGCGAAAGATTTTTACGATATGAAGAGAAACATGAGCATACCCAACACTGCCTTCCCCATCCTACCGCCATGGTTGCCGTCCTGTGCTAAGCCGCGGAGAGCTCCCAACTTCTGGAAAGGGGGGGGGGGGGGTCACTGCATGACACCCCCCAAAAAGCTGCAAACCAGGAAAAGTCCACCCCTTTCCCAGAATCCTCCATTCCTTTGGCTATTAGGTGGTGGGCAGCCTGGGACTTGTTGTCCCCTTTTCCAGCTGGGACTTGTTGTCCTCCTCTTCTCTGGCTAAGCACTGCCCTCCACTGCAGGAGGCGGGTCCAAGCGCTTGCTTGATAGGCAAATGAGGCTGCGGAGAAGCTGCAGGAGAAGGCATGTTTTATTTTTCTGACCAAAGAAGGAAAGCTCCGGCAAAAGCCGGAGCGTGCAAAAATTGCTACGAAACTCAGTTTCATTCCTCTCCACGGAAATCTTTAGTAAAAGGCGAAAGATTTTTACGATATGAAGAGAAACATGAGCATACCCAACACTGCCTTCCCCATCCTACCGCCATGGTTGCCGTCCTGTGCTAAGCCGCGGAGAGCTCCCAACTTCTGGAAAGGGGGGGGGGGGGGGTCACTGCATGACACCCCCCAAAAAGCTGCAAACCAGGAAAAGTCCACCCCTTTCCCAGAATCCTCCATTCCTTTGGCTATTAGGTGGTGGGCAGCCTGGGACTTGTTGTCCCCTTTTCCAGCTGGGACTTGTTGTCCTCCTCTTCTCTGGCTAAGCACTGCCCTCCACTGCAGGAGGCGGGTCCAAGCGCTTGCTTGATAGGCAAATGAGGCTGCGGAGAAGCTGCAGGAGAAGGCATGTTTTATTTTTCTGACCAAAGAAGGAAAGCTCCGGCAAAAGCCGGAGCGTGCAAAAATTGCTACGAAACTCAGTTTCATTCCTCTCCACGGAAATCTTTAGTAAAAGGCGAAAGATTTTTACGATATGAAGAGAAACATGAGCATACCCAACACTGCCTTCCCCATCCTACCGCCATGGTTGCCGTCCTGTGCTAAGCCGCGGAGAGCTCCCAACTTCTGGAAAGGGGGGGGGGGGGGGTCACTGCATGACACCCCCCAATTCCCCCCAAAAAGCTGCAAACCAGGAAAAGTCCACCCCTTTCCCAGAATCCTCCATTCCTTTGGCTATTAGGTGGTGGGCAGCCTGGGACTTGTTGTCCCCTTTTCCAGCTGGGACTTGTTGTCCTCCTCTTCTCTGGCTAAGCACTGCCCTCCACTGCAGGAGGCGGGTCCAAGCGCTTGCTTGATAGGCAAATGAGGCTGCGGAGAAGCTGCAGGAGAAGGCATGTTTTATTTTTCTGACCAAAGAAGGAAAGCTCCGGCAAAAGCCGGAGCGTGCAAAAATTGCTACGAAACTCAGTTTCATTCCTCTCCACGGAAATCTTTAGTAAAAGGCGAAAGATTTTTACGATATGAAGAGAAACATGAGCATACCCAACACTGCCTTCCCCATCCTACCGCCATGGTTGCCGTCCTGTGCTAAGCCGCGGAGAGCTCCCAACTTCTGGAAAGGGGGGGGGGGGGGTCACTGCATGACACCCCCCAATTCCCCCCAAAAAGCTGCAAACCAGGAAAAGTCCACCCCTTTCCCAGAATCCTCCATTCCTTTGGCTATTAGGTGGTGGGCAGCCTGGGACTTGTTGTCCCCTTTTCCAGCTGGGACTTGTTGTCCTCCTCTTCTCTGGCTAAGCACTGCCCTCCACTGCAGGAGGCGGGTCCAAGCGCTTGCTTGATAGGCAAATGAGGCTGCGGAGAAGCTGCAGGAGAAGGCATGTTTTATTTTTCTGACCAAAGAAGGAAAGCTCCGGCAAAAGCCGGAGCGTGCAAAAATTGCTACGAAACTCAGTTTCATTCCTCTCCACGGAAATCTTTAGTAAAAGGCGAAAGATTTTTACGATATGAAGAGAAACATGAGCATACCCAACACTGCCTTCCCCATCCTACCGCCATGGTTGCCGTCCTGTGCTAAGCCGCGGAGAGCTCCCAACTTCTGGAAAGGGGGGGGGGGGGGGTCACTGCATGACACCCCCCAAAAAGCTGCAAACCAGGAAAAGTCCACCCCTTTCCCAGAATCCTCCATTCCTTTGGCTATTAGGTGGTGGGCAGCCTGGGACTTGTTGTCCCCTTTTCCAGCTGGGACTTGTTGTCCTCCTCTTCTCTGGCTAAGCACTGCCCTCCACTGCAGGAGGCGGGTCCAAGCGCTTGCTTGATAGGCAAATGAGGCTGCGGAGAAGCTGCAGGAGAAGGCATGTTTTATTTTTCTGACCAAAGAAGGAAAGCTCCGGCAAAAGCTGGAGCGTGCAAAAATTGCTACGAAACTCAGTTTCATTCCTCTCCACGGAAATCTTTAGTAAAAGGCGAAAGATTTTTACGATATGAAGAGAAACATGAGCATACCCAACACTGCCTTCCCCATCCTACCGCCATGGTTGCCGTCCTGTGCTAAGCCGCGGAGAGCTCCCAACTTCTGGAAAGGGGGGGGGGGGGGGTCACTGCATGACACCCCCCAATTCCCCCCAAAAAGCTGCAAACCAGGAAAAGTCCACCCCTTTCCCAGAATCCTCCATTCCTTTGGCTATTAGGTGGTGGGCAGCCTGGGACTTGTTGTCCCCTTTTCCTTGTTGTCCCCTTTTCCAGCTGGGACTTGTTGTCCTCCTCTTCTCTGGCTAAGCACTGCCCTCCACTGCAGGAGGCGGGTCCAAGCGCTTGCTTGATAGGCAAATGAGGCTGCGGAGAAGCTGCAGGAGAAGGCATGTTTTATTTTTCTGACCAAAGAAGGAAAGCTCCGGCAAAAGCCGGAGCGTGCAAAAATTGCTACGAAACTCAGTTTCATTCCTCTCCACGGAAATCTTTAGTAAAAGGCGAAAGATTTTTACGATATGAAGAGAAACATGAGCATACCCAACACTGCCTTCCCCATCCTACCGCCATGGTTGCCGTCCTGTGCTAAGCCGCGGAGAGCTCCCAACTTCTGGAAAGGGGGGGGGGGGGGGTCACTGCATGACACCCCCCAAAAAGCTGCAAACCAGGAAAAGTCCACCCCTTTCCCAGAATCCTCCATTCCTTTGGCTATTAGGTGGTGGGCAGCCTGGGACTTGTTGTCCCCTTTTCCAGCTGGGACTTGTTGTCCTCCTCTTCTCTGGCTAAGCACTGCCCTCCACTGCAGGAGGCGGGTCCAAGCGCTTGCTTGATAGGCAAATGAGGCTGCGGAGAAGCTGCAGGAGAAGGCATGTTTTATTTTTCTGACCAAAGAAGGAAAGCTCCGGCAAAAGCCGGAGCGTGCAAAAATTGCTACGAAACTCAGTTTCATTCCTCTCCACGGAAATCTTTAGTAAAAGGCGAAAGATTTTTACGATATGAAGAGAAACATGAGCATACCCAACACTGCCTTCCCCATCCTACCGCCATGGTTGCCGTCCTGTGCTAAGCCGCGGAGAGCTCCCAACTTCTGGAAAGGGGGGGGGGGGGGTCACTGCATGACACCCCCCAATTCCCCCCAAAAAGCTGCAAACCAGGAAAAGTCCACCCCTTTCCCAGAATCCTCCATTCCTTTGGCTATTAGGTGGTGGGCAGCCTGGGACTTGTTGTCCCCTTTTCCAGCTGGGACTTGTTGTCCTCCTCTTCTCTGGCTAAGCACTGCCCTCCACTGCAGGAGGCGGGTCCAAGCGCTTGCTTGATAGGCAAATGAGGCTGCGGAGAAGCTGCAGGAGAAGGCATGTTTTATTTTTCTGACCAAAGAAGGAAAGCTCCGGCAAAAGCCGGAGCGTGCAAAAATTGCTACGAAACTCAGTTTCATTCCTCTCCACGGAAATCTTTAGTAAAAGGCGAAAGATTTTTACGATATGAAGAGAAACATGAGCATACCCAACACTGCCTTCCCCATCCTACCGCCATGGTTGCCGTCCTGTGCTAAGCCGCGGAGAGCTCCCAACTTCTGGAAAGGGGGGGGGGGGGGGTCACTGCATGACACCCCCCAAAAAGCTGCAAACCAGGAAAAGTCCACCCCTTTCCCAGAATCCTCCATTCCTTTGGCTATTAGGTGGTGGGCAGCCTGGGACTTGTTGTCCCCTTTTCCAGCTGGGACTTGTTGTCCTCCTCTTCTCTGGCTAAGCACTGCCCTCCACTGCAGGAGGCGGGTCCAAGCGCTTGCTTGATAGGCAAATGAGGCTGCGGAGAAGCTGCAGGAGAAGGCATGTTTTATTTTTCTGACCAAAGAAGGAAAGCTCCGGCAAAAGCCGGAGCGTGCAAAAATTGCTACGAAACTCAGTTTCATTCCTCTCCACGGAAATCTTTAGTAAAAGGCGAAAGATTTTTACGATATGAAGAGAAACATGAGCATACCCAACACTGCCTTCCCCATCCTACCGCCATGGTTGCCGTCCTGTGCTAAGCCGCGGAGAGCTCCCAACTTCTGGAAAGGGGGGGGGGGGGGGGGTCACTGCATGACACCCCCCAAAAAGCTGCAAACCAGGAAAAGTCCACCCCTTTCCCAGAATCCTCCATTCCTTTGGCTATTAGGTGGTGGGCAGCCTGGGACTTGTTGTCCCCTTTTCCAGCTGGGACTTGTTGTCCTCCTCTTCTCTGGCTAAGCACTGCCCTCCACTGCAGGAGGCGGGTCCAAGCGCTTGCTTGATAGGCAAATGAGGCTGCGGAGAAGCTGCAGGAGAAGGCATGTTTTATTTTTCTGACCAAAGAAGGAAAGCTCCGGCAAAAGCCGGAGCGTGCAAAAATTGCTACGAAACTCAGTTTCATTCCTCTCCACGGAAATCTTTAGTAAAAGGCGAAAGATTTTTACGATATGAAGAGAAACATGAGCATACCCAACACTGCCTTCCCCATCCTACCGCCATGGTTGCCGTCCTGTGCTAAGCCGCGGAGAGCTCCCAACTTCTGGAAAGGGGGGGGGGGGGGGGTCACTGCATGACACCCCCCAAAAAGCTGCAAACCAGGAAAAGTCCACCCCTTTCCCAGAATCCTCCATTCCTTTGGCTATTAGGTGGTGGGCAGCCTGGGACTTGTTGTCCCCTTTTCCAGCTGGGACTTGTTGTCCTCCTCTTCTCTGGCTAAGCACTGCCCTCCACTGCAGGAGGCGGGTCCAAGCGCTTGCTTGATAGGCAAATGAGGCTGCGGAGAAGCTGCAGGAGAAGGCATGTTTTATTTTTCTGACCAAAGAAGGAAAGCTCCGGCAAAAGCCGGAGCGTGCAAAAATTGCTACGAAACTCAGTTTCATTCCTCTCCACGGAAATCTTTAGTAAAAGGCGAAAGATTTTTACGATATGAAGAGAAACATGAGCATACCCAACACTGCCTTCCCCATCCTACCGCCATGGTTGCCGTCCTGTGCTAAGCCGCGGAGAGCTCCCAACTTCTGGAAAGGGGGGGGGGGGGGGGTCACTGCATGACACCCCCCAATTCCCCCCAAAAAGCTGCAAACCAGGAAAAGTCCACCCCTTTCCCAGAATCCTCCATTCCTTTGGCTATTAGGTGGTGGGCAGCCTGGGACTTGTTGTCCCCTTTTCCAGCTGGGACTTGTTGTCCTCCTCTTCTCTGGCTAAGCACTGCCCTCCACTGCAGGAGGCGGGTCCAAGCGCTTGCTTGATAGGCAAATGAGGCTGCGGAGAAGCTGCAGGAGAAGGCATGTTTTATTTTTCTGACCAAAGAAGGAAAGCTCCGGCAAAAGCCGGAGCGTGCAAAAATTGCTACGAAACTCAGTTTCATTCCTCTCCACGGAAATCTTTAGTAAAAGGCGAAAGATTTTTACGATATGAAGAGAAACATGAGCATACCCAACACTGCCTTCCCCATCCTACCGCCATGGTTGCCGTCCTGTGCTAAGCCGCGGAGAGCTCCCAACTTCTGGAAAGGGGGGGGGGGGGGGTCACTGCATGACACCCCCCAAAAAGCTGCAAACCAGGAAAAGTCCACCCCTTTCCCAGAATCCTCCATTCCTTTGGCTATTAGGTGGTGGGCAGCCTGGGACTTGTTGTCCCCTTTTCCAGCTGGGACTTGTTGTCCTCCTCTTCTCTGGCTAAGCACTGCCCTCCACTGCAGGAGGCGGGTCCAAGCGCTTGCTTGATAGGCAAATGAGGCTGCGGAGAAGCTGCAGGAGAAGGCATGTTTTATTTTTCTGACCAAAGAAGGAAAGCTCCGGCAAAAGCCGGAGCGTGCAAAAATTGCTACGAAACTCAGTTTCATTCCTCTCCACGGAAATCTTTAGTAAAAGGCGAAAGATTTTTACGATATGAAGAGAAACATGAGCATACCCAACACTGCCTTCCCCATCCTACCGCCATGGTTGCCGTCCTGTGCTAAGCCGCGGAGAGCTCCCAACTTCTGGAAAGGGGGGGGGGGGGGGTCACTGCATGACACCCCCCAAAAAGCTGCAAACCAGGAAAAGTCCACCCCTTTCCCAGAATCCTCCATTCCTTTGGCTATTAGGTGGTGGGCAGCCTGGGACTTGTTGTCCCCTTTTCCAGCTGGGACTTGTTGTCCTCCTCTTCTCTGGCTAAGCACTGCCCTCCACTGCAGGAGGCGGGTCCAAGCGCTTGCTTGATAGGCAAATGAGGCTGCGGAGAAGCTGCAGGAGAAGGCATGTTTTATTTTTCTGACCAAAGAAGGAAAGCTCCGGCAAAAGCCGGAGCGTGCAAAAATTGCTACGAAACTCAGTTTCATTCCTCTCCACGGAAATCTTTAGTAAAAGGCGAAAGATTTTTACGATATGAAGAGAAACATGAGCATACCCAACACTGCCTTCCCCATCCTACCGCCATGGTTGCCGTCCTGTGCTAAGCCGCGGAGAGCTCCTAACTTCTGGAAAGGGGGGGGGGGGTCACTGCATGACACCCCCCAATTCCCCCCAAAAAGCTGCAAACCAGGAAAAGTCCACCCCTTTCCCAGAATCCTCCATTCCTTTGGCTATTAGGTGGTGGGCAGCCTGGGACTTGTTGTCCCCTTTTCCAGCTGGGACTTGTTGTCCTCCTCTTCTCTGGCTAAGCACTGCCCTCCACTGCAGGAGGCGGGTCCAAGCGCTTGCTTGATAGGCAAATGAGGCTGCGGAGAAGCTGCAGGAGAAGGCATGTTTTATTTTTCTGACCAAAGAAGGAAAGCTCCGGCAAAAGCCGGAGCGTGCAAAAATTGCTACGAAACTCAGTTTCATTCCTCTCCACGGAAATCTTTAGTAAAAGGCGAAAGATTTTTACGATATGAAGAGAAACATGAGCATACCCAACACTGCCTTCCCCATCCTACCGCCATGGTTGCCGTCCTGTGCTAAGCCGCGGAGAGCTCCCAACTTCTGGAAAGGGGGGGGGGGGGTCACTGCATGACACCCCCCAATTCCCCCCAAAAAGCTGCAAACCAGGAAAAGTCCACCCCTTTCCCAGAATCCTCCATTCCTTTGGCTATTAGGTGGTGGGCAGCCTGGGACTTGTTGTCCCCTTTTCCAGCTGGGACTTGTTGTCCTCCTCTTCTCTGGCTAAGCACTGCCCTCCACTGCAGGAGGCGGGTCCAAGCGCTTGCTTGATAGGCAAATGAGGCTGCGGAGAAGCTGCAGGAGAAGGCATGTTTTATTTTTCTGACCAAAGAAGGAAAGCTCCGGCAAAAGCCGGAGCGTGCAAAAATTGCTACGAAACTCAGTTTCATTCCTCTCCACGGAAATCTTTAGTAAAAGGCGAAAGATTTTTACGATATGAAGAGAAACATGAGCATACCCAACACTGCCTTCCCCATCCTACCGCCATGGTTGCCGTCCTGTGCTAAGCCGCGGAGAGCTCCCAACTTCTGGAAAGGGGGGGGGGGGGGGTCACTGCATGACACCCCCCAAAAAGCTGCAAACCAGGAAAAGTCCACCCCTTTCCCAGAATCCTCCATTCCTTTGGCTATTAGGTGGTGGGCAGCCTGGGACTTGTTGTCCCCTTTTCCAGCTGGGACTTGTTGTCCTCCTCTTCTCTGGCTAAGCACTGCCCTCCACTGCAGGAGGCGGGTCCAAGCGCTTGCTTGATAGGCAAATGAGGCTGCGGAGAAGCTGCAGGAGAAGGCATGTTTTATTTTTCTGACCAAAGAAGGAAAGCTCCGGCAAAAGCCGGAGCGTGCAAAAATTGCTACGAAACTCAGTTTCATTCCTCTCCACGGAAATCTTTAGTAAAAGGCGAAAGATTTTTACGATATGAAGAGAAACATGAGCATACCCAACACTGCCTTCCCCATCCTACCGCCATGGTTGCCGTCCTGTGCTAAGCCGCGGAGAGCTCCCAACTTCTGGAAAGGGGGGGGGGGGGGGGGTCACTGCATGACACCCCCCAATTCCCCCCAAAAAGCTGCAAACCAGGAAAAGTCCACCCCTTTCCCAGAATCCTCCATTCCTTTGGCTATTAGGTGGTGGGCAGCCTGGGACTTGTTGTCCCCTTTTCCAGCTGGGACTTGTTGTCCTCCTCTTCTCTGGCTAAGCACTGCCCTCCACTGCAGGAGGCGGGTCCAAGCGCTTGCTTGATAGGCAAATGAGGCTGCGGAGAAGCTGCAGGAGAAGGCATGTTTTATTTTTCTGACCAAAGAAGGAAAGCTCCGGCAAAAGCCGGAGCGTGCAAAAATTGCTACGAAACTCAGTTTCATTCCTCTCCACGGAAATCTTTAGTAAAAGGCGAAAGATTTTTACGATATGAAGAGAAACATGAGCATACCCAACACTGCCTTCCCCATCCTACCGCCATGGTTGCCGTCCTGTGCTAAGCCGCGGAGAGCTCCCAACTTCTGGAAAGGGGGGGGGGGGGGGGGGTCACTGCATGACACCCCCCAAAAAGCTGCAAACCAGGAAAAGTCCACCCCTTTCCCAGAATCCTCCATTCCTTTGGCTATTAGGTGGTGGGCAGCCTGGGACTTGTTGTCCCCTTTTCCAGCTGGGACTTGTTGTCCTCCTCTTCTCTGGCTAAGCACTGCCCTCCACTGCAGGAGGCGGGTCCAAGCGCTTGCTTGATAGGCAAATGAGGCTGCGGAGAAGCTGCAGGAGAAGGCATGTTTTATTTTTCTGACCAAAGAAGGAAAGCTCCGGCAAAAGCCGGAGCGTGCAAAAATTGCTACGAAACTCAGTTTCATTCCTCTCCACGGAAATCTTTAGTAAAAGGCGAAAGATTTTTACAATATGAAGAGAAACATGAGCATACCCAACACTGCCTTCCCCATCCTACCGCCATGGTTGCCGTCCTGTGCTAAGCCGCGGAGAGCTCCCAACTTCTGGAAAGGGGGGGGGGGGGGGTCACTGCATGACACCCCCCAAAAAGCTGCAAACCAGGAAAAGTCCACCCCTTTCCCAGAATCCTCCATTCCTTTGGCTATTAGGTGGTGGGCAGCCTGGGACTTGTTGTCCCCTTTTCCAGCTGGGACTTGTTGTCCTCCTCTTCTCTGGCTAAGCACTGCCCTCCACTGCAGGAGGCGGGTCCAAGCGCTTGCTTGATAGGCAAATGAGGCTGCGGAGAAGCTGCAGGAGAAGGCATGTTTTATTTTTCTGACCAAAGAAGGAAAGCTCCGGCAAAAGCCGGAGCGTGCAAAAATTGCTACGAAACTCAGTTTCATTCCTCTCCACGGAAATCTTTAGTAAAAGGCGAAAGATTTTTACGATATGAAGAGAAACATGAGCATACCCAACACTGCCTTCCCCATCCTACCGCCATGGTTGCCGTCCTGTGCTAAGCCGCGGAGAGCTCCCAACTTCTGGAAAGGGGGGGGGGGGGGTCACTGCATGACACCCCCCAATTCCCCCCAAAAAGCTGCAAACCAGGAAAAGTCCACCCCTTTCCCAGAATCCTCCATTCCTTTGGCTATTAGGTGGTGGGCAGCCTGGGACTTGTTGTCCCCTTTTCCAGCTGGGACTTGTTGTCCTCCTCTTCTCTGGCTAAGCACTGCCCTCCACTGCAGGAGGCGGGTCCAAGCGCTTGCTTGATAGGCAAATGAGGCTGCGGAGAAGCTGCAGGAGAAGGCATGTTTTATTTTTCTGACCAAAGAAGGAAAGCTCCGGCAAAAGCCGGAGCGTGCAAAAATTGCTACGAAACTCAGTTTCATTCCTCTCCACGGAAATCTTTAGTAAAAGGCGAAAGATTTTTACGATATGAAGAGAAACATGAGCATACCCAACACTGCCTTCCCCATCCTACCGCCATGGTTGCCGTCCTGTGCTAAGCCGCGGAGAGCTCCCAACTTCTGGAAAGGGGGGGGGGGGGGTCACTGCATGACACCCCCCAATTCCCCCCAAAAAGCTGCAAACCAGGAAAAGTCCACCCCTTTCCCAGAATCCTCCATTCCTTTGGCTATTAGGTGGTGGGCAGCCTGGGACTTGTTGTCCCCTTTTCCAGCTGGGACTTGTTGTCCTCCTCTTCTCTGGCTAAGCACTGCCCTCCACTGCAGGAGGCGGGTCCAAGCGCTTGCTTGATAGGCAAATGAGGCTGCGGAGAAGCTGCAGGAGAAGGCATGTTTTATTTTTCTGACCAAAGAAGGAAAGCTCCGGCAAAAGCCGGAGCGTGCAAAAATTGCTACGAAACTCAGTTTCATTCCTCTCCACGGAAATCTTTAGTAAAAGGCGAAAGATTTTTACGATATGAAGAGAAACATGAGCATACCCAACACTGCCTTCCCCATCCTACCGCCATGGTTGCCGTCCTGTGCTAAGCCGCGGAGAGCTCCCAACTTCTGGAAAGGGGGGGGGGGGGTCACTGCATGACACCCCCCAATTCCCCCCAAAAAGCTGCAAACCAGGAAAAGTCCACCCCTTTCCCAGAATCCTCCATTCCTTTGGCTATTAGGTGGTGGGCAGCCTGGGACTTGTTGTCCCCTTTTCCAGCTGGGACTTGTTGTCCTCCTCTTCTCTGGCTAAGCACTGCCCTCCACTGCAGGAGGCGGGTCCAAGCGCTTGCTTGATAGGCAAATGAGGCTGCGGAGAAGCTGCAGGAGAAGGCATGTTTTATTTTTCTGACCAAAGAAGGAAAGCTCCGGCAAAAGCCGGAGCGTGCAAAAATTGCTACGAAACTCAGTTTCATTCCTCTCCACGGAAATCTTTAGTAAAAGGCGAAAGATTTTTACGATATGAAGAGAAACATGAGCATACCCAACACTGCCTTCCCCATCCTACCGC
This sequence comes from Hyla sarda, assembly GCF_029499605.1. Taxonomy (NCBI): domain Eukaryota; kingdom Metazoa; phylum Chordata; class Amphibia; order Anura; family Hylidae; genus Hyla; species Hyla sarda. Next base: position 296,028,460 of record NC_079194.1, read on the forward strand.
CATGGTTGCCGTCCTGTGCTAAGCCGCGGAGAGCTCCCAACTTCTGGAAAGGGGGGGGGGGGGGGTCACTGCATGACACCCCCCAATTCCCCCCAAAAAGCTGCAAACCAGGAAAAGTCCACCCCTTTCCCAGAATCCTCCATTCCTTTGGCTATTAGGTGGTGGGCAGCCTGGGACTTGTTGTCCCCTTTTCCAGCTGGGACTTGTTGTCCTCCTCTTCTCTGGCTAAGCACTGCCCTCCACTGCAGGAGGCGGGTCCAAGCGCTTGCTTGATAGGCAAATGAGGCTGCGGAGAAGCTGCAGGAGAAGGCATGTTTTATTTTTCTGACCAAAGAAGGAAAGCTCCGGCAAAAGCCGGAGCGTGCAAAAATTGCTACGAAACTCAGTTTCATTCCTCTCCACGGAAATCTTTAGTAAAAGGCGAAAGATTTTTACGATATGAAGAGAAACATGAGCATACCCAACACTGCCTTCCCCATCCTACCGCCATGGTTGCCGTCCTGTGCTAAGCCGCGGAGAGCTCCCAACTTCTGGAAAGGGGGGGGGGGGGGGGGTCACTGCATGACACCCCCCAAAAAGCTGCAAACCAGGAAAAGTCCACCCCTTTCCCAGAATCCTCCATTCCTTTGGCTATTAGGTGGTGGGCAGCCTGGGACTTGTTGTCCCCTTTTCCAGCTGGGACTTGTTGTCCTCCTCTTCTCTGGCTAAGCACTGCCCTCCACTGCAGGAGGCGGGTCCAAGCGCTTGCTTGATAGGCAAATGAGGCTGCGGAGAAGCTGCAGGAGAAGGCATGTTTTATTTTTCTGACCAAAGAAGGAAAGCTCCGGCAAAAGCCGGAGCGTGCAAAAATTGCTACGAAACTCAGTTTCATTCCTCTCCACGGAAATCTTTAGTAAAAGGCGAAAGATTTTTACGATATGAAGAGAAACATGAGCATACCCAACACTGCCTTCCCCATCCTACCGCCATGGTTGCCGTCCTGTGCTAAGCCGCGGAGAGCTCCCAACTTCTGGAAAGGGGGGGGGGGGGGGTCACTGCATGACACCCCCCAAAAAGCTGCAAACCAGGAAAAGTCCACCCCTTTCCCAGAATCCTCCATTCCTTTGGCTATTAGGTGGTGGGCAGCCTGGGACTTGTTGTCCCCTTTTCCAGCTGGGACTTGTTGTCCTCCTCTTCTCTGGCTAAGCACTGCCCTCCACTGCAGGAGGCGGGTCCAAGCGCTTGCTTGATAGGCAAATGAGGCTGCGGAGAAGCTGCAGGAGAAGGCATGTTTTATTTTTCTGACCAAAGAAGGAAAGCTCCGGCAAAAGCCGGAGCGTGCAAAAATTGCTACGAAACTCAGTTTCATTCCTCTCCACGGAAATCTTTAGTAAAAGGCGAAAGATTTTTACGATATGAAGAGAAACATGAGCATACCCAACACTGCCTTCCCCATCCTACCGCCATGGTTGCCGTCCTGTGCTAAGCCGCGGAGAGCTCCTAACTTCTGGAAAGGGGGGGGGGGGTCACTGCATGACACCCCCCAATTCCCCCCAAAAAGCTGCAAACCAGGAAAAGTCCACCCCTTTCCCAGAATCCTCCATTCCTTTGGCTATTAGGTGGTGGGCAGCCTGGGACTTGTTGTCCCCTTTTCCAGCTGGGACTTGTTGTCCTCCTCTTCTCTGGCTAAGCACTGCCCTCCACTGCAGGAGGCGGGTCCAAGCGCTTGCTTGATAGGCAAATGAGGCTGCGGAGAAGCTGCAGGAGAAGGCATGTTTTATTTTTCTGACCAAAGAAGGAAAGCTCCGGCAAAAGCCGGAGCGTGCAAAAATTGCTACGAAACTCAGTTTCATTCCTCTCCACGGAAATCTTTAGTAAAAGGCGAAAGATTTTTACGATATGAAGAGAAACATGAGCATACCCAACACTGCCTTCCCCATCCTACCGCCATGGTTGCCGTCCTGTGCTAAGCCGCGGAGAGCTCCCAACTTCTGGAAAGGGGGGGGGGGGGTCACTGCATGACACCCCCCAATTCCCCCCAAAAAGCTGCAAACCAGGAAAAGTCCACCCCTTTCCCAGAATCCTCCATTCCTTTGGCTATTAGGTGGTGGGCAGCCTGGGACTTGTTGTCCCCTTTTCCAGCTGGGACTTGTTGTCCTCCTCTTCTCTGGCTAAGCACTGCCCTCCACTGCAGGAGGCGGGTCCAAGCGCTTGCTTGATAGGCAAATGAGGCTGCGGAGAAGCTGCAGGAGAAGGCATGTTTTATTTTTCTGACCAAAGAAGGAAAGCTCCGGCAAAAGCCGGAGCGTGCAAAAATTGCTACGAAACTCAGTTTCATTCCTCTCCACGGAAATCTTTAGTAAAAGGCGAAAGATTTTTACGATATGAAGAGAAACATGAGCATACCCAACACTGCCTTCCCCATCCTACCGCCATGGTTGCCGTCCTGTGCTAAGCCGCGGAGAGCTCCCAACTTCTGGAAAGGGGGGGGGGGGGGGTCACTGCATGACACCCCCCAAAAAGCTGCAAACCAGGAAAAGTCCACCCCTTTCCCAGAATCCTCCATTCCTTTGGCTATTAGGTGGTGGGCAGCCTGGGACTTGTTGTCCCCTTTTCCAGCTGGGACTTGTTGTCCTCCTCTTCTCTGGCTAAGCACTGCCCTCCACTGCAGGAGGCGGGTCCAAGCGCTTGCTTGATAGGCAAATGAGGCTGCGGAGAAGCTGCAGGAGAAGGCATGTTTTATTTTTCTGACCAAAGAAGGAAAGCTCCGGCAAAAGCCGGAGCGTGCAAAAATTGCTACGAAACTCAGTTTCATTCCTCTCCACGGAAATCTTTAGTAAAAGGCGAAAGATTTTTACGATATGAAGAGAAACATGAGCATACCCAACACTGCCTTCCCCATCCTACCGCCATGGTTGCCGTCCTGTGCTAAGCCGCGGAGAGCTCCCAACTTCTGGAAAGGGGGGGGGGGGGGGTCACTGCATGACACCCCCCAAAAAGCTGCAAACCAGGAAAAGTCCACCCCTTTCCCAGAATCCTCCATTCCTTTGGCTATTAGGTGGTGGGCAGCCTGGGACTTGTTGTCCCCTTTTCCAGCTGGGACTTGTTGTCCTCCTCTTCTCTGGCTAAGCACTGCCCTCCACTGCAGGAGGCGGGTCCAAGCGCTTGCTTGATAGGCAAATGAGGCTGCGGAGAAGCTGCAGGAGAAGGCATGTTTTATTTTTCTGACCAAAGAAGGAAAGCTCCGGCAAAAGCCGGAGCGTGCAAAAATTGCTACGAAACTCAGTTTCATTCCTCTCCACGGAAATCTTTAGTAAAAGGCGAAAGATTTTTACGATATGAAGAGAAACATGAGCATACCCAACACTGCCTTCCCCATCCTACCGCCATGGTTGCCGTCCTGTGCTAAGCCGCGGAGAGCTCCCAACTTCTGGAAAGGGGGGGGGGGGGGGGTCACTGCATGACACCCCCCAATTCCCCCCAAAAAGCTGCAAACCAGGAAAAGTCCACCCCTTTCCCAGAATCCTCCATTCCTTTGGCTATTAGGTGGTGGGCAGCCTGGGACTTGTTGTCCCCTTTTCCAGCTGGGACTTGTTGTCCTCCTCTTCTCTGGCTAAGCACTGCCCTCCACTGCAGGAGGCGGGTCCAAGCGCTTGCTTGATAGGCAAATGAGGCTGCGGAGAAGCTGCAGGAGAAGGCATGTTTTATTTTTCTGACCAAAGAAGGAAAGCTCCGGCAAAAGCCGGAGCGTGCAAAAATTGCTACGAAACTCAGTTTCATTCCTCTCCACGGAAATCTTTAGTAAAAGGCGAAAGATTTTTACGATATGAAGAGAAACATGAGCATACCCAACACTGCCTTCCCCATCCTACCGCCATGGTTGCCGTCCTGTGCTAAGCCGCGGAGAGCTCCCAACTTCTGGAAAGGGGGGGGGGGGGGGGTCACTGCATGACACCCCCCAAAAAGCTGCAAACCAGGAAAAGTCCACCCCTTTCCCAGAATCCTCCATTCCTTTGGCTATTAGGTGGTGGGCAGCCTGGGACTTGTTGTCCCCTTTTCCAGCTGGGACTTGTTGTCCTCCTCTTCTCTGGCTAAGCACTGCCCTCCACTGCAGGAGGCGGGTCCAAGCGCTTGCTTGATAGGCAAATGAGGCTGCGGAGAAGCTGCAGGAGAAGGCATGTTTTATTTTTCTGACCAAAGAAGGAAAGCTCCGGCAAAAGCCGGAGCGTGCAAAAATTGCTACGAAACTCAGTTTCATTCCTCTCCACGGAAATCTTTAGTAAAAGGCGAAAGATTTTTACGATATGAAGAGAAACATGAGCATACCCAACACTGCCTTCCCCATCCTACCGCCATGGTTGCCGTCCTGTGCTAAGCCGCGGAGAGCTCCCAACTTCTGGAAAGGGGGGGGGGGGGGGTCACTGCATGACACCCCCCAAAAAGCTGCAAACCAGGAAAAGTCCACCCCTTTCCCAGAATCCTCCATTCCTTTGGCTATTAGGTGGTGGGCAGCCTGGGACTTGTTGTCCCCTTTTCCAGCTGGGACTTGTTGTCCTCCTCTTCTCTGGCTAAGCACTGCCCTCCACTGCAGGAGGCGGGTCCAAGCGCTTGCTTGATAGGCAAATGAGGCTGCGGAGAAGCTGCAGGAGAAGGCATGTTTTATTTTTCTGACCAAAGAAGGAAAGCTCCGGCAAAAGCCGGAGCGTGCAAAAATTGCTACGAAACTCAGTTTCATTCCTCTCCACGGAAATCTTTAGTAAAAGGCGAAAGATTTTTACGATATGAAGAGAAACATGAGCATACCCAACACTGCCTTCCCCATCCTACCGCCATGGTTGCCGTCCTGTGCTAAGCCGCGGAGAGCTCCCAACTTCTGGAAAGGGGGGGGGGGGGGTCACTGCATGACACCCCCCAATTCCCCCCAAAAAGCTGCAAACCAGGAAAAGTCCACCCCTTTCCCAGAATCCTCCATTCCTTTGGCTATTAGGTGGTGGGCAGCCTGGGACTTGTTGTCCCCTTTTCCAGCTGGGACTTGTTGTCCTCCTCTTCTCTGGCTAAGCACTGCCCTCCACTGCAGGAGGCGGGTCCAAGCGCTTGCTTGATAGGCAAATGAGGCTGCGGAGAAGCTGCAGGAGAAGGCATGTTTTATTTTTCTGACCAAAGAAGGAAAGCTCCGGCAAAAGCCGGAGCGTGCAAAAATTGCTACGAAACTCAGTTTCATTCCTCTCCACGGAAATCTTTAGTAAAAGGCGAAAGATTTTTACGATATGAAGAGAAACATGAGCATACCCAACACTGCCTTCCCCATCCTACCGCCATGGTTGCCGTCCTGTGCTAAGCCGCGGAGAGCTCCCAACTTCTGGAAAGGGGGGGGGGGGGGTCACTGCATGACACCCCCCAATTCCCCCCAAAAAGCTGCAAACCAGGAAAAGTCCACCCCTTTCCCAGAATCCTCCATTCCTTTGGCTATTAGGTGGTGGGCAGCCTGGGACTTGTTGTCCCCTTTTCCAGCTGGGACTTGTTGTCCTCCTCTTCTCTGGCTAAGCACTGCCCTCCACTGCAGGAGGCGGGTCCAAGCGCTTGCTTGATAGGCAAATGAGGCTGCGGAGAAGCTGCAGGAGAAGGCATGTTTTATTTTTCTGACCAAAGAAGGAAAGCTCCGGCAAAAGCCGGAGCGTGCAAAAATTGCTACGAAACTCAGTTTCATTCCTCTCCACGGAAATCTTTAGTAAAAGGCGAAAGATTTTTACGATATGAAGAGAAACATGAGCATACCCAACACTGCCTTCCCCATCCTACCGCCATGGTTGCCGTCCTGTGCTAAGCCGCGGAGAGCTCCCAACTTCTGGAAAGGGGGGGGGGGGGGTCACTGCATGACACCCCCCAATTCCCCCCAAAAAGCTGCAAACCAGGAAAAGTCCACCCCTTTCCCAGAATCCTCCATTCCTTTGGCTATTAGGTGGTGGGCAGCCTGGGACTTGTTGTCCCCTTTTCCAGCTGGGACTTGTTGTCCTCCTCTTCTCTGGCTAAGCACTGCCCTCCACTGCAGGAGGCGGGTCCAAGCGCTTGCTTGATAGGCAAATGAGGCTGCGGAGAAGCTGCAGGAGAAGGCATGTTTTATTTTTCTGACCAAAGAAGGAAAGCTCCGGCAAAAGCCGGAGCGTGCAAAAATTGCTACGAAACTCAGTTTCATTCCTCTCCACGGAAATCTTTAGTAAAAGGCGAAAGATTTTTACGATATGAAGAGAAACATGAGCATACCCAACACTGCCTTCCCCATCCTACCGCCATGGTTGCCGTCCTGTGCTAAGCCGCGGAGAGCTCCCAACTTCTGGAAAGGGGGGGGGGGGGGGTCACTGCATGACACCCCCCAATTCCCCCCAAAAAGCTGCAAACCAGGAAAAGTCCACCCCTTTCCCAGAATCCTCCATTCCTTTGGCTATTAGGTGGTGGGCAGCCTGGGACTTGTTGTCCCCTTTTCCAGCTGGGACTTGTTGTCCTCCTCTTCTCTGGCTAAGCACTGCCCTCCACTGCAGGAGGCGGGTCCAAGCGCTTGCTTGATAGGCAAATGAGGCTGCGGAGAAGCTGCAGGAGAAGGCATGTTTTATTTTTCTGACCAAAGAAGGAAAGCTCCGGCAAAAGCCGGAGCGTGCAAAAATTGCTACGAAACTCAGTTTCATTCCTCTCCACGGAAATCTTTAGTAAAAGGCGAAAGATTTTTACGATATGAAGAGAAACATGAGCATACCCAACACTGCCTTCCCCATCCTACCGCCATGGTTGCCGTCCTGTGCTAAGCCGCGGAGAGCTCCCAACTTCTGGAAAGGGGGGGGGGGGGGGTCACTGCATGACACCCCCCAATTCCCCCCAAAAAGCTGCAAACCAGGAAAAGTCCACCCCTTTCCCAGAATCCTCCATTCCTTTGGCTATTAGGTGGTGGGCAGCCTGGGACTTGTTGTCCCCTTTTCCAGCTGGGACTTGTTGTCCTCCTCTTCTCTGGCTAAGCACTGCCCTCCACTGCAGGAGGCGGGTCCAAGCGCTTGCTTGATAGGCAAATGAGGCTGCGGAGAAGCTGCAGGAGAAGGCATGTTTTATTTTTCTGACCAAAGAAGGAAAGCTCCGGCAAAAGCCGGAGCGTGCAAAAATTGCTACGAAACTCAGTTTCATTCCTCTCCACGGAAATCTTTAGTAAAAGGCGAAAGATTTTTACGATATGAAGAGAAACATGAGCATACCCAACACTGCCTTCCCCATCCTACCGCCATGGTTGCCGTCCTGTGCTAAGCCGCGGAGAGCTCCCAACTTCTGGAAAGGGGGGGGGGGGGGGTCACTGCATGACACCCCCCAAAAAGCTGCAAACCAGGAAAAGTCCACCCCTTTCCCAGAATCCTCCATTCCTTTGGCTATTAGGTGGTGGGCAGCCTGGGACTTGTTGTCCCCTTTTCCAGCTGGGACTTGTTGTCCTCCTCTTCTCTGGCTAAGCACTGCCCTCCACTGCAGGAGGCGGGTCCAAGCGCTTGCTTGATAGGCAAATGAGGCTGCGGAGAAGCTGCAGGAGAAGGCATGTTTTATTTTTCTGACCAAAGAAGGAAAGCTCCGGCAAAAGCCGGAGCGTGCAAAAATTGCTACGAAACTCAGTTTCATTCCTCTCCACGGAAATCTTTAGTAAAAGGCGAAAGATTTTTACGATATGAAGAGAAACATGAGCATACCCAACACTGCCTTCCCCATCCTACCGCCATGGTTGCCGTCCTGTGCTAAGCCGCGGAGAGCTCCCAACTTCTGGAAAGGGGGGGGGGGGGGTCACTGCATGACACCCCCCAATTCCCCCCAAAAAGCTGCAAACCAGGAAAAGTCCACCCCTTTCCCAGAATCCTCCATTCCTTTGGCTATTAGGTGGTGGGCAGCCTGGGACTTGTTGTCCCCTTTTCCAGCTGGGACTTGTTGTCCTCCTCTTCTCTGGCTAAGCACTGCCCTCCACTGCAGGAGGCGGGTCCAAGCGCTTGCTTGATAGGCAAATGAGGCTGCGGAGAAGCTGCAGGAGAAGGCATGTTTTATTTTTCTGACCAAAGAAGGAAAGCTCCGGCAAAAGCCGGAGCGTGCAAAAATTGCTACGAAACTCAGTTTCATTCCTCTCCACGGAAATCTTTAGTAAAAGGCGAAAGATTTTTACGATATGAAGAGAAACATGAGCATACCCAACACTGCCTTCCCCATCCTACCGCCATGGTTGCCGTCCTGTGCTAAGCCGCGGAGAGCTCCCAACTTCTGGAAAGGGGGGGGGGGGGGTCACTGCATGACACCCCCCAATTCCCCCCAAAAAGCTGCAAACCAGGAAAAGTCCACCCCTTTCCCAGAATCCTCCATTCCTTTGGCTATTAGGTGGTGGGCAGCCTGGGACTTGTTGTCCCCTTTTCCAGCTGGGACTTGTTGTCCTCCTCTTCTCTGGCTAAGCACTGCCCTCCACTGCAGGAGGCGGGTCCAAGCGCTTGCTTGATAGGCAAATGAGGCTGCGGAGAAGCTGCAGGAGAAGGCATGTTTTATTTTTCTGACCAAAGAAGGAAAGCTCCGGCAAAAGCCGGAGCGTGCAAAAATTGCTACGAAACTCAGTTTCATTCCTCTCCACGGAAATCTTTAGTAAAAGGCGAAAGATTTTTACGATATGAAGAGAAACATGAGCATACCCAACACTGCCTTCCCCATCCTACCGCCATGGTTGCCGTCCTGTGCTAAGCCGCGGAGAGCTCCCAACTTCTGGAAAGGGGGGGGGGGGGGTCACTGCATGACACCCCCCAATTCCCCCCAAAAAGCTGCAAACCAGGAAAAGTCCACCCCTTTCCCAGAATCCTCCATTCCTTTGGCTATTAGGTGGTGGGCAGCCTGGGACTTGTTGTCCCCTTTTCCAGCTGGGACTTGTTGTCCTCCTCTTCTCTGGCTAAGCACTGCCCTCCACTGCAGGAGGCGGGTCCAAGCGCTTGCTTGATAGGCAAATGAGGCTGCGGAGAAGCTGCAGGAGAAGGCATGTTTTATTTTTCTGACCAAAGAAGGAAAGCTCCGGCAAAAGCCGGAGCGTGCAAAAATTGCTACGAAACTCAGTTTCATTCCTCTCCACGGAAATCTTTAGTAAAAGGCGAAAGATTTTTACGATATGAAGAGAAACATGAGCATACCCAACACTGCCTTCCCCATCCTACCGCCATGGTTGCCGTCCTGTGCTAAGCCGCGGAGAGCTCCCAACTTCTGGAAAGGGGGGGGGGGGGGGTCACTGCATGACACCCCCCAATTCCCCCCAAAAAGCTGCAAACCAGGAAAAGTCCACCCCTTTCCCAGAATCCTCCATTCCTTTGGCTATTAGGTGGTGGGCAGCCTGGGACTTGTTGTCCCCTTTTCCAGCTGGGACTTGTTGTCCTCCTCTTCTCTGGCTAAGCACTGCCCTCCACTGCAGGAGGCGGGTCCAAGCGCTTGCTTGATAGGCAAATGAGGCTGCGGAGAAGCTGCAGGAGAAGGCATGTTTTATTTTTCTGACCAAAGAAGGAAAGCTCCGGCAAAAGCCGGAGCGTGCAAAAATTGCTACGAAACTCAGTTTCATTCCTCTCCACGGAAATCTTTAGTAAAAGGCGAAAGATTTTTACGATATGAAGAGAAACATGAGCATACCCAACACTGCCTTCCCCATCCTACCGCCATGGTTGCCGTCCTGTGCTAAGCCGCGGAGAGCTCCCAACTTCTGGAAAGGGGGGGGGGGGGGGGTCACTGCATGACACCCCCCAAAAAGCTGCAAACCAGGAAAAGTCCACCCCTTTCCCAGAATCCTCCATTCCTTTGGCTATTAGGTGGTGGGCAGCCTGGGACTTGTTGTCCCCTTTTCCAGCTGGGACTTGTTGTCCTCCTCTTCTCTGGCTAAGCACTGCCCTCCACTGCAGGAGGCGGGTCCAAGCGCTTGCTTGATAGGCAAATGAGGCTGCGGAGAAGCTGCAGGAGAAGGCATGTTTTATTTTTCTGACCAAAGAAGGAAAGCTCCGGCAAAAGCCGGAGCGTGCAAAAATTGCTACGAAACTCAGTTTCATTCCTCTCCACGGAAATCTTTAGTAAAAGGCGAAAGATTTTTACGATATGAAGAGAAACATGAGCATACCCAACACTGCCTTCCCCATCCTACCGCCATGGTTGCCGTCCTGTGCTAAGCCGCGGAGAGCTCCCAACTTCTGGAAAGGGGGGGGGGGGGGTCACTGCATGACACCCCCCAATTCCCCCCAAAAAGCTGCAAACCAGGAAAAGTCCACCCCTTTCCCAGAATCCTCCATTCCTTTGGCTATTAGGTGGTGGGCAGCCTGGGACTTGTTGTCCCCTTTTCCAGCTGGGACTTGTTGTCCTCCTCTTCTCTGGCTAAGCACTGCCCTCCACTGCAGGAGGCGGGTCCAAGCGCTTGCTTGATAGGCAAATGAGGCTGCGGAGAAGCTGCAGGAGAAGGCATGTTTTATTTTTCTGACCAAAGAAGGAAAGCTCCGGCAAAAGCCGGAGCGTGCAAAAATTGCTACGAAACTCAGTTTCATTCCTCTCCACGGAAATCTTTAGTAAAAGGCGAAAGATTTTTACGATATGAAGAGAAACATGAGCATACCCAACACTGCCTTCCCCATCCTACCGCCATGGTTGCCGTCCTGTGCTAAGCCGCGGAGAGCTCCCAACTTCTGGAAAGGGGGGGGGGGGGGGGTCACTGCATGACACCCCCCAAAAAGCTGCAAACCAGGAAAAGTCCACCCCTTTCCCAGAATCCTCCATTCCTTTGGCTATTAGGTGGTGGGCAGCCTGGGACTTGTTGTCCCCTTTTCCAGCTGGGACTTGTTGTCCTCCTCTTCTCTGGCTAAGCACTGCCCTCCACTGCAGGAGGCGGGTCCAAGCGCTTGCTTGATAGGCAAATGAGGCTGCGGAGAAGCTGCAGGAGAAGGCATGTTTTATTTTTCTGACCAAAGAAGGAAAGCTCCGGCAAAAGCCGGAGCGTGCAAAAATTGCTACGAAACTCAGTTTCATTCCTCTCCACGGAAATCTTTAGTAAAAGGCGAAAGATTTTTACGATATGAAGAGAAACATGAGCATACCCAACACTGCCTTCCCCATCCTACCGCCATGGTTGCCGTCCTGTGCTAAGCCGCGGAGAGCTCCCAACTTCTGGAAAGGGGGGGGGGTCACTGCATGACACCCCCCAATTCCCCCCAAAAAGCTGCAAACCAGGAAAAGTCCACCCCTTTCCCAGAATCCTCCATTCCTTTGGCTATTAGGTGGTGGGCAGCCTGGGACTTGTTGTCCCCTTTTCCAGCTGGGACTTGTTGTCCTCCTCTTCTCTGGCTAAGCACTGCCCTCCACTGCAGGAGGCAGGTCCAAGCGCTTGCTTGATAGGCAAATGAGGCTGCGGAGAAGCTGCAGGAGAAGGCATGTTTTATTTTTCTGACCAAAGAAGGAAAGCTCCGGCAAAAGCCGGAGCGTGCAAAAATTGCTACGAAACTCAGTTTCATTCCTCTCCACGGAAATCTTTAGTAAAAGGCGAAAGATTTTTACGATATGAAGAGAAACATGAGCATACCCAACACTGCCTTCCCCATCCTACCGCCATGGTTGCCGTCCTGTGCTAAGCCGCGGAGAGCTCCCAACTTCTGGAAAGGGGGGGGGGGGGGTCACTGCATGACACCCCCCAAAAAGCTGCAAACCAGGAAAAGTCCACCCCTTTCCCAGAATCCTCCATTCCTTTGGCTATTAGGTGGTGGGCAGCCTGGGACTTGTTGTCCCCTTTTCCAGCTGGGACTTGTTGTCCTCCTCTTCTCTGGCTAAGCACTGCCCTCCACTGCAGGAGGCGGGTCCAAGCGCTTGCTTGATAGGCAAATGAGGCTGCGGAGAAGCTGCAGGAGAAGGCATGTTTTATTTTTCTGACCAAAGAAGGAAAGCTCCGGCAAAAGCCGGAGCGTGCAAAAATTGCTACGAAACTCAGTTTCATTCCTCTCCACGGAAATCTTTAGTAAAAGGCGAAAGATTTTTACGATATGAAGAGAAACATGAGCATACCCAACACTGCCTTCCCCATCCTACCGCCATGGTTGCCGTCCTGTGCTAAGCCGCGGAGAGCTCCCAACTTCTGGAAAGGGGGGGGGGGGTCACTGCATGACACCCCCCAATTCCCCCCAAAAAGCTGCAAACCAGGAAAAGTCCACCCCTTTCCCAGAATCCTCCATTCCTTTGGCTATTAGGTGGTGGGCAGCCTGGGACTTGTTGTCCCCTTTTCCAGCTGGGACTTGTTGTCCTCCTCTTCTCTGGCTAAGCACTGCCCTCCACTGCAGGAGGCGGGTCCAAGCGCTTGCTTGATAGGCAAATGAGGCTGCGGAGAAGCTGCAGGAGAAGGCATGTTTTATTTTTCTGACCAAAGAAGGAAAGCTCCGGCAAAAGCCGGAGCGTGCAAAAATTGCTACGAAACTCAGTTTCATTCCTCTCCACGGAAATCTTTAGTAAAAGGCGAAAGATTTTTACGATATGAAGAGAAACATGAGCATACCCAACACTGCCTTCCCCATCCTACCGCCATGGTTGCCGTCCTGTGCTAAGCCGCGGAGAGCTCCCAACTTCTGGAAAGGGGGGGGGGGTCACTGCATGACACCCCCCAATTCCCCCCAAAAAGCTGCAAACCAGGAAAAGTCCACCCCTTTCCCAGAATCCTCCATTCCTTTGGCTATTAGGTGGTGGGCAGCCTGGGACTTGTTGTCCCCTTTTCCAGCTGGGACTTGTTGTCCTCCTCTTCTCTGGCTAAGCACTGCCCTCCACTGCAGGAGGCGGGTCCAAGCGCTTGCTTGATAGGCAAATGAGGCTGCGGAGAAGCTGCAGGAGAAGGCATGTTTTATTTTTCTGACCAAAGAAGGAAAGCTCCGGCAAAAGCCGGAGCGTGCAAAAATTGCTACGAAACTCAGTTTCATTCCTCTCCACGGAAATCTTTAGTAAAAGGCGAAAGATTTTTACGATATGAAGAGAAACATGAGCATACCCAACACTGCCTTCCCCATCCTACCGCCATGGTTGCCGTCCTGTGCTAAGCCGCGGAGAGCTCCCAACTTCTGGAAAGGGGGGGGGGTCACTGCATGACACCCCCCAATTCCCCCCAAAAAGCTGCAAACCAGGAAAAGTCCACCCCTTTCCCAGAATCCTCCATTCCTTTGGCTATTAGGTGGTGGGCAGCCTGGGACTTGTTGTCCCCTTTTCCAGCTGGGACTTGTTGTCCTCCTCTTCTCTGGCTAAGCACTGCCCTCCACTGCAGGAGGCGGGTCCAAGCGCTTGCTTGATAGGCAAATGAGGCTGCGGAGAAGCTGCAGGAGAAGGCATGTTTTATTTTTCTGACCAAAGAAGGAAAGCTCCGGCAAAAGCCGGAGCGTGCAAAAATTGCTACGAAACTCAGTTTCATTCCTCTCCACGGAAATCTTTAGTAAAAGGCGAAAGATTTTTACGATATGAAGAGAAACATGAGCATACCCAACACTGCCTTCCCCATCCTACCGCCATGGTTGCCGTCCTGTGCTAAGCCGCGGAGAGCTCCCAACTTCTGGAAAGGGGGGGGGGTCACTGCATGACACCCCCCAATTCCCCCCAAAAAGCTGCAAACCAGGAAAAGTCCACCCCTTTCCCAGAATCCTCCATTCCTTTGGCTATTAGGTGGTGGGCAGCCTGGGACTTGTTGTCCCCTTTTCCAGCTGGGACTTGTTGTCCTCCTCTTCTCTGGCTAAGCACTGCCCTCCACTGCAGGAGGCGGGTCCAAGCGCTTGCTTGATAGGCAAATGAGGCTGCGGAGAAGCTGCAGGAGAAGGCATGTTTTATTTTTCTGACCAAAGAAGGAAAGCTCCGGCAAACGCTGGAGCGTGCAAAAATTGCTACGAAACTCAGTTTCATTCCTCTCCACGGAAATCTTTAGTAAAAGGCGAAAGATTTTTACGATATGAAGAGAAACATGAGCATACCCAACACTGCCTTCCCCATCCTACCGCCATGGTTGCCGTCCTGTGCTAAGCCGCGGAGAGCTCCCAACTTCTGGAAAGGGGGGGGGGGGGTCACTGCATGACACCCCCCAATTCCCCCCAAAAAGCTGCAAACCAGGAAAAGTCCACCCCTTTCCCAGAATCCTCCATTCCTTTGGCTATTAGGTGGTGGGCAGCCTGGGACTTGTTGTCCCCTTTTCCAGCTGGGACTTGTTGTCCTCCTCTTCTCTGGCTAAGCACTGCCCTCCACTGCAGGAGGCGGGTCCAAGCGCTTGCTTGATAGGCAAATGAGGCTGCGGAGAAGCTGCAGGAGAAGGCATGTTTTATTTTTCTGACCAAAGAAGGAAAGCTCCGGCAAACGCTGGAGCGTGCAAAAATTGCTACGAAACTCAGTTTCATTCCTCTCCACGGAAATCTTTAGTAAAAGGCGAAAGATTTTTACGATATGAAGAGAAACATGAGCATACCCAACACTGCCTTCCCCATCCTACCGCCATGGTTGCCATCCTGTGCTAAGCCGCGGAGAGCTCCCAACTTCTGGAAAGGGGGGGGGGGGGGGTCACTGCATGACACCCCCCAATTCCCCCCAAAAAGCTGCAAACCAGGAAAAGTCCACCCCTTTCCCAGAATCCTCCATTCCTTTGGCTATTAGGTGGTGGGCAGCCTGGGACTTGTTGTCCCCTTTTCCAGCTGGGACTTGTTGTCCTCCTCTTCTCTGGCTAAGCACTGCCCTCCACTGCAGGAGGCGGGTCCAAGCGCTTGCTTGATAGGCAAATGAGGCTGCGGAGAAGCTGCAGGAGAAGGCATGTTTTATTTTTCTGACCAAAGAAGGAAAGCTCCGGCAAAAGCCGGAGCGTGCAAAAATTGCTACGAAACTCAGTTTCATTCCTCTCCACGGAAATCTTTAGTAAAAGGCGAAAGATTTTTACGATATGAAGAGAAACATGAGCATACCCAACACTGCCTTCCCCATCCTACCGCCATGGTTGCCGTCCTGTGCTAAGCCGCGGAGAGCTCCCAACTTCTGGAAAGGGGGGGGGTCACTGCATGACACCCCCCAATTCCCCCCAAAAAGCTGCAAACCAGGAAAAGTCCACCCCTTTCCCAGAATCCTCCATTCCTTTGGCTATTAGGTGGTGGGCAGCCTGGGACTTGTTGTCCCCTTTTCCAGCTGGGACTTGTTGTCCTCCTCTTCTCTGGCTAAGCACTGCCCTCCACTGCAGGAGGCGGGTCCAAGCGCTTGCTTGATAGGCAAATGAGGCTGCGGAGAAGCTGCAGGAGAAGGCATGTTTTATTTTTCTGACCAAAGAAGGAAAGCTCCGGCAAAAGCCGGAGCGTGCAAAAATTGCTACGAAACTCAGTTTCATTCCTCTCCACGGAAATCTTTAGTAAAAGGCGAAAGATTTTTACGATATGAAGAGAAACATGAGCATACCCAACACTGCCTTCCCCATCCTACCGCCATGGTTGCCGTCCTGTGCTAAGCCGCGGAGAGCTCCCAACTTCTGGAAAGGGGGGGGGTCACTGCATGACACCCCCCAATTCCCCCCAAAAAGCTGCAAACCAGGAAAAGTCCACCCCTTTCCCAGAATCCTCCATTCCTTTGGCTATTAGGTGGTGGGCAGCCTGGGACTTGTTGTCCCCTTTTCCAGCTGGGACTTGTTGTCCTCCTCTTCTCTGGCTAAGCACTGCCCTCCACTGCAGGAGGCGGGTCCAAGCGCTTGCTTGATAGGCAAATGAGGCTGCGGAGAAGCTGCAGGAGAAGGCATGTTTTATTTTTCTGACCAAAGAAGGAAAGCTCCGGCAAACGCTGGAGCGTGCAAAAATTGCTACGAAACTCAGTTTCATTCCTCTCCACGGAAATCTTTAGTAAAAGGCGAAAGATTTTTACGATATGAAGAGAAACATGAGCATACCCAACACTGCCTTCCCCATCCTACCGCCATGGTTGCCGTCCTGTGCTAAGCCGCGGAGAGCTCCCAACTTCTGGAAAGGGGGGGGGGGGTCACTGCATGACACCCCCCAATTCCCCCCAAAAAGCTGCAAACCAGGAAAAGTCCACCCCTTTCCCAGAATCCTCCATTCCTTTGGCTATTAGGTGGTGGGCAGCCTGGGACTTGTTGTCCCCTTTTCCAGCTGGGACTTGTTGTCCTCCTCTTCTCTGGCTAAGCACTGCCCTCCACTGCAGGAGGCGGGTCCAAGCGCTTGCTTGATAGGCAAATGAGGCTGCGGAGAAGCTGCAGGAGAAGGCATGTTTTATTTTTCTGACCAAAGAAGGAAAGCTCCGGCAAACGCTGGAGCGTGCAAAAATTGCTACGAAACACAGTTTCATTCCTCTCCACGGAAATCTTTAGTAAAAGGCGAAAGATTTTTACGATATGAAGAGAAACATGAGCATACCCAACACTGCCTTCCCCATCCTACCGCCATGGTTGCCGTCCTGTGCTAAGCCGCGGAGAGCTCCCAACTTCTGGAAAGGGGGGGGGGGGGGGTCACTGCATGACACCCCCCAATTCCCCCCAAAAAGCTGCAAACCAGGAAAAGTCCACCCCTTTCCCAGAATCCTCCATTCCTTTGGCTATTAGGTGGTGGGCAGCCTGGGACTTGTTGTCCTCCTCTTCTCTGGCTAAGCACTGCCCTCCACTGCAGGAGGCGGGTCCAAGCGCTTGCTTGATAGGCAAATGAGGCTGCGGAGAAGCTGCAGGAGAAGGCATGTTTTATTTTTCTGACCAAAGAAGGAAAGCTCCGGCAAAAGCCGGAGCGTGCAAAAATTGCTACGAAACTCAGTTTCATTCCTCTCCACGGAAATCTTTAGTAAAAGGCGAAAGATTTTTACGATATGAAGAGAAACATGAGCATACCCAACACTGCCTTCCCCATCCTACCGCCATGGTTGCCGTCCTGTGCTAAGCCGCGGAGAGCTCCCAACTTCTGGAAAGGGGGGGGGGTCACTGCATGACACCCCCCAATTCCCCCCAAAAAGCTGCAAACCAGGAAAAGTCCACCCCTTTCCCAGAATCCTCCATTCCTTTGGCTATTAGGTGGTGGGCAGCCTGGGACTTGTTGTCCCCTTTTCCAGCTGGGACTTGTTGTCCTCCTCTTCTCTGGCTAAGCACTGCCCTCCACTGCAGGAGGCGGGTCCAAGCGCTTGCTTGATAGGCAAATGAGGCTGCGGAGAAGCTGCAGGAGAAGGCATGTTTTATTTTTCTGACCAAAGAAGGAAAGCTCCGGCAAACGCTGGAGCGTGCAAAAATTGCTACGAAACTCAGTTTCATTCCTCTCCACGGAAATCTTTAGTAAAAGGCGAAAGATTTTTACGATATGAAGAGAAACATGAGCATACCCAACACTGCCTTCCCCATCCTACCGCCATGGTTGCCGTCCTGTGCTAAGCCGCGGAGAGCTCCCAACTTCTGGAAAGGGGGGGGGGGGGTCACTGCATGACACCCCCCAATTCCCCCCAAAAAGCTGCAAACCAGGAAAAGTCCACCCCTTTCCCAGAATCCTCCATTCCTTTGGCTATTAGGTGGTGGGCAGCCTGGGACTTGTTGTCCCCTTTTCCAGCTGGGACTTGTTGTCCTCCTCTTCTCTGGCTAAGCACTGCCCTCCACTGCAGGAGGCGGGTCCAAGCGCTTGCTTGATAGGCAAATGAGGCTGCGGAGAAGCTGCAGGAGAAGGCATGTTTTATTTTTCTGACCAAAGAAGGAAAGCTCCGGCAAAAGCCGGAGCGTGCAAAAATTGCTACGAAACTCAGTTTCATTCCTCTCCACGGAAATCTTTAGTAAAAGGCGAAAGATTTTTACGATATGAAGAGAAACATGAGCATACCCAACACTGCCTTCCCCATCCTACCGCCATGGTTGCCGTCCTGTGCTAAGCCGCGGAGAGCTCCCAACTTCTGGAAAGGGGGGGGGGGGGGTCACTGCATGACACCCCCCAATTCCCCCCAAAAAGCTGCAAACCAGGAAAAGTCCACCCCTTTCCCAGAATCCTCCATTCCTTTGGCTATTAGGTGGTGGGCAGCCTGGGACTTGTTGTCCCCTTTTCCAGCTGGGACTTGTTGTCCTCCTCTTCTCTGGCTAAGCACTGCCCTCCACTGCAGGAGGCGGGTCCAAGCGCTTGCTTGATAGGCAAATGAGGCTGCGGAGAAGCTGCAGGAGAAGGCATGTTTTATTTTTCTGACCAAAGAAGGAAAGCTCCGGCAAAAGCCGGAGCGTGCAAAAATTGCTACGAAACTCAGTTTCATTCCTCTCCACGGAAATCTTTAGTAAAAGGCGAAAGATTTTTACGATATGAAGAGAAACATGAGCATACCCAACACTGCCTTCCCCATCCTACCGCCATGGTTGCCGTCCTGTGCTAAGCCGCGGAGAGCTCCCAACTTCTGGAAAGGGGGGGGGGGGGGTCACTGCATGACACCCCCCAATTCCCCCCAAAAAGCTGCAAACCAGGAAAAGTCCACCCCTTTCCCAGAATCCTCCATTCCTTTGGCTATTAGGTGGTGGGCAGCCTGGGACTTGTTGTCCCCTTTTCCAGCTGGGACTTGTTGTCCTCCTCTTCTCTGGCTAAGCACTGCCCTCCACTGCAGGAGGCGGGTCCAAGCGCTTGCTTGATAGGCAAATGAGGCTGCGGAGAAGCTGCAGGAGAAGGCATGTTTTATTTTTCTGACCAAAGAAGGAAAGCTCCGGCAAAAGCCGGAGCGTGCAAAAATTGCTACGAAACTCAGTTTCATTCCTCTCCACGGAAATCTTTAGTAAAAGGCGAAAGATTTTTACGATATGAAGAGAAACATGAGCATACCCAACACTGCCTTCCCCATCCTACCGCCATGGTTGCCGTCCTGTGCTAAGCCGCGGAGAGCTCCCAACTTCTGGAAAGGGGGGGGGGGGTCACTGCATGACACCCCCCAAAAAGCTGCAAACCAGGAAAAGTCCACCCCTTTCCCAGAATCCTCCATTCCTTTGGCTATTAGGTGGTGGGCAGCCTGGGACTTGTTGTCCCCTTTTCCAGCTGGGACTTGTTGTCCTCCTCTTCTCTGGCTAAGCACTGCCCTCCACTGCAGGAGGCGGGTCCAAGCGCTTGCTTGATAGGCAAATGAGGCTGCGGAGAAGCTGCAGGAGAAGGCATGTTTTATTTTTCTGACCAAAGAAGGAAAGCTCCGGCAAAAGCCGGAGCGTGCAAAAATTGCTACGAAACTCAGTTTCATTCCTCTCCACGGAAATCTTTAGTAAAAGGCGAAAGATTTTTACGATATGAAGAGAAACATGAGCATACCCAACACTGCCTTCCCCATCCTACCGCCATGGTTGCCGTCCTGTGCTAAGCCGCGGAGAGCTCCCAACTTCTGGAAAGGGGGGGGGGGGGTCACTGCATGACACCCCCCAATTCCCCCCAAAAAGCTGCAAACCAGGAAAAGTCCACCCCTTTCCCAGAATCCTCCATTCCTTTGGCTATTAGGTGGTGGGCAGCCTGGGACTTGTTGTCCCCTTTTCCAGCTGGGACTTGTTGTCCTCCTCTTCTCTGGCTAAGCACTGCCCTCCACTGCAGGAGGCGGGTCCAAGCGCTTGCTTGATAGGCAAATGAGGCTGCGGAGAAGCTGCAGGAGAAGGCATGTTTTATTTTTCTGACCAAAGAAGGAAAGCTCCGGCAAAAGCCGGAGCGTGCAAAAATTGCTACGAAACTCAGTTTCATTCCTCTCCACGGAAATCTTTAGTAAAAGGCGAAAGATTTTTACGATATGAAGAGAAACATGAGCATACCCAACACTGCCTTCCCCATCCTACCGCCATGGTTGCCGTCCTGTGCTAAGCCGCGGAGAGCTCCCAACTTCTGGAAAGGGGGGGGGGGGGGGGTCACTGCATGACACCCCCCAATTCCCCCCAAAAAGCTGCAAACCAGGAAAAGTCCACCCCTTTCCCAGAATCCTCCATTCCTTTGGCTATTAGGTGGTGGGCAGCCTGGGACTTGTTGTCCCCTTTTCCAGCTGGGACTTGTTGTCCTCCTCTTCTCTGGCTAAGCACTGCCCTCCACTGCAGGAGGCGGGTCCAAGCGCTTGCTTGATAGGCAAATGAGGCTGCGGAGAAGCTGCAGGAGAAGGCATGTTTTATTTTTCTGACCAAAGAAGGAAAGCTCCGGCAAAAGCCGGAGCGTGCAAAAATTGCTACGAAACTCAGTTTCATTCCTCTCCACGGAAATCTTTAGTAAAAGGCGAAAGATTTTTACGATATGAAGAGAAACATGAGCATACCCAACACTGCCTTCCCCATCCTACCGCCATGGTTGCCGTCCTGTGCTAAGCCGCGGAGAGCTCCCAACTTCTGGAAAGGGGGGGGGGGGGGTCACTGCATGACACCCCCCAAAAAGCTGCAAACCAGGAAAAGTCCACCCCTTTCCCAGAATCCTCCATTCCTTTGGCTATTAGGTGGTGGGCAGCCTGGGACTTGTTGTCCCCTTTTCCAGCTGGGACTTGTTGTCCTCCTCTTCTCTGGCTAAGCACTGCCCTCCACTGCAGGAGGCGGGTCCAAGCGCTTGCTTGATAGGCAAATGAGGCTGCGGAGAAGCTGCAGGAGAAGGCATGTTTTATTTTTCTGACCAAAGAAGGAAAGCTCCGGCAAAAGCTGGAGCGTGCAAAAATTGCTACGAAACTCAGTTTCATTCCTCTCCACGGAAATCTTTAGTAAAAGGCGAAAGATTTTTACGATATGAAGAGAAACATGAGCATACCCAACACTGCCTTCCCCATCCTACCGCCATGGTTGCCGTCCTGTGCTAAGCCGCGGAGAGCTCCCAACTTCTGGAAAGGGGGGGGGGGGGTCACTGCATGACACCCCCCAATTCCCCCCAAAAAGCTGCAAACCAGGAAAAGTCCACCCCTTTCCCAGAATCCTCCATTCCTTTGGCTATTAGGTGGTGGGCAGCCTGGGACTTGTTGTCCCCTTTTCCAGCTGGGACTTGTTGTCCTCCTCTTCTCTGGCTAAGCACTGCCCTCCACTGCAGGAGGCGGGTCCAAGCGCTTGCTTGATAGGCAAATGAGGCTGCGGAGAAGCTGCAGGAGAAGGCATGTTTTATTTTTCTGACCAAAGAAGGAAAGCTCCGGCAAAAGCCGGAGCGTGCAAAAATTGCTACGAAACTCAGTTTCATTCCTCTCCACGGAAATCTTTAGTAAAAGGCGAAAGATTTTTACGATATGAAGAGAAACATGAGCATACCCAACACTGCCTTCCCCATCCTACCGCCATGGTTGCCGTCCTGTGCTAAGCCGCGGAGAGCTCCCAACTTCTGGAAAGGGGGGGGGGGGGGGTCACTGCATGACACCCCCCAAAAAGCTGCAAACCAGGAAAAGTCCACCCCTTTCCCAGAATCCTCCATTCCTTTGGCTATTAGGTGGTGGGCAGCCTGGGACTTGTTGTCCCCTTTTCCAGCTGGGACTTGTTGTCCTCCTCTTCTCTGGCTAAGCACTGCCCTCCACTGCAGGAGGCGGGTCCAAGCGCTTGCTTGATAGGCAAATGAGGCTGCGGAGAAGCTGCAGGAGAAGGCATGTTTTATTTTTCTGACCAAAGAAGGAAAGCTCCGGCAAAAGCCGGAGCGTGCAAAAATTGCTACGAAACTCAGTTTCATTCCTCTCCACGGAAATCTTTAGTAAAAGGCGAAAGATTTTTACGATATGAAGAGAAACATGAGCATACCCAACACTGCCTTCCCCATCCTACCGCCATGGTTGCCGTCCTGTGCTAAGCCGCGGAGAGCTCCCAACTTCTGGAAAGGGGGGGGGGGGGGTCACTGCATGACACCCCCCAAAAAGCTGCAAACCAGGAAAAGTCCACCCCTTTCCCAGAATCCTCCATTCCTTTGGCTATTAGGTGGTGGGCAGCCTGGGACTTGTTGTCCCCTTTTCCAGCTGGGACTTGTTGTCCTCCTCTTCTCTGGCTAAGCACTGCCCTCCACTGCAGGAGGCGGGTCCAAGCGCTTGCTTGATAGGCAAATGAGGCTGCGGAGAAGCTGCAGGAGAAGGCATGTTTTATTTTTCTGACCAAAGAAGGAAAGCTCCGGCAAAAGCCGGAGCGTGCAAAAATTGCTACGAAACTCAGTTTCATTCCTCTCCACGGAAATCTTTAGTAAAAGGCGAAAGATTTTTACGATATGAAGAGAAACATGAGCATACCCAACACTGCCTTCCCCATCCTACCGCCATGGTTGCCGTCCTGTGCTAAGCCGCGGAGAGCTCCCAACTTCTGGAAAGGGGGGGGGGGGGGTCACTGCATGACACCCCCCAATTCCCCCCAAAAAGCTGCAAACCAGGAAAAGTCCACCCCTTTCCCAGAATCCTCCATTCCTTTGGCTATTAGGTGGTGGGCAGCCTGGGACTTGTTGTCCCCTTTTCCAGCTGGGACTTGTTGTCCTCCTCTTCTCTGGCTAAGCACTGCCCTCCACTGCAGGAGGCGGGTCCAAGCGCTTGCTTGATAGGCAAATGAGGCTGCGGAGAAGCTGCAGGAGAAGGCATGTTTTATTTTTCTGACCAAAGAAGGAAAGCTCCGGCAAAAGCCGGAGCGTGCAAAAATTGCTACGAAACTCAGTTTCATTCCTCTCCACGGAAATCTTTAGTAAAAGGCGAAAGATTTTTACGATATGAAGAGAAACATGAGCATACCCAACACTGCCTTCCCCATCCTACCGCCATGGTTGCCGTCCTGTGCTAAGCCGCGGAGAGCTCCCAACTTCTGGAAAGGGGGGGGGGGGGGTCACTGCATGACACCCCCCAATTCCCCCCAAAAAGCTGCAAACCAGGAAAAGTCCACCCCTTTCCCAGAATCCTCCATTCCTTTGGCTATTAGGTGGTGGGCAGCCTGGGACTTGTTGTCCCCTTTTCCAGCTGGGACTTGTTGTCCTCCTCTTCTCTGGCTAAGCACTGCCCTCCACTGCAGGAGGCGGGTCCAAGCGCTTGCTTGATAGGCAAATGAGGCTGCGGAGAAGCTGCAGGAGAAGGCATGTTTTATTTTTCTGACCAAAGAAGGAAAGCTCCGGCAAAAGCCGGAGCGTGCAAAAATTGCTACGAAACTCAGTTTCATTCCTCTCCACGGAAATCTTTAGTAAAAGGCGAAAGATTTTTACGATATGAAGAGAAACATGAGCATACCCAACACTGCCTTCCCCATCCTACCGCCATGGTTGCCGTCCTGTGCTAAGCCGCGGAGAGCTCCCAACTTCTGGAAAGGGGGGGGGGGGGGTCACTGCATGACACCCCCCAATTCCCCCCAAAAAGCTGCAAACCAGGAAAAGTCCACCCCTTTCCCAGAATCCTCCATTCCTTTGGCTATTAGGTGGTGGGCAGCCTGGGACTTGTTGTCCCCTTTTCCAGCTGGGACTTGTTGTCCTCCTCTTCTCTGGCTAAGCACTGCCCTCCACTGCAGGAGGCAGGTCCAAGCGCTTGCTTGATAGGCAAATGAGGCTGCGGAGAAGCTGCAGGAGAAGGCATGTTTTATTTTTCTGACCAAAGAAGGAAAGCTCCGGCAAAAGCCGGAGCGTGCAAAAATTGCTACGAAACTCAGTTTCATTCCTCTCCACGGAAATCTTTAGTAAAAGGCGAAAGATTTTTACGATATGAAGAGAAACATGAGCATACCCAACACTGCCTTCCCCATCCTACCGCCATGGTTGCCGTCCTGTGCTAAGCCGCGGAGAGCTCCCAACTTCTGGAAAGGGGGGGGGGGGGGTCACTGCATGACACCCCCCAAAAAGCTGCAAACCAGGAAAAGTCCACCCCTTTCCCAGAATCCTCCATTCCTTTGGCTATTAGGTGGTGGGCAGCCTGGGACTTGTTGTCCCCTTTTCCAGCTGGGACTTGTTGTCCTCCTCTTCTCTGGCTAAGCACTGCCCTCCACTGCAGGAGGCGGGTCCAAGCGCTTGCTTGATAGGCAAATGAGGCTGCGGAGAAGCTGCAGGAGAAGGCATGTTTTATTTTTCTGACCAAAGAAGGAAAGCTCCGGCAAAAGCTGGAGCGTGCAAAAATTGCTACGAAACTCAGTTTCATTCCTCTCCACGGAAATCTTTAGTAAAAGGCGAAAGATTTTTACGATATGAAGAGAAACATGAGCATACCCAACACTGCCTTCCCCATCCTACCGCCATGGTTGCCGTCCTGTGCTAAGCCGCGGAGAGCTCCCAACTTCTGGAAAGGGGGGGGGGGGGGGTCACTGCATGACACCCCCCAATTCCCCCCAAAAAGCTGCAAACCAGGAAAAGTCCACCCCTTTCCCAGAATCCTCCATTCCTTTGGCTATTAGGTGGTGGGCAGCCTGGGACTTGTTGTCCCCTTTTCCAGCTGGGACTTGTTGTCCTCCTCTTCTCTGGCTAAGCACTGCCCTCCACTGCAGGAGGCGGGTCCAAGCGCTTGCTTGATAGGCAAATGAGGCTGCGGAGAAGCTGCAGGAGAAGGCATGTTTTATTTTTCTGACCAAAGAAGGAAAGCTCCGGCAAAAGCCGGAGCGTGCAAAAATTGCTACGAAACTCAGTTTCATTCCTCTCCACGGAAATCTTTAGTAAAAGGCGAAAGATTTTTACGATATGAAGAGAAACATGAGCATACCCAACACTGCCTTCCCCATCCTACCGCCATGGTTGCCGTCCTGTGCTAAGCCGCGGAGAGCTCCCAACTTCTGGAAAGGGGGGGGGGGGGGGGTCACTGCATGACACCCCCCAAAAAGCTGCAAACCAGGAAAAGTCCACCCCTTTCCCAGAATCCTCCATTCCTTTGGCTATTAGGTGGTGGGCAGCCTGGGACTTGTTGTCCCCTTTTCCAGCTGGGACTTGTTGTCCTCCTCTTCTCTGGCTAAGCACTGCCCTCCACTGCAGGAGGCGGGTCCAAGCGCTTGCTTGATAGGCAAATGAGGCTGCGGAGAAGCTGCAGGAGAAGGCATGTTTTATTTTTCTGACCAAAGAAGGAAAGCTCCGGCAAAAGCCGGAGCGTGCAAAAATTGCTACGAAACTCAGTTTCATTCCTCTCCACGGAAATCTTTAGTAAAAGGCGAAAGATTTTTACGATAT
Source organism: Hyla sarda (assembly GCF_029499605.1). NCBI lineage: Eukaryota > Metazoa > Chordata > Amphibia > Anura > Hylidae > Hyla > Hyla sarda. The sequence continues at coordinate 296,053,485 of NC_079194.1, forward strand.
GAAGAGAAACATGAGCATACCCAACACTGCCTTCCCCATCCTACCGCCATGGTTGCCGTCCTGTGCTAAGCCGCGGAGAGCTCCCAACTTCTGGAAAGGGGGGGGGGGGGTCACTGCATGACACCCCCCAATTCCCCCCAAAAAGCTGCAAACCAGGAAAAGTCCACCCCTTTCCCAGAATCCTCCATTCCTTTGGCTATTAGGTGGTGGGCAGCCTGGGACTTGTTGTCCCCTTTTCCAGCTGGGACTTGTTGTCCTCCTCTTCTCTGGCTAAGCACTGCCCTCCACTGCAGGAGGCGGGTCCAAGCGCTTGCTTGATAGGCAAATGAGGCTGCGGAGAAGCTGCAGGAGAAGGCATGTTTTATTTTTCTGACCAAAGAAGGAAAGCTCCGGCAAAAGCCGGAGCGTGCAAAAATTGCTACGAAACTCAGTTTCATTCCTCTCCACGGAAATCTTTAGTAAAAGGCGAAAGATTTTTACGATATGAAGAGAAACATGAGCATACCCAACACTGCCTTCCCCATCCTACCGCCATGGTTGCCGTCCTGTGCTAAGCCGCGGAGAGCTCCCAACTTCTGGAAAGGGGGGGGGGGGGTCACTGCATGACACCCCCCAATTCCCCCCAAAAAGCTGCAAACCAGGAAAAGTCCACCCCTTTCCCAGAATCCTCCATTCCTTTGGCTATTAGGTGGTGGGCAGCCTGGGACTTGTTGTCCCCTTTTCCAGCTGGGACTTGTTGTCCTCCTCTTCTCTGGCTAAGCACTGCCCTCCACTGCAGGAGGCGGGTCCAAGCGCTTGCTTGATAGGCAAATGAGGCTGCGGAGAAGCTGCAGGAGAAGGCATGTTTTATTTTTCTGACCAAAGAAGGAAAGCTCCGGCAAAAGCCGGAGCGTGCAAAAATTGCTACGAAACTCAGTTTCATTCCTCTCCACGGAAATCTTTAGTAAAAGGCGAAAGATTTTTACGATATGAAGAGAAACATGAGCATACCCAACACTGCCTTCCCCATCCTACCGCCATGGTTGCCGTCCTGTGCTAAGCCGCGGAGAGCTCCCAACTTCTGGAAAGGGGGGGGGGGGGGGTCACTGCATGACACCCCCCAAAAAGCTGCAAACCAGGAAAAGTCCACCCCTTTCCCAGAATCCTCCATTCCTTTGGCTATTAGGTGGTGGGCAGCCTGGGACTTGTTGTCCCCTTTTCCAGCTGGGACTTGTTGTCCTCCTCTTCTCTGGCTAAGCACTGCCCTCCACTGCAGGAGGCGGGTCCAAGCGCTTGCTTGATAGGCAAATGAGGCTGCGGAGAAGCTGCAGGAGAAGGCATGTTTTATTTTTCTGACCAAAGAAGGAAAGCTCCGGCAAAAGCCGGAGCGTGCAAAAATTGCTACGAAACTCAGTTTCATTCCTCTCCACGGAAATCTTTAGTAAAAGGCGAAAGATTTTTACGATATGAAGAGAAACATGAGCATACCCAACACTGCCTTCCCCATCCTACCGCCATGGTTGCCGTCCTGTGCTAAGCCGCGGAGAGCTCCCAACTTCTGGAAAGGGGGGGGGGGGTCACTGCATGACACCCCCCAATTCCCCCCAAAAAGCTGCAAACCAGGAAAAGTCCACCCCTTTCCCAGAATCCTCCATTCCTTTGGCTATTAGGTGGTGGGCAGCCTGGGACTTGTTGTCCCCTTTTCCAGCTGGGACTTGTTGTCCTCCTCTTCTCTGGCTAAGCACTGCCCTCCACTGCAGGAGGCGGGTCCAAGCGCTTGCTTGATAGGCAAATGAGGCTGCGGAGAAGCTGCAGGAGAAGGCATGTTTTATTTTTCTGACCAAAGAAGGAAAGCTCCGGCAAAAGCCGGAGCGTGCAAAAATTGCTACGAAACTCAGTTTCATTCCTCTCCACGGAAATCTTTAGTAAAAGGCGAAAGATTTTTACGATATGAAGAGAAACATGAGCATACCCAACACTGCCTTCCCCATCCTACCGCCATGGTTGCCGTCCTGTGCTAAGCCGCGGAGAGCTCCCAACTTCTGGAAAGGGGGGGGGGGGGGGGTCACTGCATGACACCCCCCAAAAAGCTGCAAACCAGGAAAAGTCCACCCCTTTCCCAGAATCCTCCATTCCTTTGGCTATTAGGTGGTGGGCAGCCTGGGACTTGTTGTCCCCTTTTCCAGCTGGGACTTGTTGTCCTCCTCTTCTCTGGCTAAGCACTGCCCTCCACTGCAGGAGGCGGGTCCAAGCGCTTGCTTGATAGGCAAATGAGGCTGCGGAGAAGCTGCAGGAGAAGGCATGTTTTATTTTTCTGACCAAAGAAGGAAAGCTCCGGCAAAAGCCGGAGCGTGCAAAAATTGCTACGAAACTCAGTTTCATTCCTCTCCACGGAAATCTTTAGTAAAAGGCGAAAGATTTTTACGATATGAAGAGAAACATGAGCATACCCAACACTGCCTTCCCCATCCTACCGCCATGGTTGCCGTCCTGTGCTAAGCCGCGGAGAGCTCCCAACTTCTGGAAAGGGGGGGGGGGGGTCACTGCATGACACCCCCCAATTCCCCCCAAAAAGCTGCAAACCAGGAAAAGTCCACCCCTTTCCCAGAATCCTCCATTCCTTTGGCTATTAGGTGGTGGGCAGCCTGGGACTTGTTGTCCCCTTTTCCAGCTGGGACTTGTTGTCCTCCTCTTCTCTGGCTAAGCACTGCCCTCCACTGCAGGAGGCGGGTCCAAGCGCTTGCTTGATAGGCAAATGAGGCTGCGGAGAAGCTGCAGGAGAAGGCATGTTTTATTTTTCTGACCAAAGAAGGAAAGCTCCGGCAAAAGCCGGAGCGTGCAAAAATTGCTACGAAACTCAGTTTCATTCCTCTCCACGGAAATCTTTAGTAAAAGGCGAAAGATTTTTACGATATGAAGAGAAACATGAGCATACCCAACACTGCCTTCCCCATCCTACCGCCATGGTTGCCGTCCTGTGCTAAGCCGCGGAGAGCTCCCAACTTCTGGAAAGGGGGGGGGGGGGTCACTGCATGACACCCCCCAATTCCCCCCAAAAAGCTGCAAACCAGGAAAAGTCCACCCCTTTCCCAGAATCCTCCATTCCTTTGGCTATTAGGTGGTGGGCAGCCTGGGACTTGTTGTCCCCTTTTCCAGCTGGGACTTGTTGTCCTCCTCTTCTCTGGCTAAGCACTGCCCTCCACTGCAGGAGGCGGGTCCAAGCGCTTGCTTGATAGGCAAATGAGGCTGCGGAGAAGCTGCAGGAGAAGGCATGTTTTATTTTTCTGACCAAAGAAGGAAAGCTCCGGCAAAAGCCGGAGCGTGCAAAAATTGCTACGAAACTCAGTTTCATTCCTCTCCACGGAAATCTTTAGTAAAAGGCGAAAGATTTTTACGATATGAAGAGAAACATGAGCATACCCAACACTGCCTTCCCCATCCTACCGCCATGGTTGCCGTCCTGTGCTAAGCCGCGGAGAGCTCCCAACTTCTGGAAAGGGGGGGGGGGGTCACTGCATGACACCCCCCAAAAAGCTGCAAACCAGGAAAAGTCCACCCCTTTCCCAGAATCCTCCATTCCTTTGGCTATTAGGTGGTGGGCAGCCTGGGACTTGTTGTCCCCTTTTCCAGCTGGGACTTGTTGTCCTCCTCTTCTCTGGCTAAGCACTGCCCTCCACTGCAGGAGGCGGGTCCAAGCGCTTGCTTGATAGGCAAATGAGGCTGCGGAGAAGCTGCAGGAGAAGGCATGTTTTATTTTTCTGACCAAAGAAGGAAAGCTCCGGCAAAAGCCGGAGCGTGCAAAAATTGCTACGAAACTCAGTTTCATTCCTCTCCACGGAAATCTTTAGTAAAAGGCGAAAGATTTTTACGATATGAAGAGAAACATGAGCATACCCAACACTGCCTTCCCCATCCTACCGCCATGGTTGCCGTCCTGTGCTAAGCCGCGGAGAGCTCCCAACTTCTGGAAAGGGGGGGGGGGGGGTCACTGCATGACACCCCCCAAAAAGCTGCAAACCAGGAAAAGTCCACCCCTTTCCCAGAATCCTCCATTCCTTTGGCTATTAGGTGGTGGGCAGCCTGGGACTTGTTGTCCCCTTTTCCAGCTGGGACTTGTTGTCCTCCTCTTCTCTGGCTAAGCACTGCCCTCCACTGCAGGAGGCGGGTCCAAGCGCTTGCTTGATAGGCAAATGAGGCTGCGGAGAAGCTGCAGGAGAAGGCATGTTTTATTTTTCTGACCAAAGAAGGAAAGCTCCGGCAAAAGCCGGAGCGTGCAAAAATTGCTACGAAACTCAGTTTCATTCCTCTCCACGGAAATCTTTAGTAAAAGGCGAAAGATTTTTACGATATGAAGAGAAACATGAGCATACCCAACACTGCCTTCCCCATCCTACCGCCATGGTTGCCGTCCTGTGCTAAGCCGCGGAGAGCTCCCAACTTCTGGAAAGGGGGGGGGGGGGTCACTGCATGACACCCCCCAATTCCCCCCAAAAAGCTGCAAACCAGGAAAAGTCCACCCCTTTCCCAGAATCCTCCATTCCTTTGGCTATTAGGTGGTGGGCAGCCTGGGACTTGTTGTCCCCTTTTCCAGCTGGGACTTGTTGTCCTCCTCTTCTCTGGCTAAGCACTGCCCTCCACTGCAGGAGGCGGGTCCAAGCGCTTGCTTGATAGGCAAATGAGGCTGCGGAGAAGCTGCAGGAGAAGGCATGTTTTATTTTTCTGACCAAAGAAGGAAAGCTCCGGCAAAAGCCGGAGCGTGCAAAAATTGCTACGAAACTCAGTTTCATTCCTCTCCACGGAAATCTTTAGTAAAAGGCGAAAGATTTTTACGATATGAAGAGAAACATGAGCATACCCAACACTGCCTTCCCCATCCTACCGCCATGGTTGCCGTCCTGTGCTAAGCCGCGGAGAGCTCCCAACTTCTGGAAAGGGGGGGGGGGGGGTCACTGCATGACACCCCCCAATTCCCCCCAAAAAGCTGCAAACCAGGAAAAGTCCACCCCTTTCCCAGAATCCTCCATTCCTTTGGCTATTAGGTGGTGGGCAGCCTGGGACTTGTTGTCCCCTTTTCCAGCTGGGACTTGTTGTCCTCCTCTTCTCTGGCTAAGCACTGCCCTCCACTGCAGGAGGCGGGTCCAAGCGCTTGCTTGATAGGCAAATGAGGCTGCGGAGAAGCTGCAGGAGAAGGCATGTTTTATTTTTCTGACCAAAGAAGGAAAGCTCCGGCAAAAGCCGGAGCGTGCAAAAATTGCTACGAAACTCAGTTTCATTCCTCTCCACGGAAATCTTTAGTAAAAGGCGAAAGATTTTTACGATATGAAGAGAAACATGAGCATACCCAACACTGCCTTCCCCATCCTACCGCCATGGTTGCCGTCCTGTGCTAAGCCGCGGAGAGCTCCCAACTTCTGGAAAGGGGGGGGGGGGGGGTCACTGCATGACACCCCCCAAAAAGCTGCAAACCAGGAAAAGTCCACCCCTTTCCCAGAATCCTCCATTCCTTTGGCTATTAGGTGGTGGGCAGCCTGGGACTTGTTGTCCCCTTTTCCAGCTGGGACTTGTTGTCCTCCTCTTCTCTGGCTAAGCACTGCCCTCCACTGCAGGAGGCGGGTCCAAGCGCTTGCTTGATAGGCAAATGAGGCTGCGGAGAAGCTGCAGGAGAAGGCATGTTTTATTTTTCTGACCAAAGAAGGAAAGCTCCGGCAAAAGCCGGAGCGTGCAAAAATTGCTACGAAACTCAGTTTCATTCCTCTCCACGGAAATCTTTAGTAAAAGGCGAAAGATTTTTACGATATGAAGAGAAACATGAGCATACCCAACACTGCCTTCCCCATCCTACCGCCATGGTTGCCGTCCTGTGCTAAGCCGCGGAGAGCTCCCAACTTCTGGAAAGGGGGGGGGGGGGGGGTCACTGCATGACACCCCCCAAAAAGCTGCAAACCAGGAAAAGTCCACCCCTTTCCCAGAATCCTCCATTCCTTTGGCTATTAGGTGGTGGGCAGCCTGGGACTTGTTGTCCCCTTTTCCAGCTGGGACTTGTTGTCCTCCTCTTCTCTGGCTAAGCACTGCCCTCCACTGCAGGAGGCGGGTCCAAGCGCTTGCTTGATAGGCAAATGAGGCTGCGGAGAAGCTGCAGGAGAAGGCATGTTTTATTTTTCTGACCAAAGAAGGAAAGCTCCGGCAAAAGCCGGAGCGTGCAAAAATTGCTACGAAACTCAGTTTCATTCCTCTCCACGGAAATCTTTAGTAAAAGGCGAAAGATTTTTACGATATGAAGAGAAACATGAGCATACCCAACACTGCCTTCCCCATCCTACCGCCATGGTTGCCGTCCTGTGCTAAGCCGCGGAGAGCTCCCAACTTCTGGAAAGGGGGGGGGGGGGTCACTGCATGACACCCCCCAATTCCCCCCAAAAAGCTGCAAACCAGGAAAAGTCCACCCCTTTCCCAGAATCCTCCATTCCTTTGGCTATTAGGTGGTGGGCAGCCTGGGACTTGTTGTCCCCTTTTCCAGCTGGGACTTGTTGTCCTCCTCTTCTCTGGCTAAGCACTGCCCTCCACTGCAGGAGGCGGGTCCAAGCGCTTGCTTGATAGGCAAATGAGGCTGCGGAGAAGCTGCAGGAGAAGGCATGTTTTATTTTTCTGACCAAAGAAGGAAAGCTCCGGCAAAAGCCGGAGCGTGCAAAAATTGCTACGAAACTCAGTTTCATTCCTCTCCACGGAAATCTTTAGTAAAAGGCGAAAGATTTTTACGATATGAAGAGAAACATGAGCATACCCAACACTGCCTTCCCCATCCTACCGCCATGGTTGCCGTCCTGTGCTAAGCCGCGGAGAGCTCCCAACTTCTGGAAAGGGGGGGGGGGGGGTCACTGCATGACACCCCCCAATTCCCCCCAAAAAGCTGCAAACCAGGAAAAGTCCACCCCTTTCCCAGAATCCTCCATTCCTTTGGCTATTAGGTGGTGGGCAGCCTGGGACTTGTTGTCCCCTTTTCCAGCTGGGACTTGTTGTCCTCCTCTTCTCTGGCTAAGCACTGCCCTCCACTGCAGGAGGCGGGTCCAAGCGCTTGCTTGATAGGCAAATGAGGCTGCGGAGAAGCTGCAGGAGAAGGCATGTTTTATTTTTCTGACCAAAGAAGGAAAGCTCCGGCAAAAGCCGGAGCGTGCAAAAATTGCTACGAAACTCAGTTTCATTCCTCTCCACGGAAATCTTTAGTAAAAGGCGAAAGATTTTTACGATATGAAGAGAAACATGAGCATACCCAACACTGCCTTCCCCATCCTACCGCCATGGTTGCCGTCCTGTGCTAAGCCGCGGAGAGCTCCCAACTTCTGGAAAGGGGGGGGGGGGGGGTCACTGCATGACACCCCCCAATTCCCCCCAAAAAGCTGCAAACCAGGAAAAGTCCACCCCTTTCCCAGAATCCTCCATTCCTTTGGCTATTAGGTGGTGGGCAGCCTGGGACTTGTTGTCCCCTTTTCCAGCTGGGACTTGTTGTCCTCCTCTTCTCTGGCTAAGCACTGCCCTCCACTGCAGGAGGCGGGTCCAAGCGCTTGCTTGATAGGCAAATGAGGCTGCGGAGAAGCTGCAGGAGAAGGCATGTTTTATTTTTCTGACCAAAGAAGGAAAGCTCCGGCAAAAGCCGGAGCGTGCAAAAATTGCTACGAAACTCAGTTTCATTCCTCTCCACGGAAATCTTTAGTAAAAGGCGAAAGATTTTTACGATATGAAGAGAAACATGAGCATACCCAACACTGCCTTCCCCATCCTACCGCCATGGTTGCCGTCCTGTGCTAAGCCGCGGAGAGCTCCCAACTTCTGGAAAGGGGGGGGGGGGGGTCACTGCATGACACCCCCCAAAAAGCTGCAAACCAGGAAAAGTCCACCCCTTTCCCAGAATCCTCCATTCCTTTGGCTATTAGGTGGTGGGCAGCCTGGGACTTGTTGTCCCCTTTTCCAGCTGGGACTTGTTGTCCTCCTCTTCTCTGGCTAAGCACTGCCCTCCACTGCAGGAGGCGGGTCCAAGCGCTTGCTTGATAGGCAAATGAGGCTGCGGAGAAGCTGCAGGAGAAGGCATGTTTTATTTTTCTGACCAAAGAAGGAAAGCTCCGGCAAAAGCTGGAGCGTGCAAAAATTGCTACGAAACTCAGTTTCATTCCTCTCCACGGAAATCTTTAGTAAAAGGCGAAAGATTTTTACGATATGAAGAGAAACATGAGCATACCCAACACTGCCTTCCCCATCCTACCGCCATGGTTGCCGTCCTGTGCTAAGCCGCGGAGAGCTCCCAACTTCTGGAAAGGGGGGGGGGGGGGGTCACTGCATGACACCCCCCAAAAAGCTGCAAACCAGGAAAAGTCCACCCCTTTCCCAGAATCCTCCATTCCTTTGGCTATTAGGTGGTGGGCAGCCTGGGACTTGTTGTCCCCTTTTCCAGCTGGGACTTGTTGTCCTCCTCTTCTCTGGCTAAGCACTGCCCTCCACTGCAGGAGGCGGGTCCAAGCGCTTGCTTGATAGGCAAATGAGGCTGCGGAGAAGCTGCAGGAGAAGGCATGTTTTATTTTTCTGACCAAAGAAGGAAAGCTCCGGCAAAAGCCAGAGCGTGCAAAAATTGCTACGAAACTCAGTTTCATTCCTCTCCACGGAAATCTTTAGTAAAAGGCGAAAGATTTTTACGATATGAAGAGAAACATGAGCATACCCAACACTGCCTTCCCCATCCTACCGCCATGGTTGCCGTCCTGTGCTAAGCCGCGGAGAGCTCCCAACTTCTGGAAAGGGGGGGGGGGGTCACTGCATGACACCCCCCAATTCCCCCCAAAAAGCTGCAAACCAGGAAAAGTCCACCCCTTTCCCAGAATCCTCCATTCCTTTGGCTATTAGGTGGTGGGCAGCCTGGGACTTGTTGTCCCCTTTTCCAGCTGGGACTTGTTGTCCTCCTCTTCTCTGGCTAAGCACTGCCCTCCACTGCAGGAGGCGGGTCCAAGCGCTTGCTTGATAGGCAAATGAGGCTGCGGAGAAGCTGCAGGAGAAGGCATGTTTTATTTTTCTGACCAAAGAAGGAAAGCTCCGGCAAAAGCCGGAGCGTGCAAAAATTGCTACGAAACTCAGTTTCATTCCTCTCCACGGAAATCTTTAGTAAAAGGCGAAAGATTTTTACGATATGAAGAGAAACATGAGCATACCCAACACTGCCTTCCCCATCCTACCGCCATGGTTGCCGTCCTGTGCTAAGCCGCGGAGAGCTCCCAACTTCTGGAAAGGGGGGGGGGGGGGTCACTGCATGACACCCCCCAATTCCCCCCAAAAAGCTGCAAACCAGGAAAAGTCCACCCCTTTCCCAGAATCCTCCATTCCTTTGGCTATTAGGTGGTGGGCAGCCTGGGACTTGTTGTCCCCTTTTCCAGCTGGGACTTGTTGTCCTCCTCTTCTCTGGCTAAGCACTGCCCTCCACTGCAGGAGGCGGGTCCAAGCGCTTGCTTGATAGGCAAATGAGGCTGCGGAGAAGCTGCAGGAGAAGGCATGTTTTATTTTTCTGACCAAAGAAGGAAAGCTCCGGCAAAAGCCGGAGCGTGCAAAAATTGCTACGAAACTCAGTTTCATTCCTCTCCACGGAAATCTTTAGTAAAAGGCGAAAGATTTTTACGATATGAAGAGAAACATGAGCATACCCAACACTGCCTTCCCCATCCTACCGCCATGGTTGCCGTCCTGTGCTAAGCCGCGGAGAGCTCCCAACTTCTGGAAAGGGGGGGGGGGGGGGTCACTGCATGACACCCCCCAAAAAGCTGCAAACCAGGAAAAGTCCACCCCTTTCCCAGAATCCTCCATTCCTTTGGCTATTAGGTGGTGGGCAGCCTGGGACTTGTTGTCCCCTTTTCCAGCTGGGACTTGTTGTCCTCCTCTTCTCTGGCTAAGCACTGCCCTCCACTGCAGGAGGCGGGTCCAAGCGCTTGCTTGATAGGCAAATGAGGCTGCGGAGAAGCTGCAGGAGAAGGCATGTTTTATTTTTCTGACCAAAGAAGGAAAGCTCCGGCAAAAGCTGGAGCGTGCAAAAATTGCTACGAAACTCAGTTTCATTCCTCTCCACGGAAATCTTTAGTAAAAGGCGAAAGATTTTTACGATATGAAGAGAAACATGAGCATACCCAACACTGCCTTCCCCATCCTACCGCCATGGTTGCCGTCCTGTGCTAAGCCGCGGAGAGCTCCCAACTTCTGGAAAGGGGGGGGGGGGGGTCACTGCATGACACCCCCCAATTCCCCCCAAAAAGCTGCAAACCAGGAAAAGTCCACCCCTTTCCCAGAATCCTCCATTCCTTTGGCTATTAGGTGGTGGGCAGCCTGGGACTTGTTGTCCCCTTTTCCAGCTGGGACTTGTTGTCCTCCTCTTCTCTGGCTAAGCACTGCCCTCCACTGCAGGAGGCGGGTCCAAGCGCTTGCTTGATAGGCAAATGAGGCTGCGGAGAAGCTGCAGGAGAAGGCATGTTTTATTTTTCTGACCAAAGAAGGAAAGCTCCGGCAAAAGCCGGAGCGTGCAAAAATTGCTACGAAACTCAGTTTCATTCCTCTCCACGGAAATCTTTAGTAAAAGGCGAAAGATTTTTACGATATGAAGAGAAACATGAGCATACCCAACACTGCCTTCCCCATCCTACCGCCATGGTTGCCGTCCTGTGCTAAGCCGCGGAGAGCTCCCAACTTCTGGAAAGGGGGGGGGGGGGGGTCACTGCATGACACCCCCCAAAAAGCTGCAAACCAGGAAAAGTCCACCCCTTTCCCAGAATCCTCCATTCCTTTGGCTATTAGGTGGTGGGCAGCCTGGGACTTGTTGTCCCCTTTTCCAGCTGGGACTTGTTGTCCTCCTCTTCTCTGGCTAAGCACTGCCCTCCACTGCAGGAGGCGGGTCCAAGCGCTTGCTTGATAGGCAAATGAGGCTGCGGAGAAGCTGCAGGAGAAGGCATGTTTTATTTTTCTGACCAAAGAAGGAAAGCTCCGGCAAAAGCCGGAGCGTGCAAAAATTGCTACGAAACTCAGTTTCATTCCTCTCCACGGAAATCTTTAGTAAAAGGCGAAAGATTTTTACGATATGAAGAGAAACATGAGCATACCCAACACTGCCTTCCCCATCCTACCGCCATGGTTGCCGTCCTGTGCTAAGCCGCGGAGAGCTCCCAACTTCTGGAAAGGGGGGGGGGGGGGTCACTGCATGACACCCCCCAATTCCCCCCAAAAAGCTGCAAACCAGGAAAAGTCCACCCCTTTCCCAGAATCCTCCATTCCTTTGGCTATTAGGTGGTGGGCAGCCTGGGACTTGTTGTCCCCTTTTCCAGCTGGGACTTGTTGTCCTCCTCTTCTCTGGCTAAGCACTGCCCTCCACTGCAGGAGGCGGGTCCAAGCGCTTGCTTGATAGGCAAATGAGGCTGCGGAGAAGCTGCAGGAGAAGGCATGTTTTATTTTTCTGACCAAAGAAGGAAAGCTCCGGCAAAAGCCGGAGCGTGCAAAAATTGCTACGAAACTCAGTTTCATTCCTCTCCACGGAAATCTTTAGTAAAAGGCGAAAGATTTTTACGATATGAAGAGAAACATGAGCATACCCAACACTGCCTTCCCCATCCTACCGCCATGGTTGCCGTCCTGTGCTAAGCCGCGGAGAGCTCCCAACTTCTGGAAAGGGGGGGGGGGGGTCACTGCATGACACCCCCCAATTCCCCCCAAAAAGCTGCAAACCAGGAAAAGTCCACCCCTTTCCCAGAATCCTCCATTCCTTTGGCTATTAGGTGGTGGGCAGCCTGGGACTTGTTGTCCCCTTTTCCAGCTGGGACTTGTTGTCCTCCTCTTCTCTGGCTAAGCACTGCCCTCCACTGCAGGAGGCGGGTCCAAGCGCTTGCTTGATAGGCAAATGAGGCTGCGGAGAAGCTGCAGGAGAAGGCATGTTTTATTTTTCTGACCAAAGAAGGAAAGCTCCGGCAAAAGCCGGAGCGTGCAAAAATTGCTACGAAACTCAGTTTCATTCCTCTCCACGGAAATCTTTAGTAAAAGGCGAAAGATTTTTACGATATGAAGAGAAACATGAGCATACCCAACACTGCCTTCCCCATCCTACCGCCATGGTTGCCGTCCTGTGCTAAGCCGCGGAGAGCTCCCAACTTCTGGAAAGGGGGGGGGGGGGGTCACTGCATGACACCCCCCAATTCCCCCCAAAAAGCTGCAAACCAGGAAAAGTCCACCCCTTTCCCAGAATCCTCCATTCCTTTGGCTATTAGGTGGTGGGCAGCCTGGGACTTGTTGTCCCCTTTTCCAGCTGGGACTTGTTGTCCTCCTCTTCTCTGGCTAAGCACTGCCCTCCACTGCAGGAGGCGGGTCCAAGCGCTTGCTTGATAGGCAAATGAGGCTGCGGAGAAGCTGCAGGAGAAGGCATGTTTTATTTTTCTGACCAAAGAAGGAAAGCTCCGGCAAAAGCCGGAGCGTGCAAAAATTGCTACGAAACTCAGTTTCATTCCTCTCCACGGAAATCTTTAGTAAAAGGCGAAAGATTTTTACGATATGAAGAGAAACATGAGCATACCCAACACTGCCTTCCCCATCCTACCGCCATGGTTGCCGTCCTGTGCTAAGCCGCGGAGAGCTCCCAACTTCTGGAAAGGGGGGGGGGGGGGGTCACTGCATGACACCCCCCAAAAAGCTGCAAACCAGGAAAAGTCCACCCCTTTCCCAGAATCCTCCATTCCTTTGGCTATTAGGTGGTGGGCAGCCTGGGACTTGTTGTCCCCTTTTCCAGCTGGGACTTGTTGTCCTCCTCTTCTCTGGCTAAGCACTGCCCTCCACTGCAGGAGGCGGGTCCAAGCGCTTGCTTGATAGGCAAATGAGGCTGCGGAGAAGCTGCAGGAGAAGGCATGTTTTATTTTTCTGACCAAAGAAGGAAAGCTCCGGCAAAAGCCGGAGCGTGCAAAAATTGCTACGAAACTCAGTTTCATTCCTCTCCACGGAAATCTTTAGTAAAAGGCGAAAGATTTTTACGATATGAAGAGAAACATGAGCATACCCAACACTGCCTTCCCCATCCTACCGCCATGGTTGCCGTCCTGTGCTAAGCCGCGGAGAGCTCCCAACTTCTGGAAAGGGGGGGGGGGGGGGTCACTGCATGACACCCCCCAAAAAGCTGCAAACCAGGAAAAGTCCACCCCTTTCCCAGAATCCTCCATTCCTTTGGCTATTAGGTGGTGGGCAGCCTGGGACTTGTTGTCCCCTTTTCCAGCTGGGACTTGTTGTCCTCCTCTTCTCTGGCTAAGCACTGCCCTCCACTGCAGGAGGCGGGTCCAAGCGCTTGCTTGATAGGCAAATGAGGCTGCGGAGAAGCTGCAGGAGAAGGCATGTTTTATTTTTCTGACCAAAGAAGGAAAGCTCCGGCAAAAGCCGGAGCGTGCAAAAATTGCTACGAAACTCAGTTTCATTCCTCTCCACGGAAATCTTTAGTAAAAGGCGAAAGATTTTTACGATATGAAGAGAAACATGAGCATACCCAACACTGCCTTCCCCATCCTACCGCCATGGTTGCCGTCCTGTGCTAAGCCGCGGAGAGCTCCCAACTTCTGGAAAGGGGGGGGGGGGGGTCACTGCATGACACCCCCCAATTCCCCCCAAAAAGCTGCAAACCAGGAAAAGTCCACCCCTTTCCCAGAATCCTCCATTCCTTTGGCTATTAGGTGGTGGGCAGCCTGGGACTTGTTGTCCCCTTTTCCAGCTGGGACTTGTTGTCCTCCTCTTCTCTGGCTAAGCACTGCCCTCCACTGCAGGAGGCGGGTCCAAGCGCTTGCTTGATAGGCAAATGAGGCTGCGGAGAAGCTGCAGGAGAAGGCATGTTTTATTTTTCTGACCAAAGAAGGAAAGCTCCGGCAAAAGCCGGAGCGTGCAAAAATTGCTACGAAACTCAGTTTCATTCCTCTCCACGGAAATCTTTAGTAAAAGGCGAAAGATTTTTACGATATGAAGAGAAACATGAGCATACCCAACACTGCCTTCCCCATCCTACCGCCATGGTTGCCGTCCTGTGCTAAGCCGCGGAGAGCTCCCAACTTCTGGAAAGGGGGGGGGGGGGGTCACTGCATGACACCCCCCAATTCCCCCCAAAAAGCTGCAAACCAGGAAAAGTCCACCCCTTTCCCAGAATCCTCCATTCCTTTGGCTATTAGGTGGTGGGCAGCCTGGGACTTGTTGTCCCCTTTTCCAGCTGGGACTTGTTGTCCTCCTCTTCTCTGGCTAAGCACTGCCCTCCACTGCAGGAGGCGGGTCCAAGCGCTTGCTTGATAGGCAAATGAGGCTGCGGAGAAGCTGCAGGAGAAGGCATGTTTTATTTTTCTGACCAAAGAAGGAAAGCTCCGGCAAAAGCCGGAGCGTGCAAAAATTGCTACGAAACTCAGTTTCATTCCTCTCCACGGAAATCTTTAGTAAAAGGCGAAAGATTTTTACGATATGAAGAGAAACATGAGCATACCCAACACTGCCTTCCCCATCCTACCGCCATGGTTGCCGTCCTGTGCTAAGCCGCGGAGAGCTCCCAACTTCTGGAAAGGGGGGGGGGGGGGGTCACTGCATGACACCCCCCAAAAAGCTGCAAACCAGGAAAAGTCCACCCCTTTCCCAGAATCCTCCATTCCTTTGGCTATTAGGTGGTGGGCAGCCTGGGACTTGTTGTCCCCTTTTCCAGCTGGGACTTGTTGTCCTCCTCTTCTCTGGCTAAGCACTGCCCTCCACTGCAGGAGGCGGGTCCAAGCGCTTGCTTGATAGGCAAATGAGGCTGCGGAGAAGCTGCAGGAGAAGGCATGTTTTATTTTTCTGACCAAAGAAGGAAAGCTCCGGCAAAAGCCGGAGCGTGCAAAAATTGCTACGAAACTCAGTTTCATTCCTCTCCACGGAAATCTTTAGTAAAAGGCGAAAGATTTTTACGATATGAAGAGAAACATGAGCATACCCAACACTGCCTTCCCCATCCTACCGCCATGGTTGCCGTCCTGTGCTAAGCCGCGGAGAGCTCCCAACTTCTGGAAAGGGGGGGGGGGGGGTCACTGCATGACACCCCCCAATTCCCCCCAAAAAGCTGCAAACCAGGAAAAGTCCACCCCTTTCCCAGAATCCTCCATTCCTTTGGCTATTAGGTGGTGGGCAGCCTGGGACTTGTTGTCCCCTTTTCCAGCTGGGACTTGTTGTCCTCCTCTTCTCTGGCTAAGCACTGCCCTCCACTGCAGGAGGCGGGTCCAAGCGCTTGCTTGATAGGCAAATGAGGCTGCGGAGAAGCTGCAGGAGAAGGCATGTTTTATTTTTCTGACCAAAGAAGGAAAGCTCCGGCAAAAGCCGGAGCGTGCAAAAATTGCTACGAAACTCAGTTTCATTCCTCTCCACGGAAATCTTTAGTAAAAGGCGAAAGATTTTTACGATATGAAGAGAAACATGAGCATACCCAACACTGCCTTCCCCATCCTACCGCCATGGTTGCCGTCCTGTGCTAAGCCGCGGAGAGCTCCCAACTTCTGGAAAGGGGGGGGGGGGGGGGTCACTGCATGACACCCCCCAAAAAGCTGCAAACCAGGAAAAGTCCACCCCTTTCCCAGAATCCTCCATTCCTTTGGCTATTAGGTGGTGGGCAGCCTGGGACTTGTTGTCCCCTTTTCCAGCTGGGACTTGTTGTCCTCCTCTTCTCTGGCTAAGCACTGCCCTCCACTGCAGGAGGCGGGTCCAAGCGCTTGCTTGATAGGCAAATGAGGCTGCGGAGAAGCTGCAGGAGAAGGCATGTTTTATTTTTCTGACCAAAGAAGGAAAGCTCCGGCAAAAGCCGGAGCGTGCAAAAATTGCTACGAAACTCAGTTTCATTCCTCTCCACGGAAATCTTTAGTAAAAGGCGAAAGATTTTTACGATATGAAGAGAAACATGAGCATACCCAACACTGCCTTCCCCATCCTACCGCCATGGTTGCCGTCCTGTGCTAAGCCGCGGAGAGCTCCCAACTTCTGGAAAGGGGGGGGGGGGGGGTCACTGCATGACACCCCCCAATTCCCCCCAAAAAGCTGCAAACCAGGAAAAGTCCACCCCTTTCCCAGAATCCTCCATTCCTTTGGCTATTAGGTGGTGGGCAGCCTGGGACTTGTTGTCCCCTTTTCCAGCTGGGACTTGTTGTCCTCCTCTTCTCTGGCTAAGCACTGCCCTCCACTGCAGGAGGCGGGTCCAAGCGCTTGCTTGATAGGCAAATGAGGCTGCGGAGAAGCTGCAGGAGAAGGCATGTTTTATTTTTCTGACCAAAGAAGGAAAGCTCCGGCAAAAGCCGGAGCGTGCAAAAATTGCTACGAAACTCAGTTTCATTCCTCTCCACGGAAATCTTTAGTAAAAGGCGAAAGATTTTTACGATATGAAGAGAAACATGAGCATACCCAACACTGCCTTCCCCATCCTACCGCCATGGTTGCCGTCCTGTGCTAAGCCGCGGAGAGCTCCCAACTTCTGGAAAGGGGGGGGGGGGGGGTCACTGCATGACACCCCCCAAAAAGCTGCAAACCAGGAAAAGTCCAAAAAGTCCACCCCTTTCCCAGAATCCTCCATTCCTTTGGCTATTAGGTGGTGGGCAGCCTGGGACTTGTTGTCCCCTTTTCCAGCTGGGACTTGTTGTCCTCCTCTTCTCTGGCTAAGCACTGCCCTCCACTGCAGGAGGCGGGTCCAAGCGCTTGCTTGATAGGCAAATGAGGCTGCGGAGAAGCTGCAGGAGAAGGCATGTTTTATTTTTCTGACCAAAGAAGGAAAGCTCCGGCAAAAGCCGGAGCGTGCAAAAATTGCTACGAAACTCAGTTTCATTCCTCTCCACGGAAATCTTTAGTAAAAGGCGAAAGATTTTTACGATATGAAGAGAAACATGAGCATACCCAACACTGCCTTCCCCATCCTACCGCCATGGTTGCCGTCCTGTGCTAAGCCGCGGAGAGCTCCCAACTTCTGGAAAGGGGGGGGGGGGGGGTCACTGCATGACACCCCCCAAAAAGCTGCAAACCAGGAAAAGTCCACCCCTTTCCCAGAATCCTCCATTCCTTTGGCTATTAGGTGGTGGGCAGCCTGGGACTTGTTGTCCCCTTTTCCAGCTGGGACTTGTTGTCCTCCTCTTCTCTGGCTAAGCACTGCCCTCCACTGCAGGAGGCGGGTCCAAGCGCTTGCTTGATAGGCAAATGAGGCTGCGGAGAAGCTGCAGGAGAAGGCATGTTTTATTTTTCTGACCAAAGAAGGAAAGCTCCGGCAAAAGCCGGAGCGTGCAAAAATTGCTACGAAACTCAGTTTCATTCCTCTCCACGGAAATCTTTAGTAAAAGGCGAAAGATTTTTACGATATGAAGAGAAACATGAGCATACCCAACACTGCCTTCCCCATCCTACCGCCATGGTTGCCGTCCTGTGCTAAGCCGCGGAGAGCTCCCAACTTCTGGAAAGGGGGGGGGGGGGGTCACTGCATGACACCCCCCAATTCCCCCCAAAAAGCTGCAAACCAGGAAAAGTCCACCCCTTTCCCAGAATCCTCCATTCCTTTGGCTATTAGGTGGTGGGCAGCCTGGGACTTGTTGTCCCCTTTTCCAGCTGGGACTTGTTGTCCTCCTCTTCTCTGGCTAAGCACTGCCCTCCACTGCAAGGCAAATGAGGCTGCGGAGAAGCTGCAGGAGAAGGCATGTTTTATTTTTCTGACCAAAGAAGGAAAGCTCCGGCAAAAGCCGGAGCGTGCAAAAATTGCTACGAAACTCAGTTTCATTCCTCTCCACGGAAATCTTTAGTAAAAGGCGAAAGATTTTTACGATATGAAGAGAAACATGAGCATACCCAACACTGCCTTCCCCATCCTACCGCCATGGTTGCCGTCCTGTGCTAAGCCGCGGAGAGCTCCCAACTTCTGGAAAGGGGGGGGTCACTGCATGACACCCCCCAAAAAGCTGCAAACCAGGAAAAGTCCACCCCTTTCCCAGAATCCTCCATTCCTTTGGCTATTAGGTGGTGGGCAGCCTGAGACTTGTTGTCCCCTTTTCCAGCTGGGACTTGTTGTCCTCCTCTTCTCTGGCTAAGCACTGCCCTCCACTGCAGGAGGCGGGTCCAAGCGCTTGCTTGATAGGCAAATGAGGCTGCGGAGAAGCTGCAGGAGAAGGCATGTTTTATTTTTCTGACCAAAGAAGGAAAGCTCCGGCAAAAGCCGGAGCGTGCAAAAATTGCTACGAAACTCAGTTTCATTCCTCTCCACGGAAATCTTTAGTAAAAGGCGAAAGATTTTTACGATATGAAGAGAAACATGAGCATACCCAACACTGCCTTCCCCATCCTACCGCCATGGTTGTCGTCCTGTGCTAAGCCGCGGAGAGCTCCTAACTTCTGGAAAGGGGGGGGGGGGGGTCACTGCATGACACCCCCCTATATCTTTTTGATACAGTATATGAAATTTTATTTTGCATATATTAAAATATGTATTTAGTATAAAATGAATATTTCCTTACTGATCTCCTTAATACTTGAGGTCATATGTTAATCGGGTGTAAAGTTTGGATTTCTTTTAATTTATATATTGTTTAGTTATTGTTATTGAAATATAAATGCAATAGTAAGTATATAGACATTGACATTTACATTCGTCGTCGTCGTCGTCGTCGTCGTCGTCGTCGTCGCTGCTGCTGCATTGTTCCCTCTGGAAAATTAAAGAAGCTCTTTGATTGGTCGCTATGGGCAACTTGTTTATTCCTGCACTGTATTGGTTATTATAGATCAGTTTTATGGTCGTATAGGAATTATAGGAATAGGAATTTAACTTATGCGAATACCTATGTGAATTTAATTACAAATTGTCACATGAAAAAAAAAGGAACATAGCAAGTATGCGAATTTCACGAATATAGGAAAAATTTTCGGCCATATATTTGCTAAATATTGCAAATTTGAAGATGGCCTCTGCCGCTCATCACTAGAAATGAATGATCATCTTGACTCCTAGATCCTTATTCTCATAGGATTACAAGAGAGAAAATGTCAAATTTATTGGTACTTCCATCTTGAATTCCATCATTGAGCACCTTACCAATCCATAGTTCCTTGTAACACGGACAGACATGGCTCCAATAAGTTAAATTTTCAACTTAAATCAGCGTTTCCCAACTGGGTGCCCCCAGCTGTTGCAAAACTACAACTCCCAGCATGACTGGACAGCCTTTGGCTGTCCAGGCATGCTGGGAGTTGTAGTTTTGCAACAGCTGGAGGCATTCTGGTTGGGAAACACTGACTTAAAATAAATTACATTAATAATTAATGAATAATGATTAATAATATATGAATACATATATATATATATATATATATATATATATATATATATATATAAATATATAATAATAATTAATTAATTGTTAATAATTAATTTAATCCATTAATTAAATTATTAAAAATGACAGAGATGGATGGATGGATGGGTAGATGGATGGAGGGATGGATAGATGTTTTGCTTTTGCTCCACAAATAAATTGTGGTCATTGATATAACATGGTATATTTACATTCCATTAAATGTTTTCTAGTATTTAGTTCAGGTCTGACTATAATGATATAACATTTTGGGAAAAATATGCAGCCCAGGAGCCCTGCGTTAGAGGTCAGGATGGCAAATATCTCCATGGCCACCATGTACTTGCCCTTGGTGCTGAGATAAGCTGGGATCATGGCTATCCAGACACTGCCGAACACCAGCATGCTGAAGGTGATGTACTTAGCCTCATTGAAACTGCCCGGTAATGTCCTGGCAAAGAAAGCTGTAATGCAACTAACAGCGGTAATACCCCCATACAACCCAGAACAGAATAAAACCAAAGATTTGACCCTTCATTACACTGAATGACCATCTTCTCCTTATAAGAGTGTGTGTCCAGCTGGAAGGGGGTTGAGAGGGTGACCCAGCTCGTACAGAGGATGCCCTGGACAGAGGAGCAGACCAGGAGCACACAGCTAGGGAGCCTGACCCCAGTCCATGTCCTCCACACACTTCCAGGCTTGGTGGCTTTGAACGCAACACAAACCATTATAGTCTTGGCCAACAATGAAGAGATGGATATTGAGAGTGTGGTGTCCCAGTACCGCATTCTATACGCTACTTGTTTATTTATGGGTCCCTATAGCCAGAGTCCCAAGGACTTAGGGATCCCTCTTAACCAGTCTACCCCTAGTCGCCTCTATTTTACTGTATAAATCTCTAATTTATAAATAGGTTAATGTAAATAGGATAGTATATGTAAATAAATGGTTAATTACTTGTTTCCATGGTGTCGCATGTGATGCGGGTCATGTGATGCGTTCCAGGCCTCACTGTGGTATTTCTAGCCTCGTTTTGGTTTTATTATGTGTATAGGACCTGTATAGGAAGTCAGATGATCACCCAGAAGCCTGTGTGACGGTGAGTGACAGCTGACCTTGGACCTATCAGATTAGGCTCCGCCCCCTGGCCATATAAGGGACACGGCAGCCATTTTAGCTCTCTTTGTTCCTGGGTTGCCAAGCGAGAAACATCTCTCTATAGTACCTGCGCTGCTAAAAACCGTGAGTTAGGCCCAAGCCTCGCAGCAATGGCCGATTCTTAGCAAATATAGAGTGTATCAACCCCCAAACACTCTGCGGGACCACCGGACCTAATCTACCCCTAAATATGGACGGATCCACGCACCAATTACCTTGATTCTATTAACCTGCAAAAGACGCAAGGTCCACAGCAACTGTCAGTCATTGAAGTCTATACAAGTGTATTATAGAGACTGTAACTGTATTCTGAATGTACCGCAAGTTCAAGAGTAAAGTTTACT
The DNA here is from genome assembly GCF_029499605.1 of Hyla sarda. Taxonomy (NCBI): domain Eukaryota; kingdom Metazoa; phylum Chordata; class Amphibia; order Anura; family Hylidae; genus Hyla; species Hyla sarda. Next base: position 296,074,315 of record NC_079194.1, read on the forward strand.
TCAGTTCAAGTTTAACCCCAGTGTGGACCTTCAGTCATTACCTGCATACCCCTGTCGTTTCTGGGAAGGGCGGCGATAGGCCGAAGCTATACCTCAGTAATACCAGCCCTCACCCTGGTGTCACGAGTGACAGGGTTAATATTAACCCCTCATATACCGATACCATACCACCACCACCATACACCCCCCAAGGGCTACCATAAGAGTAATAGTCCAGTAAAGATCTGTCACAACATACAGGTTCTGTCTACAGGATGACCGAGGAACAAGAAGACACCGAAGATGCAGAGCATGATGGAGACCAGGAGGACGAAGCTCCGGTTCTTGTTATTCGCATTCACAATGGCGGTGTCATGTTTTGAAACCAAAACAACAAGAACAAAAATAGTAAAAATACAGAGGAAAACTGATGTAAAGCAGAAAGCTATCGAAATGATGTCACGGGTATAAGATAAAAATTCCATCTCTTTCAAGACACAAAGTGTTCTATTCTCATTGGACCACGCATCTTCCGGACACTTCACGCAATTTTCACTATCTGCAAAACAAAGCCAGTCTTTTGAACAGTGCAAACTGAACAGAGCATGAGAACATGAGGAATAAGTCTATCATAAACATTGCGATTACCAGGTACTTATTATCACTTATTATTACGTACCACAAGAGGGAGCTCTTACATGATAACATGAATGGATCTCATACAAACGATGAATTACATGGCACATACCACAAGAGGGAGCTCTTACATGATAACATGAATGGATCTCATACAAACGATGAATTACATGGCACATACCACAAGAGGGAGCTCTTACATGATAACATGAATGGATCTCATACAAACAATGAATTACAAGGGACATACCACAAGAGGGAGCTCTTACATGATAACATGAATGGATCTCATACAAACGATGAATTATATGGCACATACCACAAGAGGGAGCTCTTACATGATAATATAAACACAGCACATACCACAAGAGGGAGCTCTTACATGATAATATAAACACAGCACATACCACAAGAGGGAGCTCTTACATGATAATATAAATACAGCTCATACAAACTGAGAATTACATGGCACATACCACAAGAGGGAGCTCTCACATGATAATGTAAATAGATCTCATGCAAACTGAGAATTACATGGCACATACCACAAGAGGGAGCTCTTACATGATAACATGAATGGATCTCATACAAACGATGAATTACAAGGGACATACCACAAGAGGGAGCTCTTACATGGTAATATAAATGTATCACAAACAAAGAATTACATGGCACATACCACAAGAGGGAGCTCTTACATGATAATATAAATGGATCTCATGCAAACTAAGACAAGAGGCTCTTACATGATAATACAGTGATCCCTCAACTTACAATAGTTTCAACATACAATGGTCTTTTTTGGACACTGTGTGCACTGAAAAGCATCCTGAAGAAGTGCCTGTTCTCTACACAAACATCAATTTACAGCAGCTCTTTTACCTTATGTCCTTGATGTACCTGTATTAGTTATCTACTTATTTTTCTATAGTACAAATTTTTTCTTATTTTTGGATGACATTTTGGGGCTTTGGAACTAATTACCAGGCTGCCAAAGAGTTATGGTCTCAACATACAATGCTTTCAACATTCAATGGTCATCCTGGAACCAATTAATATTGTACCTTGAGGGACCACTGAATAGTTTGCATACAGATAATTACATGGCACATACCACAAGAGGGAGCTCTCACATGATAATATGAATGGATCTCATACAAATGATTAATTACATGGCACATACCACAAGAGGGAGCTCTTACATGATAATATAAATGGATCTCATACAAACAGAATTACATGGCACATACCACAAGAGGGAGCTCTTACATGACAATATAAATGTATCCCATACAAAGAATTACATGGCACATGCCACAAGAGGGAGCTCTTACATGATAATATAAATGGATCTCATGCAAACTAAGACAAGAGGCTCTTACATGATAATACAGTGATCCCTCAACTTACAATAGTTTCAACATACAATGGTCTTTTTTGGACACTGTGTGTACTGAAAAGCATCCTGAAGAAGCTCCTGTTCTCTACACAAACATCAATTTACAGCTTTCAGCAGCTCTTTTACCTTATGTCCTTGCTTTACCTGTATTAGTTATCTACTTATTTTTCTATAGTACAAATTTTTTCTTATTTTTGGATGACATTTTGGGGCTTTGGAACTAATTACCAGGCTGCCAAAGAGTTATGGTCTCAACATACAATGCTTTCAACATTCAATGGTCATCCTGGAACCAATTAATATTGTACCTTGAGGGACCACTGAATAGTTTGCATACAGATAATTACATGGCACATACCACAAGAGGGAGCTCTCACATGATAATATGAATGGATCTCATACAAATGATTAATTACATGGCACATACCACAAGAGGGAGCTCTTACATGATAATATAAAGAGATCTCATAAAAACGATGAATTAATTACATGGCACATACCACAAGAGGGAGCTCTTACATGATAATATAAATGGATCTCATACAAACAGAATTAGGCTGGGTTCACACTACGTTTTCTCCCATACGGGAGCGCATACGGCAGGGGGGAGCTAAAACCTCGCGCTCCCGTATGCCTTCGTATGCGCTCCCGTATGTCATTCATTTCAATGAGCCGGCCGGAGTGAAACGTTCGGTCCGGTCGGCTCATTTTTGCGCCGTATGCGCTTTTACAACCGGAAATAAAACTGTGGTCAACCACGGTTTTAGGTCCGGTTGTAAAAGCGCATACGGCGCAAAAATGAGCTGACCGGACCGAACGTTTCACTCCGGCCGGCTCATTAAAATGAATGACATACGGGAGCGCATACGAAGGCATACGGGAGCGCGAGGTTTTAGCTCTCCCCTGCCGTATGCGCTCCCGTATGGGGGAAAACGTAGTGTGAACCCACACAGCACATACCACAAGAGGGAGCGCTTACGTGATCATATGAATGGATCTCATAAAAAGAATTACATGGAACATACCACAAGAGGGAGCTCTTACATGATAAAATGAATGGATCTCATACAAACAGGGAATTACATGGAACATACCACAAGAGGGAGCTCTTACATGATATTATAAATGGATCTTATACAAACAGAATTACATGGCATGACAAATAAATGCATCATAAACAAACCGAATTACATGGCACATAGCTGCCCATATTTCACCTAATTATATAATGTGAATTCATTTAAAGGACATCTGCAGCGTGATTAATACTTATCCCCTATCCACAGGATAGGGGATAAGTGTTTGATCACGGGGGTCTGACCGCTGGGACCCCCTGTGATCTCATGTACAGGGCCGCGGCTGTCCCGTTGCAGCCGGCACGCCTCCTCCATACATCTCTATGGGAGAGGCGGGGAGGCAGCGTTCGTGCCTCCCCCATAGAACTGTATGGGGACGGGGAGGAGACGGGGCGTCACCGTCAACCTCTAGGTCGACGCTACGCGCCTTAGCGCTCACCATGAGCGCTAATGGCGGCGCCCCGTTTTGCGGGGAGGGTCCCAGCGGGAGGGTCCCAGCGGTCGGACCCCCCGCAATCAAACACTTATCCCCTATCCTGTGGATAGGGGACATGTGTAATGCCGCTGCAGTTGTCCTTTAAAGTTCCATCTCAAGAACAATCAAAATCCATGACATCTACCCATATGTTATCCCCTATTATAACCAAAAAGAGAGCTATGGCTCTTAGAAGAGGAGGAGGAAAAAACGAAAACGCAAACGTTGAAATTGGTTGTGTTCAGTCATTACAAATCTTACCATAAATTACAATCACACAAAGCATGACGGTACAATATACAGCAAGGGGGTGAAGTGCCTACTGCAGAGAACTATGGAGTCGCCAGAATACGCTGCCCTTACTTATTTAGATGACAGGTGTTTTTTTGAGAAAAGGAGGAAAAGTCTTTTTGATTTACGGAGACAAATAATAGACAGAATTTACCTGATACATTGGACATTTCTCCTTCCGGACACGGGGCGCAGTCATAACAGCACGAGCGTATACTAGAAGTTATCACTTTCCTGAGTCCCGGTAAACGGCCCACCAAGCATTGGGACCTGGGGGTCTACAGGGAGAAGAGAAGAATTCACTTCGATGTTCTAAATGTCCCTGCAAATTTTGCGCAATTGCATTTTTTGCGCACTTTTCGGTAGAACATCATTCAAAGTCGTCTACTGTTTGGTGCACCGTGCAGCACTTTTTGCAGTGGAGCTGTAGTTATTATTTGCGCAAATTTAATTTAGAAGTGTTTATTTTTATTTTTTATTTATTTTTTTATTTTTTGCGCAAACCTACACCACCTAATAGGACACGTACAAAAGTGTCAGATGCCAGAGCACAAAGATTAAACCTCGCTCCCGTGCGCCTTTTTGGGTTAATTCTGAGCAACTGTGCAACAATACATTAAGCAAACAGGGGTAAAATCTATTCAACATAACACGGACATTGATAAAAGTCCCCCATGGGGATAAGTGTCAGATCACGGGGGTCCGACCGCGGTCGGACCCTCCGTGATCTGACACTTATCCCCTGTCCTTATGACTAGGTAAACATTTTTTATATCAACTGGTGCCAGAAAGTTAAACAGATTTGTAAATTACTTCTATTTAAAAATCGTAATTCCTTCGGTACTTATCAGCTGCTGTATGCTCCACAATAAGTTATTTTCTGTCTGACCACAGTGCTCTCTGCTGACACCTCTGTCCATTTTAGGAACTGTCCAGAGTAGGAACAAATCCCCAAAGCAAACCTCTCCTGTTCTGGACAGTTCCTGACATGGACAGAGGTGTCAGCAGAGAGCACTGTGGTCAGACAGAAAATAACTACACAACTTCCTGTGGAGCATACAGCAGCTGATAAGTACTGGAAGGATTAAGATTTTTAAAAATAAGTAATTTACAAATCTGTTTTTCTGGCACCAGTTAATAAAAAAAAAAAAGTTTTCCAGTGGAGTACCCCTTTAATGTTTGATGTAAAAATAAAAATAGTAAAAAAAAAATACAACAACAGATGGAAAAAACATTTAAACACAATCACATGGAGTCAAAGCAACCAAGAAAACAATTTAAGAACTCACTCCTTTTAGGTTATTTTTCCATAGTATTTCTCCAGTGCCATCTAAAAATTGAAAGCGACCCTTAGTGTTTCGCATGTACCATGCCACCTTCTTCAGGGGCGCGTTGTAAATATTCCGTAGGATGATGTTATTGATGACGTAGCTGGATGGTTTATCTCTTTTGTCGGTGAAACATCTGCGCTCCCCTCCGAAGTCATCTGAACACATCGTCGCTTTTAGATAATGGTGAACCTTCCGTAAAGAGAGGAAAAAACCTAGGATTTAGGAAAAATAATACAAAGAAAGAAATGAAACACATTATAGGAGATGATAATTAGAAAGCTTTTACTGTATTTTAGGTATATGTTGTTTCACAATGGATTTTCATCCATTTATTTATTCCTTTATTCAGGGATCAAGTTCTGACTAATGGAGGCTGCTGCTATTACTACTTAATGGGGGCTGCTGCTATTACTACCTAATAGGGGTTGCTACTATTACTAACTAATGGGGGCTGCTGCTATAACTACCTAATAGGGGCTGCTGCTATTACTACCTAATAGGGGCTGCTGCTATTACTAACTAATGGGGGCTGCTGCTATTACTAACTAATGGGGGCTGCGGCTATTTCTACCTAATGGGGCTGCTGCTATTACTAACTAATGGGGGCTGCTGCTATTACTACCTAATAGGAGCTGCTGCTATTACTGACTAATGGGGGCTGCTGCTATTACTACCTAATGGGGGCTGCTGCTGCTACTGCTAATACTACCTAAAGGGGCTACTACTTTAAAATATCTAAGAGGGCTGCTTCTAAAGATACCTAAAGGGGGATGCTGCTGCTACTACTAAAGTTACCTAAATGGGGCTGCTGCTACTACGGATAATACATTCCGTGAGGGGTGTAGTTTCCAAAATGGGGTCACATGTGGGTATTTTTATTTTTTTGTGTTTATGTCGGAACTGCTGTAAAATCAGCCACCCCTGTGCAAATCACCAATTTAGGCCTCAAATGTACATAGTGCGATCTCACTCCTGAGCCTTGTTGTGCGCCCGCAGAGCATTTTACGCCTACATATGGGGTATTTCCGTACTCAGGAGAAATTGCGTTACAAATTTTGGGGGTCTTTTTTTCCTTTTACCTCTTGTGAAAATAAAAAGTAAAGGACAACACCAGCATGTTAGTGTAAAAAATTTTTTTTTTACACTAACAGGCTGGTGTAGACCCCAACTTTTCCTTTTCATAAGGGGTAAAAGGAGAAAAAGCCCCACAAATTTGTAGTGTAATTTCTCCCGAGTACGGAGATACCCCATATGTGGCCCTAAACTGGTTCCTTGAAATACGACAGGGCTCTGAAGTGAGAGAGCGCCATGCGCATTTGAGGACTAAATTAGGGATTGCATAGGGGTGGACATAGGGGTATTCTACGCCAGTGATTCCCAAACAGAGTGTCTCCAGCTGTTGCTAAACTCCCAGCATGCCTGGACAGTCAGTGGCTGTCCGGAAATGCTGGGAGTTGTTGTTTTGCAACAGCTGGAGGCTCCGTTTTGGAAACACTGCTGTACAATACGTTTTTCATTTTTATTGGGGGGACAGTGTTAGGTGGTGTTTATCTAGTGTTTTACCCTTTATTATGTGTTAGTGTAGTGTAGTGTTTTTAGGGTACATTCACACTGGTGGGTTACAGTGAGCTTACTGCTAGGAGTTTGCGCAGCTCATACTTGAAGCAGGAAACTTACTGTAAACCTGCCTGTGTGAATGTACCCTGTACGTTCACATGGGGGGGGGGGGGGGCAAACCTCCAGCTGTTTCAAAACTACAACTCCCAGCATGTACTGACTGACCATGCATGCTGGGAGTAGTAGTTTTGCAACAGCTGGAGGCACCCCTAGGCGCAGTGCGGCGCGGCGGGGGGATCGGTTGCAGTGATAGGTCTCAGGACCCCTGGACAGGTAGGGGGAGAGAAGCGGGTGGTGGCGGCGGCCTATGGCACCGCAAAAGCAACTGCAGTGCATTGATTTAAAGCACCTGCTTTAAATCAATGATCTGCAGCGGTGTCGCGGGGGGATAAATAGCCGATAACTTATACCGGAATATCGGTATAAGTTATCGGCTATCGGCCCTAAAATCCACCGATTATCGGTATCAGTATCGGCCCTAAAAAAACGATATCGGTCGATCCCTATTTTTTATAGTATATGAAGTGAACCAAAAATTCCCAATTTTGGAATTTGGTATTTTTTACGTGTACGCCCGTTCGACCGTGCGGTTTAGCTAACCTTATATTTTAATAGTTCGGACACTTACGCACACGGCGGTACTACATATAATTATTATTTTTTTATTACATTATTTTAAAAAATAGGAAAAGGGGGGTAGTTCAAAATTTTATTGGGGGGGGGGGCTTATTCACATTTATTCCCTTTTTTTTTTTTTTTTTTTAACCACTTTTAACTTTTTTTTTATTTAGCCATTTTTGGGGGCTATACCATGCAATCTTATCATAGCATATCATTGATCAGTGTTATCGGCGCTCTGCTGCTCTAGCCTGCTGCACATGGAACAGTAGATTGCTGATCGGACGTCATCCAGTAAGCTGATTGAGACATCGCGATTCTGTCACGATAGTCCCGATCAGCTCCGCTGAGCTGCCGGGATAGTTTTACTTTCACTTTAGATGCCGCAATAAACTTTGATTGCGGCATCTAAAGGGTTAATGCCGGACATCGGCCCGATCGGTGGTGCCCAGCATTAGCTGTGGGTCCTGTCTGCCCGTAGCAAACGGAACCCACGGTGTTTAACTCGTTATCCGCTCGTGAGAACGGTTTAAACCCTTTAATCAAGACTCAAGACATACAGGTACGCCCTCAGTCCTTTAGGGGTTAAAGGGGCACTCTGGTAAAAAAAAAACTTTTTTTTTTAAATCAACTGGTACCAGAAAGTTAAGCAGATTTGTAAATTACTTCTATTTACAAATCTTAACCCTTCCTGTACTTATCAGCTGCTGTATGCTCCACAGGAAGTTCTTTTCTTTTTAAATTTCTTTTCTGTCTTCCCACAGTTCTCTCTGCTGACACCTCTGTCTGTCTCAGGAACTGTCAAGAGCAGGAGAGGTTTGCTATGGGGATTTTCTCCTGCTTGGACAGTTCCTGACATGGACAGAGGTGTCAGCAGGGAGCACTGTGGTCAGACAGAAAAGACATTTAAAAAGAAAATAACTTCCTGTGGAGCAGCTGAAAAGTACTGGAAGGGTTAAGATTTTTATATAGAAGTAATTTACAAATCTGTTTAACTTTCTGGCACCAGTTGATTTAAAAAAAAAAAATGTTTTTCACCGGAGTACCCCTTTAATACCTCTCCTCGTGTTTGCAAAATAGTTTTCCCTTCTAAATTTTGAAGACATAGGTGAGAATTTTTTATTGTCTGTGTAAGTTTCAAAAAGTGACCTGGGATGGCGTGAGATTGTACCAAAATGTGAGTGTTTGTGTAAACTTTCTGCGATAATAATAATAATTAATAATAGAAAAAAAAGTTGCAGTTGATAAATCACCGACCATGGTACAAAGCTAACATTCAAGTAGTTGCGCAAATTTTTTTTCAACACTTTTTCACCCATTGCACAAAACTGTGGGACTATTTTATATATATATATATATATATATATATATATATATATATATATATATATTGAAATATATATATTCTGGAATTCGGTTCTCTAGACTTAGATCTTATTGTTAAGTTTTCTTTTTTTTACCACCAGGCTGCGCTGTTTCACTTTGCAAATATAATGGCACAAAGCGAAGAATAGACAGCGACAGCTTCAGGACGGTCTAATTAAAATGAGAGGGGATAGAGCTATAGCTTGGGGGGGTGGGGGTGGAGGACGTTAACCTCTTGAGGAGCCCTAGTACGTTGGCTGTACAAGGATGCTGGGAGTTGTAGGTTTGCAACATCTGCAGGGCCACAATTTGGAGACCACTGGAATAGATGTTTACATTATGATTCAGATTTTTTATTTTTATTTATAACACTCAGAAAGGGTTAAAACATCAGCAAAATACGCTCTCCCAGAATTGCCGATTTTTGATCCCCTCACCACTCAAAATGAAAACATAGAAAAAGTGAGCAAAAAGTCTTGAAAATTTGTATAACCCCTTAAGGACTCAGTTTTTCGCGTTTTTCAGTTTTCGCATATTCGTTTTTTCCTCCTTGCCTTTTAAAAATCATAACCCTTTCAATTTTCCACCTAAAAATCCATATTATGGCTTTTTTTTTGCGTCGCCAATTCTACTTTCCAGTGACATTAGTCATTTTACCCAAAAATTCACGACTAAATGGAAAAAAATCATTGTGCGACAAAATCGAAGAAAAAACGCCATATTGTAACTTTTGGGGGCTTCCGTTTCTACGCAGTGCATATGTCGGTAAAAATTACACCTTATCATTATTCTGTAGGTCCATACGATTAAAATGATACCCTACTTATATAGGTTTGATTTTGTCGCACTTCTGGAAAAAATCATAACTACATGCAGGAAAATGTATACGTTTAAAAATGTCATCTTCTGACCCCTATAACTTTTTTATTTTTCCACGAACAGGGCGGTATGAGGGCTCATTTTTTGCGCCGTGATCTGATTGTTTTGATCGGACTTTTTGATCACATTTTATTCATTGTTTTAATGGTATAAAAAGTGACCAAAATACGCTTTTTTGGACTTTGGAATTTTTTTGCGTGTACGCCATTGACTGTGCGGTTTGGTCCCGAACAGCCCGACTGACTAGCCGGGATACTTTCACTTTCACTTTAGAAGCGGCGGTCAGCTTTGACTGCCGCTTCTAAAGGGTTAATACCGCACATTGCCGCGATCGGCGATGTGTGGTATTAGCCGCGGGTCCCGGCCGTTGATGAGCGCCGGGACCGACGCGATGTGATGCTGGGTCGCAGCGCGACCCCGCTTCATATCGCAGGAGCCGGCGCAGGATGTAAATATACGTCCTGCGTCGTTAATGGGTTAAAGGGGTACTCCGGTGAAAATCTTTTTTCTTTTAAATCAACTGGTGGCAGAAAGTTAAACATATTTGTAAATTACTTCTATTAAAAAATCTTAATCTTTCCTGTACTTATTAGCTGCTGAATACTACAGAGGAAATTCATTTCTTTTTGGAATGCTCTCTGATGACATCACGAGCACAGTTCTCTCTGCTGACGTTATTATAATAATAACGCTTTATTTATTGTTGTCCTTAGTGGGATTTGAACCCAAGTCCCCAGCACTGCAAGGCAGCAGTACTAACCATTGAGCCACCATGCTGCCCTTAGCATACATCTGCTATGCATGGTTGCTAAAATGGACAGAGATGTCAGCAGAGAGCACTGTGCTCGTGATGTCATCAGTGTTCCAAAAAGAAAGGAATTTCCTCTGTAGCACTCAGCAGCTAATAAGTACAGGAAGGATTGAGATTTTTTAATAGAAGTAATTTACAAATATGTTTAACTTTCTGCCACCAGTTGATTTAAAAGAAAAAAAGGTTTTCACCGGAGTACCCCTTTAAAATAATACATTGCTGAGAAGCTTCGGCAAAAGGGGACATCGTACCTGGAACCTGGCAGGTGCCTTTTGGCCCGAAGGTGAAGGGTTTGGTTTGTCGGGGGCTTCTCTCCTGTTGAGAAGGGCTTGCGATGGATCGCATCCTCGTGCACATTTTTGCAAGAAAAATTGAGAAAGGGGGTACAGTCAGGTTGCTTTGTGATTTTTATTTTATTTTATTTTATTTAAAGCTGAGGTCCGTGCTCTAAAATCACCCAAGTGCAAGTAAAATGTGCAAGTGTTCACACACAAAAAACGTGCACAAGAATGCGGTCCATCGCAAGCCCAGAAGCCCCCAACAAACCAAACTCTTCACCTCCGGGCCAAAAGGCACCTGCAAGGTTCCAGGTACGATGTCCCCTTTCAGCTCTTAAAAAAAAAAAAAGTACTTGTTCCTCAATAATTCTGTTCAATCCCCCTGAGTTTTTATATTCGCTGCTCATCCGTCTACAATTTGCTCCTAAATTTCTGGCCGCGCGTTGCCGAGAGTACGGAAGTTTGATGTTGTCAAGTTTGTTTGCCAAGAGTTAATTAGGGAAAGGAAGTCAATAACAGAGCAGGATGTTTTTAATAAAAAAAATAAATAAAATAAAAAAAAAAAGAGTAAATCTCTCCTGTAGAAATTTCTACAACATATTGAAAGGTAAACTCGGCGACAATTTAGAATATTCACCAGTTTAACCCTTTCCCGTTTCAGTCATTTTTTACGTCGGCCTTTTTGTTTTCCTGTTTTTGTGTCAACTTCACCTTACAAGTAGTGTTGCTCGCGAATATTCGCAATGCAAATTTTATTCGCGAATATCGCATATTCGCGAATTTGCGAATATTCGCGGTTATAGCACTATATATTCGTAATTACGAATATTGTTTGTTTGTTTTTTTACTGAATTTTTTTTCACAGTACACATCACAGTGATCACCCTTCTCTGCTTCCAGCTTGTGTGGTGTAAAGAAGGCTCTAATACTACTGTGAGAGACCGGTGTGCGAATTTTCGCATATACGAAAATTTTCATATGCTACTTTTCGCATATGCGAACATTTGCATAGTTTACTTTTCGCATATGCGATTTTCTACTTATGTTAATTAAGGTATATGCTAATTTTCGCATGTGTTAATTTTCGCATACACGAATATTCGCATGTGCGAAAATAAATCGAGAATATTACGAATATGCGAATATTCGCGAATATTCGCGAATTCGAATATGGCCTATGCCGCTCAACACTACTTACAAGAGTCATAACACACACATATATTATTTGTTTATTTATAAACATTTTATTTCAGAAAGTTAAACAAAAGACAAGTATACAGAAAAAAAAAGTATAGAGAGCATAGGGGAGGTTTAACGAAAACTGTACAGAGGAAGAGTGGTGCAGTTGCCCATAGCAACCAATCAGAGGGCTTCTTCCATTTTTAAAGAGGCCTGTGAAAAATAAAATAATCTGGTTGCTATGGGCAACTGCACCACTCTTGCTCTGTACAGTTTTCGATAAATCTCCCCTCATAAGGTTACATGCCAACCGCCATAAGTCCATTTGAAAGGCGCCCATCATGTATGAGGATTCCAGACGTCTTTTTTGTTACATATACTATACCAGTCTTTTTGAGGAGCAAGTTTTGTTTTTAGTTTTCTTATTTTTATTTTTTATTTTTCCAGTAAAAAAATTTTAAGTGCAATGGAATGGGAAGAAGCGACAGTTCTGTCATTTTTCAGATTTATGGCGTTGACCCTGTGGTATAAATGACATAGATATTGAGGGAGATTTATCAAAACCTGTGCAGAGGAAAAGTTGCCCAGTTGCCCATAGCAACCAATCAGATCGCTTCTTTCATTTTTCACAGGCCTTCATGAAAATGAAAGAAGCGATCTGATTGGTTGCTATGGGCAACTGGGCAAGTTTTCCACTGCACAGGTTTTGATAAATCTCCCCCATTATCTTTATTCTGCAGGTCATACAATTGACAACTGAGACCAAATATACAGTGTTTGTTATAATTTAATACATTTAACCCTTGAGGACACTGCCAACTTTCATTTTCGTGTTTCCATTTATTCCTCCATAACTCATGAGGGCTTGTTTTTTTTTTTTTTTTTTTTTTTTTTTTTTTCTTTTTTTTTTGCGGGTTCAATTGTACTTTGTAATTGTACTTTTACCTTTCATTTTAACATAAAATATATGAATAAGCAAAAAATAAAAAAATAAATGGAGGGGAAAATGGGAAAAAGATCAAATTTTGTAACTTTTGAGGGTTTTCTTTTTGCACAGTGCACTTTACAGTAAAACCAGGGGCATAACTATAGGGGATGCAGTGGAAGCAGTCCTGGTGCCTGAGGGGGCCCCAAGTCTCATTTGCCCCATAAGAGACCAGTATTATAAATGGCACATGGGGCCCTGTTACAGATTTTGCATTGGGGTCCAGAAGCTTTATGCCTCTGGGTAATGTCTCTGGGAAATGTATCTTTTTATTTTATTTTATTTTTTTTTTTTGAGCAATACGATTACAACAATTTCCATATTAACATTGTTTTTTTTATTATTGTACTAAACTTATTTGACAATATTAGTATGCTTAAAGGGATACTACATCCAAATCTAACATATCCCCTATCCACAGGATAGAGGATGAGTAGCTGATCGTAGGGGGGTCCGACCGCTGGGACCCCCCGCGATCTCCAGAACGGGACCCTGTCTCACTCAGTGAGGAGGGTGTGTCTACCCCTAGATGGCGTGTGATCCATTTATCAGCATTTACGCACCTTGGCACAGCCCTGCCTCCTTGACACTTTGGCAACCACCCTCAGCTCCAGCAAAGGTACAGTCCACCCTTACGCTCTAACAACTATCCAACAGTGTCTGCAGCAAATACAGCTGACAGATTCCCCTTTAAATACATTACTAGAGGGGGGTCTTCAATTCACAACCATGTTCTGGCCAGTGCAGAGAGCAAATAAAAAGAGACTTCATCCCTCTGGAGGACCCAGTACCTGCATTTATTACACAGAAACCCCTTTGATTTCTATTCACACAGTGTAATGCTTAATTTTGCCTGTAGGAGCGCTGTAGGAAAAGTGAACACACGTTGCCTTTTTATTTCTTAGCCAAGTGTCAAAGAGACGGGGATGTGCTGCTAAAGTGCCACGGCCTACCTCCTCCCTGACCAAGCCCCTCATTGACTGATGAACAGGGCTCTGTACACTTATCATGAAGAGGATAGGAGGTGAGGAGGGGGGTGGCCAGGCTGTGGCACTAAGAAGCTCGGCTCCTCCTCCTTGACACTTGACAAAGAACTAAAAAAGTGATAGATTTGGCTACCACCGTCAGCTCCAGGAAAAGTAATGTTAGCTTTTATACAATAACAGATATCCAATGGTGTCTACAGCTCTTAGTGCAAATACAATGGACAAATCCCCTTTATTAGCTCGATTATACCCCTCTAAGAAAATGACTATAATGTCTTATGCCATTGTACTGGAAAATAGATAACATTGATAATCTGACAGATTAACAAAAATGAGGGGCATTAAAGGTGTACTCCACTGCTAGACATCTTATCCCCTATCCGAAGGATAGGAAATAAGATGTCTGATCGCAGGGGTCCTACTGCTGGTCCCCCCCCCCCCCCCCCCATGATCTCCCGCAGCACCCAGTGTTCTAAACAAACCTGCGGCAGTGGTCGTGACACCCCCCCCCCCCTTGTGACGTCACACCACACCCCCTACATTCATAGTAAACAAATACAGTCCAACTGGCTGCGCCGATTATATCCCCTATCAATCACAAGCATAATGATAGGACAATGCTGACACCCCCTCCCATAGGAATGAATGGAGGGGGCGTGGTGTGACATCACAAGGGGCGTGGCCGGGACATCACAATCACAGCCTCCGACTCCGAGCGTTCTGTACAAAATTTTCAGAATGCTGAAGCACCAGAGTACCCTTTAATCTGTTATCCCCCGCCTGGGGTTCATTTGGATCCACCCGATGATGTCATGTACGGGTTATTAATAGTTAATGTATTTTTGGGATCATTTGCATGTACTCTCCGACCTGTGACACCTCCCTGACTCACGTGTTTGTTCTCACTGACCTAGACTGACATTATTGTCTCTTGCCATCGTAATCCACTGGAAATCATTCGGTGGCCTCAGGTCATAATGTTTCCCTGAAAAACAACATAAACTTCATAGATAATAATCCAGATAATATTGTTATTTCATTTCTACAATAATACATTTATCATGGGAAGATGCGAGCTGCTTGTATACGTTCTATTCTGGTATATGACCGTCAGATTGGATAGTTCATATATATAGGTTTTCAACTGCGATTATGGAATGCAAAGCCAGGAATGGAGTCTCAGCCTTTTCTTTATACACGTCCTCCATTTGTGATCTGTTCCTGGCATTGTCATCAGTATCTAGCAGAATACCCAGCATATTCCGGTCTTCCTACCTAAAGCTTGTGGGAGAGGAAAAGCAACAATCCTCATATCACGTTCTAATATCCCATCCTTATATCCTATCCCCATATCTCTTCCTCATATCTTGTCCCCGTATCTTGTCCTCATATCTCTTCCTCAAATCCCGTCCTCATATCCCGTCCTCATATCCCGTCCTCATATCCCATCCTCATATCCCATCCTCATATCCCGACCTCATATCCCATCCGCATATCCCATCCCCATATCCCATTCTCATATCCTTTCCTCATATCCTTTCCTCATATCCCGTCCTCGTATCCTGTCCTCATATCCCGTCCTCATATCCCATCCTCATATTTGTCCTCATATCCCATCCTCATATCCTGTCTTCATATCTTGACCTCATATCCCATCCTCATATCCGTCCTCGTATCTTGTCCTCATAATCCATCCTCATATCCCGTCCTTATATCCCACCCTCATATCCAGTCCTCATATCCCACCCTCATATCCAGTCCTCATATCCAGTCCTCATATCCCGTCCTCATATCCTGTCTTCATATCCTGACCTCATGTCCCAACCTCATATCTTGTCCTCATATCCCATCCTTATATTCGTCCTTATATCCCATCCTCGTATCCCGTCCTCATATCCCGTCCTCATATCCTGTCATCATATCCCATCCTTATATTCATCCTTATATCCCATCCTCATACACTGCCCTCATATCCATTCCTCATATCCTGTCCTCATATCCCATCCTCATATTCGTCCTTATATCCCCTCCTCATATCTAGTCCTTATATCCTGTCCTCATATCCCGACCTCGCATCCCAACCTTGTATCCCGACTTCATATCCTGTCCTCATATCCCATCTTCATATCCCAACCTCGTATCCTGACCTCATATCCCGTCCTCATATCTCGACCTCATATCCTGTCCTCATTTCCCAACCTGGTATTCTGTTACGCATAACTTAATTTCTGATATTATTTGTTTTGGTTTCTTTGTATGTCTGGATTATTTGGATTGTTACAAACATCTGGTCATAATTTCATCTGAATACCCCTTAAATACTTCTATCACCCACTGTAGATATACAATGATGCAATACATTAAACACATTTGAGACATCAGTGTTCATCCGCTACCAATTACAGTTCCCCCGATGACCTCATCAGTACCGTCCGGTGATCTGCATTTCCAGTTGGCGCGGCCATTGTTGCCTGTAGAGATGTTGGTGCTTTTGTTGATACTCGTGAACTTCTTCTTCCAGTAAATGTGGTGAGATGTTATCACGGTAGATGGTGTTTGCTCAGGGGCAGGGCTCCTCGGTATTCATCATGATATAGGGTGACACAGGATATCAGCAGCGGCAGTATTGCTTATGGGTGACATGGGGAGGGTGAAGCTTTTATCTCCGATCTAACTTCGATACTGCACGTCTCGGTGGACACCAGATATTGTGTACATATTTGTCTCAGGTTTTTACAGAACGCTACTGTTTGTCGGGGCACATCCATCTGGATGACCTAAAAGTTCAATGCTGACAAAACAGTGAGATTGTTTCACGACAAGTCACCTTTATACACAGCCTGGAAAAGTTTACAGCGTCCCTATCAAAAAGCTTCGACATGGCACAGAGACGTGTGAAAAGTTCCAATTGGTTGGGGTCTCAGTGCTGGGACCCCCACAGATCAGGAGAATGAGAGGGGAGAAGCACGTGGTAGGATGCTTCACTCCCTGGTCACATCAATCTCCATATTATTACACAGATCTCTGTGAGCTGAGGAGTGAAGTGCCCACCATGTACTTCTCCTCGCTCCTTCTCCTGATCGGTGAGCATTGTGACATAACCTTTTTTTTGTGAATGACAGGGATACTCTAACCTCTAGGTACATGGGGTACTTGTGTCTGCCTACACTGTTCTCTAACGCGCTAGTTCACACATGGCATTGGGTACTGTGATCAGGATGGGGAACTATGTAAAATAACTCTGCACAGTGGTTGATGTTCTGTGTTCATGCTCCCCTCTCAGGCTGGTTCTATGCCGCACACATGACATCAGCCACTGTGCAGAGTTATTTTAGATAGTTCCCCGTCCTGATCACAGTGAGCGGCACAGCACTTACAGAGATCTCGCCGCAGGCAAATAGAAGTAGACACAGGCAATTCATTTTATTACGAAGTCGTTTTCATATGAATTGAATTGTTTTTTGTATGTTCAGAGCGAAAAAAATTTGCAGATCCATTCCGAAAAAATGATAGTCCGAATAAAATATTAAAGGGGTACTTCGTTGCTTTACATCTTATCCCCCTATCCAAAGGGTATCCCCTATCCCAATGCTGGGACCCCCGCGATCTCCCGCAGTACCTGGCGTTCTAAACAAACGTTGGGTTTTCTGCGGCAGTGGTCGTGATGTCTTGGCCATGGCCCCTCCATTCATGTCTATGGGAGGGGGCGTATCGGCAGGAATACATAGAAATTAATGGAAGGGGCGTGACGTGACGTCACGAGGGGTGTGGCTGTGACATCATGATCACAGCTTTCAAAATGTTCAGAACGCTGGAGCATCGGCGTACTCTTTAACGAAAAATGAAGACCACAGACACAGTCTCTGTTATACCAGACATTTTCTTCTGAAATCGAAAACCATTGAAAAAAATAATTTCAAGAAACAAATCGAAATGAAAAAAAAGAACACAAGTACGAATACCTAACCTATCCGAAAAGTTAGTGTTGTTATGTTGCCGAAAAATGAATCGTAGAAATATCGAATCTGAAAGAACTGCCTATCCGAAAAAAATGCAGTTAACGGAAAACAAACCAGAATGAAAAGAAACAAAAATTTTGGTTCTGCACATGTCTACATAGAAAAGATGGAGGACACAGGTGCAGAGGACCTGTGTGTCAATCCCGCAGAGGTCCCAGCGCTGACTGAGATAGGCAGGTCTGTCCCGGGGCATTGCAACCCCTGGCCACTTCTATCCGACTGTTGCCTACTGCACGCAAAAGTGTTTTTTAGGATGATTAAGACTCCAACAAAGCAGCCAAAGGTACAGCTGCATTACACTTCTAAGCAGCTTTCACATAGTTAGTTTTTAGGGGGTAAAATCTCATGACTGTTTCGCTTTAAATATTTTTTACTTAGCAAATTTGTTGCCTCCTCCTGATATTTCTGCTCCTTTTCTTGTTGATAGCTCATTGCCTAGGTTACAGACCACTGCTCCATTGTTAATATAATTACCTTTATAGCATCGCAGGACCTTCCGTCATGTGACTATGTTGGTTTCTTTGGGATATGCTTTAGGACCTTTCAAAGGTCAAATGGTGTGGTCACATGTCAGACCATGATCCTTTGTACAGATAATTGACAGAAGTTTTGGACCAATCAGCTTAAGGCCAGCCCCTGCCCATATAAGGGAGCTGCAGCCAATGTTCACTCTCTTGGGTTCCGGATCATCGGAGAGTTGAGATCTGCGTAACTTGTGAAGACAACCCTAGGCCAGGAGCCTGCCGGCCTCAGCCTGAATCAAACCGTGAGTCCTAAACTAAATCCCCGCTAAAGCTAGCGGGACTACTGGACCAAAACTAAATCCCCTAAATCCAGTGGAACAGCGCATATCAGTCTTCGGACTTTAAAACGCTTAAGGTCCCAACCACTGTCAATATCTAAGAGACTTTGCTTGTAAAGAGACTGTTCCTGTTATAAAGCCTGCATAAAATCTTCAGTAAAAGTTTCAACAGTTTTCAGCAAACTCTCCGGTTGTGGACATTCACGGGTGGCGGTAGGATAAGCTGTACAGAGGAGCCCTCACCCTGGTGTCACGAATAGAAAGGGTTAACCAGACACCCTTTAGTTACCGCACAGCTTCACCCCATATTCCCTACAACCCCAGGCTACCACAGTTATATATAATGTAGATAATACCATTTTATGTATATTTGTAATATATATTGGTTAAACAATGTGTATATGTTTGGGTGAAAATTGCCGTCCCTGTAGCTATTGCCTGTGTGTCTCTGTGCCGAGACTAATTACAGCAAGTCTGGGTGGAACACGTTTTACTGTATATTTGTACAGGAGGAGACAACTTCTTCCAGCCGCGACTCTTTTCTGCAGAAGTTGTTAAAATAACATCTTGTCTTAACAAATTCTTTTTCAGCACGCATTTCACCTCTATACAATCTCCCCATCTATAGTCCCCCAAATGGTAAGAATGCCCCCCTCCCCCTTGGTGCCCCAAACAGTAAAAGTTGGTAAGTAGGTCCCCTATTAAGTTTATCTCCAACAACAATTAGATCCCCCCCCCCCCCCCCCAGGCATGTAAGCCCCTTAGTAAGCAGACCCCCCTCCCTCCCCCATTAGCCAGGTAGCTAACCTGTTAGGTAGGTAATCCCCCATTAGGTAGGGATCCCCACAGTAAGCAGGTTTCCCCCCCCCCCCACAGTTGGCAGTAACCCCACCCCTCCAGGTAACTAATAACCCCCCTCCCCCCAATAGGTAGTAACCCCCCCCCCAGGTAGACAGTGGCCCACCCCTCCAAGTAGCCAATAATCCCCCCCCCCTTTAGGCCGCAACTTTACCCCAACCCCCCCCCCCCCCCCCTCCCCATAAGTGGGCCCCTGGTGAGATATCTTACTGAAATTCTATAATCTCTTTTAGGGTCAGTTCACACTGTGTAATATTTGCCAACATATTTTATTTTACGTAGCCTTCTTTGGTTTGAAATCCCCCCCCCAAAAAAAAAAAAAAATGAATAAATACATTTTAAAAATAAAATGTCCCTAAAATGCAAAAAAAAAACAAAAAAAAACACAGCTGCCATCTTTCAGAAACACAAAAATAGCGCCACCATTGTCCTCAGTTCACGCGCGGCATTGCAGCTCGATTCTTTTTGAAGTGAATGGAACCGAGTTGTAATATCACATATTACCTGAAGACAAGGGGTGGCGCTGTTCTGCGAAAAAAAACAAAAAAAAAACACTATGGTGCCTCCAGCTGTCGAGAAAAACTACAACTCCCAGCAGTTGTAGTTTTGCAACAGCTGGAGGCACCCTGCATGGGAAACACTGCTTTAGATTCTGCTGTTTGTAAAAGCTAGAGGCACACTAGTAGGGTTTCCCATGCCTTTGGCTGTCCGGGCATCCTGGGAGTTGTAGTTTTGCAACAGCTGGAGGCACCCTGGTCGGAAAACAGTGGGTCTATGCACTAACACAGTCCTTGGCAAGTCCTGATAGCCTGTGAAGAGTCCACCACTTCTTTATATATAAAAGAAAAAGGTTTGCAGAAAGTCGTGCACCATCCTTGCCCCCCTGCGCAGTCACCCACACACCAGTCTAACCTGTTCGTGTCGCTTTTAGGTGCCAAACGTACACGGTTGTGATTGTATTTAATTCTGTTTGTGACTGAGCGATAAATAAAAGGAAGTGACACGAGGGAAAAACCCTGATTGGCTGCTCACTCCTCTCTGCTGCTCGTCTGCCACAAATATTAACAAAGCAAACTGTGTCTGTGTCATAGTGTGTGTGTACATGTGTGTGCGTGTGCTGCTATTTTATCTTCTGCCTGGGACAGGTGGAGCAGAGCCGGGGCTATCTGTGGGTGACACTACATACACACCTGCCGGCAGGTAAGTAACCTCTCCATTTTAAAATGTAATCATCTAGAAAACGGAACGATCTGTTGTGTAGAGATGTAGCAGAGCTGAGACGGTTGGAACGTCAAAGATAACTTTGCGAGTTAGGATAATGGTGTACCTGGACGCCACAGGTAGCGCATGCCAAATTCATATTAAAATAATAATAAAAATTAATTAATAAATATATATATACACACACATAAAATATATAAATAATATATATAATAAAAAATGATATATAGATATATATTGAAATACAAAAATATATACATGTTATACATATATATATATATATTGGTATATTTTTTGGTACCCGATTTTTTTCAATCGCATTGCATGAATTTTTTTTCTTTATTTCAAATTTTTTTTGGGGGGGCGGGGGGGGCTGGATGTAAGTAGACCCCCCCAAAAAATTAGAATTTTTTGAGTTAGGATAATGGTGTACCTGAACGCCACATGTAACGCATGCCAAATTCAGATTAAAATTGTAAAAATAAATAACTAAATATACAATATATATATATATATATTTATTGGTATATTTTTTGGTACCTGATTTTTTTTCCATTACACTGCGCAAAAAAAAATTGTTAAATTTACATAGACAGGCTTTAGATAGACAGGATGTTTTCATATACACTATCTAAAGCCAGCCAACCCCCCATATACATGCACGCTCAGCTTGGCCGTGCATGCAGGTACATTGATTGGGGAGTCTTATACCGTCTCAGGACACTTTTACACAACTATTTATCTCCCTTTTGTTCCTACATGGAAGTTCCTGTAATAGCTTTATCAGTCTATCAGGCTATAAAAACTACAGGTGTGAATTGTTTCCAATGAAAAAACAGTCATTCCCTCTCCCATTATAGCTGATCATAGGGTATGTAATAGGTGGGATCCCCTGCACTTCTCCAAATTGGGGGTAGAAGAAGAATTCTAATATGGGTTATTCCCTTTAAGATAATTCCATAGTAAAGCTATGTGATATCACAGGGGTGGCCAAACTCACTCAACATTAGTGCCCCATCGTTAGCCTTCAGATGTTTGAGAGCCACAGGTTATGCCCATACCTAAAGATTAAGAAATACATGTAGGCAGTAGGATTTATTCAGATATAGTATGCAACTACATAGTAATCACATAATCACAAAGTAAAAATATACATACCAGCTATAGGTCCCTCATATAACAGTAAGCTCCCCATACTGCCCCATATACCAGTAAGCTCCCCATACTGCCCCCATATAACAGAAAGCTCCCCATACTGCCCCATATAACAGTAAGCTCCCCTTACTGCCCCCATATAACAGTAAGCTCCCCATACTGCCCCCATATAACAGTAAGCTCCCCATACTGCTCCATGTAACAGTAAGCCCCCATACTGCCCCCATATAACAGTAAGCTCCCCAAACTGCTCCATATAACAGTAAGCTCCCTATACTGCCCCCATATAACAGTAAGCTCCCCAAACTGCTCCATATAACAGTAAGCTCTCCATACTGCCCCCATATAACAGTAAGCTCCCCATACTGCTCCATATAACAGTAGGCGCCCCATACTGCCCCATATAACAGTAAGCCCCCCATACTGCCCCCATATAACAGTAAGCCCCCATACTGCCCCCATATAACAGTAAGCCCCCATACTCCCCCATATAACAGTAAGCTCCCATTCTGCTCCATATAACAGTAAGCCCTCCATACTGCCCCCATATAACAGTAAGCTCCCCATACTGCCCCCATATAACAGTAAGCCCCCCATACTGCTCCAAATAACAGTAAGCCCACATACTGCTCCATATAACAGTAAGCCTCCATACTGCCCCATATAACAGTAAGCTCCCCATACTGCCCCATATAACAGTAAGCCCCCATACTGCCCCATATAACAGTAAGCTCCCCATACTGCCCCCATATAACAGTAAGCCCACATACTGCTCCATATAACAGTAAGCCCCCATACTGCTCCATATAACAGTAAGCTCCCCATACTGCCCCCATATAACAGTAAGCCCACATACTGCCCCCATATAACAGTAGGCTCCCCATACTGCTCCATATAACAGTAAGCTCTCCATACTGCCCCCATATAACAGTAGGCTCCCCATACTGCCCCCATATAACAGTAAGCTCTCCATACTGCTCCATATAACAATAAGCCCTCCATACTGCCCCCATATAACAGTAAGCCCCCATACTGCCCCCATATAACAGTAAGCTCCCCATACTGCCCCCATATAACAGTAAGCTCCCCATACTGCTCCATATAACAGTAAGCCCCCATACTGCCCCCATATAACAGTAAGCTCCCCATACTGCCCCATATAACAGTAAGCCCCCATACTGCCCCCATATAACAGTAAGCTCCCCATACTGCCCCATATAACAGTAAGCTCCCAATACTGCCCCATATAACAGTAAGCTCCCATACTGCTCCATATAACAGTAAGCTCCCCATACTGCCCCATATAACAGTAAGCTCCCCATACTGCCCCATATAACAATAAGCTCCCATACCGCTCCATATAACAGTAAGCCCCCATACTGCCCCCTTATAACAATAAGCTCCCATACCGCTCCATATAACAGTAAGCCCCCATACTGCCCCCATATAACAGTAAGCTCCCCATACTGCCCCCATATAACAGTAAGCTCCCCATACTGCCCCATATAACAGTAAGCTCCCCATACTGCCCCATATAACAGTAAGCTCCCCATACTGCCTCCATATAACAGTAAGCTCCCCATACAGCCTCCATATAACAGTAAGCTCCCCATACTGCCCCATATAACAGTAAGCTCCCCATAATGCCCCATATAACAGTAAGCTCCCCATACTGCCCCCATATAACAGTAAGCCCCTATACTGGCCCATATAACAGTAAGCCCCCATACTGCCCCATATAACAGTAAACCCCCATACTGCCCCATATAACAGTAAGCTCCCCATACTGCCCCCATATAACAGTAAGCTCTCCATACTGCCCCCATATAACAGTAAGCTCTCCATACTGCCCCATATAACAGTAAGCCCCCATACTGCCCCATATAACAGTAAGCTCCCCATACTGCTCCATATAACAGTAAGCCTCCATACTGCCCCATATAACAGTAAGCTCCCCATACTGCCCCATATAACAGTAAGCCCCCATACTGCCCCATATAACATTAAGCTCCCCATACTGCCCCCATATAACAGTAAGCCCACATACTGCTCCATATAACAGTAAGCCCCCATACTGCTCCATATAACAGTAAGCCCACATACTGCTCCATATAACAGTAAGCCCCCATACTGCCCCCATATAACAGTAAGCTCCCCATACTGCCCCATATAACAGTAAGCTCCCCATACTGCCCCCATATAACAGTAAGCTCCCCATACTGCCCCCATATAACAGTAAGCCCCCCATACTGCTCCATATAACAGTAAGCTCCCCATACTGCCCCCATATAACAGTAAGCCCCCCATACTGCTCCCCCATATAATAGTAAGCCCCCCCATACTGCCCCCATATAACAGTAAGCTCCCCATACTGCCCCCATATAACAGTAAGCCCCCCATACTGCTCCCCCATATAACAGTAAGCTCCTCATACTGCCCCCATACAACAGTAGGCCCCCCATACTGCCCCCATATAACAGTAGGCCCCCATACTGCCCCATATAACAGTAAGCTCCCCATACTGCCCCCATATAACAGTAAGCTCCCCATACTGCCCCCATATAACAGTAAGCTCCCCATACTGCCCCATATAACAGTAAGCTCCCCATACTGCCCCATATAACAGTAAGCCCCCATACTGCCCCCCCATATAACAGTAAGCCCCCATACTGCCCCCCATATAACAGTAAGCTCCCCATACTGCCCCATATAACAGTAAGCCCACATACTGCCCCCATATAACAGTAAGCCCCCATACTGCTCCATATAACAGTAAGCTCCCCATACTGCTCCATATAACAGTAAGACCCCATACTGCCCCATATAACAGTAAGCTCCCCATACTGCCCCCATATAACAGTAAGCTCCTCATACTGCCCCCATACAACAGTAGGCCCCCATACTGCCCCATATAACAGTAAGCCCCCCATACTGCTCCATATAACAGTAGGCCCCCATACTGCCCCATATAACAGTAAGCCCCCCATACTGCTCCATATAACAGTAGGCCCCCATACTGCCCCATATAACAGTAAGCTCCCCATACTGCCCCCATATAACAGTAAGCTCCTCATACTGCCCCCATACAACAGTAGGCCCCCATACTGCCCCATATAACAGTAAGCCCCCCATACTGCTCCATATAACAGTAGGCCCCCATACTGCCCCATATAACAGTAAGCTCCCCATACTGCCCCATATAACAGTAAGCTCCCCATACTGCCCCATATAACAGTAAGGCCCCATACTGCCCCCCCCCCCCCTTCCTTATAACAGAACAAGATAAGTCACGGCGCAAGGACAGTCTGTCTAAGAGTCAGATGACAGGCTCGGCTCTGCTACATCGTCAAATATCGAACCAAGCAGATGTGCCATATTTTCAGCGTACTGTATATGTTATATTTAATGTACATGGCAGGTAATATGTTCTGGGCTTGAAATAGTCGTCGGATTATCGGAATTATTGCATGCCGGGCTCCGATTCCGTAATAGTTATAGAACGGATCAGCGGTAAATGACTTGGACTCAGACAACACAAAGCAAATATGATGAGATTAGCGAACTAAGTATAACACCTATATAAACAGAACGAGATTAAATAATGCTACGCTCAGCTATACCAGTGTTTCCCTACCAGGGTGCCTCCAGCTGTTGCAAAACTACAACTCCTAGCATTCCGGACAGCCTTTGCCCACTGCCACAGCCACTGCTAAAGACAGATGACATGTCAGTTTATAATGGCATTCAACATTACCCAATGGCACAGCAATGGGGCACAGGACATGACTACTCACTGGAAACAGCACCACACCTGTCTATAGGCTGGGCCCGGTACTGTAGATTTTTCCAGCCAATTTCACGACCACCCCCTTGGTCCAGACCAGATTTTCCAGTCCACCATACATTATTCTGAGTGCGACCAGAGCAGCCTGGATCAGTCGGCGCTAGGACCGCACGGCTATTTCCGTCCCCATAGATGGCAATGTCTGCGGTGCTGATTCTGCCAGAACATTGAGCAGGTTGACACACTGTAAAAAAAAAACTTCTCCTCTGTAATAGGGGTGACACATTGTAACAAACCTCCTCCTCATGTAATCTGCTTACTACTGGGGTGGCACACTGTAACAAACCCCCTCCTCATGTAATCTCCTTACTACTGGGGGTGATACACTGTAACAAACCCCCTCCTCATGTAATCTGCTTACTACTGGGGTAACACACTGTAACAAACCTCCTCCTCATGTAATCTCCTTACTACTGGGGTGACACACTGTAACAAACCTCCTCCTCATGTAATCACCTTACTACTGGGGTGACACACTGTAACAAACCTCCTCCCCATGTTTTCACCTTACTACTGAGGTAATACACTGTAACAAACCCCCTCCTCATGTAATCTCCTTACTACTGGGGTGACACACTGTAACAAACCCTCTCCTCATGTAATCTCCTTACTACTGGGGTGATACACTGTAACAAACCCCCTCTTCATGTAATCTCCTTACTACTGGAGTGACACACTGTAACAAACCCCCTCCTCATGTAATCTCCTTAATAGTGGGGTGACACACTGTAACAATCCGCCACCTCATGTAATCTCCTTACTACTGGGGTGATACACTGTAACAAACCCCCTCCTCATGTAATCTCCTTACTAATGGGGTGACACACTGTAACAAATCTCCTCCTCATGTAATCTCCTTACTACTGGGGTGACACACTGTAACAAACCTCCTCCTCATGTAATCTCCTTATTACTGGGGTGACACACTGTAACAAACCCCCTCCCCATGTAATCTCCTTACTACTGGGGTGACACACTGTAACAAACTCCCTCCTCATGTAATCTCCTTACTACTGGGGTGACACACTGTAGCAAACCTCCTCCTCATGTAATCTCCTTACTACTGGGGTGACACACTGTAACAAACCTCCTCCTCATGTAATCTCCTTACTACTGGGGTGACACACTGTAACAAACCTCCTCCTCATGTAATCTCCTTACTACTGGGGTGACACACTGTAACAAACCTCCTCCTCATGTAATCTCCTTATTACTGGGGTGACACACTGTAACAAACCCCCTCCTCATGTAATCTCCTTACTACTGGGGTGACACACTGTAACAAACCCCCTCCTCATGTAATCTCCTTACTACTGGGGTGACACACTGTAACAAACCTCCTCCTCATGTAATCTCCTTACTACTGGGGTGACACACTGTAACAAACCTCCTCCTCATGTAATCTCCTTGGTTGGCAAGCTCTGTCACACAGTCATGGACCCCAGAGAGGAGCATGGCGTGCATATGGTACCGGGGGAGGGGCGGTGGCAGGGTTTTTTTTGGAGGGAGAGTTGGTGGGTAGCGGGTGGTCGCACTGTCAGGATACTGGTCATGACCTGGGTGATCACGCCTGTGACTCAGAGAGGGGTGCTGCACATGACCGTTTTACCGTATGGGGGGTGGGGTTGCTGCTGGCTGAACTGACTGGTGGTTGTGATTTCGGATGCTGGCTAAGTTTATTGCGGCGGGCAGAGCATCACCCGTCTGTCCCCCCCTTTAAGAGGGCACTCTAGGCAGCTGCCTATCTTGCCTATGGGCAGAGCCGGCTCTGAGCGCCCCGTCTTCCGGTAGATGACACGCTCCTCACTGAGAGCGTCAGGGTTCCGTCCTGGAGATTGCAGGGGGTCCCAGCGGTCAAACCCCCCTCGATAAGCTACTTATCCCTTATCCTGTAGATAAGGGATATGTTAACTTTTGCCTGAGTTCTTCTTTAACCTTAAGATGATAACTAAGAACTCAGGATACTACAAGTTCTTGGTGTTTGGTAGAAGAACCTAACTGAAGATCTGTTTTGGGTCCAATTTGGCAATCTGTCAGATTTTGGGGGATTCCAATTTGATTTCTGAAGGTCCTGCATTGGCCCTACGATTTTCCACACAAAGTATGTACAGGAACAGGAACGCCAGGCAGAAGTTCCTGCTCCTGTACAGTACACTGAGCCCAGAAAATGTAGTGAGTGGATCTTGGGATGTCTAAAGAAAACAGAAACCCACCAAACAGTTGACCTTCTGACAAATCTGATTTCATTTTGGGGAAATTTGGACCAAATCTAATTTTGACCACAGTAATTTGCTCATCTCCAGACACGACGAGATTTATTCCTCAGCTGGTCCTCAGCTGGTCCTCACATTGGACTCTGTTTGTACTGGCAGGAGCCTTGGTTCTCTATTCCTTTCATCCCCGGCCTTATCCCTTGGCAGGATCCCCAGACCTCAAACCTCTAATCCACTTGGAACAGATCACTTATAGATTTCGAGGGAAATGGTGACTATTAAATTATATACTTAGACTGGATACTCTTAGCATTGACTTTTTTAGGTTCATGTTACATCTACGCTCTGAGAAAATGTCAAAACTAAAGCCGGCCATACACTTCAGGCGGCTAGCTCTATCGACCTCCTATCCACTTGGGCAAGTGATTTAGATGGGGAGTGGGAAATAAGCCGCTGACAGATATCTGTACAAGCGGCTGATCTCCCAAAAGGATCGGGCATGTTTAGACCCAACTGCCCAATTCTCCTCAACCATGACATCTGCCATGAGGTCCCTACACATCAGTGGTCTCAAACTGTGCCCCCTTCCAGATGTTGCAGAGCTTCAACTCCCAGCATGCCGTTGGCTGTCCGAGTATGCTGGGAGTTGAAGTTTTGTAACATCTGGAGGACCGCAGTTTGAGGCCCCTTCCATACATGGTTGGTTGGTCCCATAGAGCTCCATCACGGCATTGTCTTTCTGGTTGTCGTATACTTACCATTCACCACAACTGGACAGCACCTTTTGGAGACCACCAATTTCATCCTCTCCTTTCTTGGCTCTTTGGTTCCGCAACACCGAGGATATTTCTCCAAAGTTTGAAGGTCCATCTTATGTAAAATATTTCTCTAGTTTTTCAACCAGAAGGAATGGGAGACATGACAGTGGAGGAGGTGGGGGTTCAATATATCACCCTATTTAACCCAATAATAACCCTATCACCCTATATGACCTAATACTCACCCTTTCACCCTACATAACCCTATAATCACTCTATTACCCATTATAACCCAATAATAACCCTATCACCCTATATTACCCAATAATCACCCTATCACCTTATTTAACAAAATTATCACCCTATATAAACTTATAATCAGCCTATCACCCTACATGACCCAATAATCTCCTATCACCCTACATAACCCAGTAGTTACCCTTTTACCCTATAAAACCCTTTAATCACCATATCACCTACATAACCCAATAATCACCCTATCACCCTATATAACCCTCTAATCCCTCTATCACCCTATATAACCCTATAAACACTCTATCACCCTATAACCCAAAAATCACCATATAATCACCCTATATAAACTTATATTCACCCTATCACCCTACATAACCCAGTAATCACCCTATCACCCTATATAACCCTATAAACACTCTATCCCCTATATAACCCTATTATCACACTACATAACCCAATAATCACCCTATCACCCTATATAACCCTATAAACACTCTATCCCCTATATTACCCTATTATCACACTATATAACCCAATAATCACCCTATCACCCTATATAACCCTTTAATCACCCTATATAAACCTACATACATAAACTATTATTCACACCGGTATCATATTCATCTCTTCTCGCTGGTTTATTACAGGATTACCCAAGCGGCAGCCATTGTGTCGTCTTTACACTGGGTAACTTTATGATCATTTTTATAGGTTATTAGAGTTTATAGACTTTGTCGCCATTATTTACAGTAGTTGGCTGCGCAGACTACATCCAGCCGGTGACCTCATCTTTAGGTGTGAATGTTCTTTTTACAGAGTTGAGTGTTTGCTCGATGTTAAAGATTAATCCTCGGGTTGTGAAATTCCCCATTAAGTTGCATTGTGATGGTCGGATTAAGGGAGGAGGAGACAAGTGAACCCTATAACAATGGCCTGGATAAACAATGGCGGTGCAGGTGCTGTGACACGGCAATACCCAGCATGCTTTGCCAGAGACGCAATGTAGTGTAAAGTCTGTGAATCGATCTTCTATACATCTATCCAGGTGAATAAGCCCTGTGAGCTTTCTCCTGCCACAGAGCAGTCCTTGTCCATCGTTAAAGCTTTACTTCATTCACTTGGATGTGGTAAAGGGGGTTATCCAGGACTGGAAAAACATAGTTGCCCCATTTTGTCTGCGGTTTGTATTTGTCTAGATGGTCTGGTCTGGGGTCTGTATTAGTTTAGAGGATCTGGTTTGGATTCTATATTTGTCTAGATGGTCTGGTCAGGGGTCTGTATTTCTTTAATGGTCTGGTCAGGGGTCTGTATTTCTTTAATGGTCTGGTCTGGGGTCTGTATTTATTTGATGGTCTGGTCTGGGGTCTGTATTAGCTTTGGAGGTTTGGTCTGGGGTCTGTTAGTTTAGGGGGTCTAGTCTAGGGTCTGTATTAGTTTAGGAGGTCTGGGATCTATATTATTTTAGATAGTCTGGTCCGGGATCTGTATTTGTTTATTAGGTCTAGTCTGGACTCTGTATTAGTTTAGGGATCTGATCTGGGGTCTGTATTGGTGTAGAGGATCTGGTCTATGGTCTATATTAGTTTAGGGGGTCTGGGTTCTGTATTAGTTTAGGGGTCTGGGTTCTGTATTAGTTTAGGGATATGGGTTCTGTATTAGTTTAGGGGTATGGAGTCTGGTTTAGGATATGTATTAGTTAAGGTAGTCTGGTCTGGGGTCTATATCAGCTTAGGAGGTCTGGGTGTTATATTTGTTTAAGATTTCTGGTCTAGGGTATTCATTAGTTAAGTTGGCTTGTTTGAGATCTGTGCTAGTTAAAGGGATCTAGTCTAGAGTCTGTATTAGCTTAGGTGGTCTGGTCTGGGGTCTGTATTAGCTAAGTTGGCCAGTTTGCGTCTATAATAAGACATGTCAGCCAAACCTCCTGTATACATTAGACAGGAGCCTCCAAGATCTCCTGTGACATACAGTGTGACGTCAGGGGAGCCACTGTCAGTGCCACATCATATCACGTTTTTTTTTTTTAACAACCTCTGTGAAATCCCTTCATAAAAGTTGCCAAGGTTGCAAATAAAATATCCCAATGCTCATGTGACTTTCTAAATTATTATTTTTTTAAATAGTAAAATGTTATATATTGAGGCTAACTAATCCCCCTGATAAGAGGATAAGAGTACATAAAAAGGTTGGTCATTGACCTATATGATGAATTTGGGGAAGGTGATTTCTAAAGAGTAGTCTGACCAAACGCATGTAGAGGGGGGATTCCTAGAGGAAGCAATGAGTTGTGATCTGTGCGATGTGGAAATATCTACTGGGATACCGGGGACTCGACAGAATTTCAGTCTATTGAATGAAAACAGGGAATCTGAGAAGAGACGGAGGATGACGAAATACTCATGTGTCAGCCGCAGCCAGACAGGAAGTTGTGTAGTGGACGTAAGACTTTCTAGTCCTGTGGAAGCCTGGGTTACCCTCAAGAAATTTCCCAACTTTTTGGAAAAACCTTTTGTCTCGTAGATCCATGGTGAAGAGGGGGACACAATGGGGTCTCATCGGAATCTACTGAAAGATCTTAAATGTTGTTTCCCAACCTGACCTTCATATTTGGCCACTGAAACTGGGTTATGTGAAATATTGAAGGGAGAGATTGACAATACCAGTTCACCTCGATAAGGGTCACCCAGGATTTGTGGTAAAACTGCAACTGATGTTTCCATTTGATGGGTCTTTGTCTTGGCCTTGGTTGGAATTCTTGACATTGTGATTGGCTTTTCCCCAAAGGGAAGCCTTGAGTTTTTGCAGTAGCTGCAGGAGACTTTACTTAAAGGGGTACTCTGCCCCGATTCATCTTATCCACTATCCAAAGGATAGGGGATAAGATGTCTGACCTGCGGGACCCCCGCAATCTCGGCTGCGGCACCCCAGACATCCGTTGCACGGAGAAAACTTTGCTCCATGCCGGATGACTGGCGATGCGGGGCAGAGTCCCCCTCCCATAGACTTGCATTGAGGGGGCGTGATTGTAACATCACGAGCCTCTGGAGCTGCACCTGAGTCTCTAAACGGGGAGATCGGGGGGGTCCACAGTGGCGGGACCCCCGCGATCAGACATCTTATCCCCCATGCTTAGGATAAGGGATAAGATATCTAGGGGCAGAGTACCCCTTTAATTCATGGGGGATCAAATGTTGATGTGGAGCACGGCCGTCTATCTTTTGTATATGGTGGACTCCAAACTTTTCCCCTACAGGGGCCTTCTCACCTTCCCCCATTGACGACACATGAGTGTACATGGGTATGGGGGCATTGGATGAATAGTTTTTGGAGATGTATAGGAGCCTTTATCCTCTTTTGGACCAGTAATGTCGGATAACAAGGAACAATAAATTCCACTTAAAGGAGTACTCCATCCCTAGACATCTTATCCCCTATCCAAAGGATAGGGGATAAGATGTCTGATCCCTGTGGTCCCACCACAGGGACTCCTGCAATCTCTGTTCATTTAGAATGCTGGGTGTGGGCGGCAGGGGTTGTAACATCACAGCCACACCCCTCATGATGTCACACCACGTCCCCTCAATGCAAGTCTATGGGAGGGGGCGTGGCGGCCGCCACGCCCCCTCCCATAGACTTGCATTGAGGGGGCATGGTGTGACGCTATGAGGGGCATGGCCGTGGCATCATGACCCTTGCTGCCTGCACCAAGCGTTTGGGACAAAATGTTCCAAATGCTGGGGCAGCGGAGTACCCCTTTAAGTGGATAAATATTATTAGCTAAGATAGCTGCCTCGAAAGGTGACCAAACATCCCCATGGTGCTCCAGCCTTTGTACTTTAGCTTTAAAATAAAATGTTAAAACTTCTAAATAGGCCCATAAACATACACTAGGTCATTGTCAATTCTGCTGACCCTCATATTGCGTCCTATGATCTCAGACCACCACTGATTCAGTGGACTCTTTAGGGGGCTTTCTGTTCTCAATTTAAATGGCCCTGTGTTTAGCAATAAGGCCGCTTTTTAGATAGATGAAATTTTTTTTTTTTTAAAGATCTCCTGGAAAATTCTGTGAAACGAGTCCATCGGTATAGTAATGGTGGCTGTACTGAAGACCCCATATAGGTTCTGCAAAACCCTTTTTGGGAAACAATGGCTTAAAATTAGCCGATTTTTAATGGTTTCCATGTAAAGCCTTTTTCCTCCAGAGGGGGCACTGCAGGAAAACTGGACACATGATATTCATTATGACCTTTCAAATATGTTGGCAAATTCCAGAAATAATTATTTACCAATACTATAGTGTTTACAGTGTAGACGAAAATCATAAATTGTAATGTTACGCTGCAGTAAACCTTCTAAAAATAGGATGAAGAGGGTTTTACAGCACTGTCCATTATAAAACGTGCGGATGTGCAAGACAGGAATGTGACAATATAAGTTACTGTATATTATCCTTGTTAACGTACAGTATTCGCAACGTTTTATTTGAGTTTTATGGTGATTTTTCTCTTACGGTAAAAACGTTGGCTTTTACGGCTGCTGACTAAAAGCATTTTTATCTATCATTTCCCTGAATTAAATGGAGATTCCAGTGTCCAGGTATCACAGAGTGAAATAATATATAATATATATTGAGTATATGCTATATATGCTACGCCCACCAAACAACTATATACCCATCACGTACTACTAAAACGTAACTTTTATTAGAATGTCTTATAAAATGTCACAATAACTATGTACAAACTCTGTAGCCCTCTAAAAAGGAAAACATAAGATGTTAGAGAGCAAAGGGTTACAAATAGTATCCAAGCATACCAAGCGTTTACATTTGTCACCAAGACACACTAGGGGGGAGTAAAAATTGTATACACCCAGTAAAACCACACATACGATCAGCAAAATCCTATGCCAAAAAAAGTCCCAACGTGTTTCCCCTGAAGATTCCGTGATCATCAGGGGACTTAACTGGGGTCAAAGAGCACAACACAAATACATAAGATAATTAGGGCATGGGATAAAACATTAGAAACGCAGGTTAACAATTCTGAATTCCTTACATAGTTATGTATATTTGATGCTTGAGCGGGTCATCATGGGATACGTGGCAACCAGTGGTAAGACAGCGATCTCTGCACTCAAGATAGCGGGTATAATGTATTGCTATTAGAACGTGAGTTAGATCAGGGAATTTTAGGGAATGGTTTACTGTATCAACATGGGTGAAGCATGGGTATTAACCAATATGGCTCCTAAAGTGTTGTCAGGAAACTGGTGACTGATGTTTTTTTTCCAAAACTAAACAAATGATTGGGAGTGTTACAAGTAAATAGCTGTCGGTCCATAGCAGCTCTTCATAATTCCCACATACACATTCACGCTTAGCGTTGCCTACCTAACTACCTACCTAATGTGGGGAAACTATGCTGCCTACCTAATGTGGGGGAACTATGCTGCCTATCTAATGTGGGGGAACTATGCTGCCTACCTAATGTGGGGGACTTATGCTGCCTACCTAATATGGAAAACTATGCAGCCTACCTTGCTGTGGAGCTTTTTTGGTGCAATTTTATGGCAAATTTTATGCATTTCACTCTTGGACCCCGGCAGCACAATATCTTGGGCCAGCCCTGCCCATACCCATAATGGTGGACTGATCCTGATTAAATCACTTGATTTGGCCGATTTTGTTGTAGAAGTGCACCTGGAAACTCTATAGAACATGAGCCGATTCAGATTTATAGGAAATCTTCTATAAAACCCTAGTTTATTTCCCTGATTCAACCTATCGAAAGTAGACCCTATCAACAAGTGGTTGACTCTAAATTCCATTCCAAATGGTGTTATCTTCCCCTTGAGGCCCTGGTGTTGTAGATCCCCTGGAGAATCCCCTAGTTTCTTGCGGGCCATTCCAACCCTGAACATAGTAGACACTTCTATGTGTTGTGCAGTGGTCCTCTTCAGCCCCTTCACTGAATGTCAGGTAGGACTATAGGAGACAACCCTCACTGCTGTAGATGTGCACAGAGCAAAACATGACGCTGAGAAAACTTTTATCATGAATTTCTTTGGAATGGATTTCATGTACTCAGGTAAAGATATGTGGATGTTTTATTGTGTATAATGTAAATTTATCTTCTTTTGTAAAGAGCTTATCTCCCAGCGTGCACTTGATGCTGCAGTTTACACGCCATTGCTGGTGTTGAGCACTATGTTTGCCATGGGTTTAGCTATTGACATTGTGCTTTAGTGGGGTGTCCTCCCATTGTACACAAGACTTTTTTCTGATCCTTTTGGCACAGATCAGGCACTTATCCAGTCACTTATTGTGGCAAAGATGGAGTTTGAAGATCGTTGTTTATAGGTCAAAAGTACTATAGCCAATTACTGGGGTACTACATTGTATAGAAACTGCACAATTGGCTTGTATGATTGAAGGACAAGGCCTTACCAAAGGTGTCTTCCCCTCTTGTAAGAAGCATAGCTCAAATTTCTGAAAGATCTAATGCAAAAATGTAAATGGCTCCTACCAAAGGTCCTAAAGCCTTCATCAATGACTCCAGCCTCAGCACCCCCTATAACTCTGGTATCGCTTCTGATATGGGAAAACAGAACTCCTGGCCTATATCATACAGCAGCAGCCTCTGTCATACTCTACATTCTAGAAGTGTCAGGTCGAGTGCAGTTGAGCAGAAGAGTTGGCTCTTAGGGGAGTCAGGATTAAAGGGGTACTCCGGGGAACTAAACCCATTGCCCATTCTTTCCCTCTCATAAACCTATTTATTGTCAAGATATCATTTATTAGCTATATATTAGCATTAGCAGTTTCCCCTCTGTGGTTGTCACTTACATGCATGGAGAGATGGAATAACATAATCCAGCCATCCACTCTGTCTCTGTCCAAATCCCTCTCTGAAAGCAGCCCACACCCTCCTGAGAAACACAGACCATGTTGTTTTTGTTCTGTACTTTAGTGCTGAGAGCCGGGAGTTGTGTGGGGCTTCAGCTAATCACACACTGTACTTCTCTCTGCTGCTCAGAACAGGAGGGTGGGGGCTGATCTCAGAGAGTGAGCTGAATGACAGAGCAGAGCTGCAATGTTTCCTGGGAAATGCAGTATCTATGAGGCAAGGGGAGGGAAGGGGGACAAAGAATATCAGGCAGCTAGAGAAGATCACAAGGGTCACAGGAGCCATGCATATCAGGCAGGATCATTTACAGGGAAAATTTCCAGGTAGTGTGGTGGCTTTGGAGCTTTTTGTTTTTATGCATACTTCCCTGGAGTACCCCTTTAAAGGGGTACTCCATTCCTAGACATCTTATCCTCTATCAAAAGGATAGGGGATAAGATGTCTCATCACGGGGGTCCCACCGTCGTGATGTCACTTCCACGCACCCTCATGACATCAGGCTACGCCCACTCAATGGAAGTCTATGGGAGGGGTGTGGCAGCATAACAAGGGAGCGTGGTCATGGCATCATGACCCAGCCACCCACTCCAAGCGTTCACAACAAAATTTTACGAACGCTGAGGCAGCAGAGTACCCCTTTAAGGAATCACAAGTTTTCTATGGACTTCTCACTCTTTAGCCCTGTACACTGTAGTTAGCCTAGGCCCAATGCTTTTTGTTGTGTGGAAAGTGGTATACTGGTGGAGCATATACCCCAATGTTGGTTGCCAGGGGGTGAACCAAAATCCACCACTGTATATTAGAGACAGGAGTAGAAAAGTTAATATTTGATCTGGGTTAAGCATGTGGAGCTGTGTGTTGCAGTAATCGGTGGTATGAAGACGTATTTTTTAGGCAATGATCCCAGGGAAAACAGTATGTAAATTAATTCTCCTTCAGAAAAAGGAAAACTATCTTATACTCCTCCAAAAGGACAAGTTACCCATCTGTAGACCACTGTTTTGGGGGTTCTTGCCCCTTGTCAGTATGAATCAGAGTGCTGGTTGGCTTGAGAGATGCCTTCATGCATGGTAAAGAATCGGCCAAACCCATTGATTTAGGCAAGACTATGTGTTGGATGGCTTCCTATCTCTTTCCTTAGAGATGAAGTCGGGGAGTAGAAGGATCTAACCTGTTGGCTTTTAGTTGCCTGATCCTCTCGTTCTTGGTGTAACAAGCCATCTATGGAAGAATCTGGAGAGACTTAAAGGGGTACTCCGCCCCTAGACATCTTATCCCCTATCCAAAGGATAGGGGATAAGATGCCTGATCGCGGGGGTCCCAGTGGCTATCTTCCTGCTGCACCCGGCGTTCGATTAAAGTGTCGGGTGCAGCGCCGGAGGCTCACGATGTCACGGTCACGCCCCGCTTGTGACGTTATGGCCACGCCCCCTCAATGCTAGTCTATGAGCGGGGGTGTGACGCCACGCGCCTCTGCACCACATTGCCAGTCATCCAGCACGGAGCGAGGTTCGCTCCGTGCACCAGT
This sequence comes from Hyla sarda, assembly GCF_029499605.1. Taxonomy (NCBI): domain Eukaryota; kingdom Metazoa; phylum Chordata; class Amphibia; order Anura; family Hylidae; genus Hyla; species Hyla sarda. The sequence continues at coordinate 296,111,784 of NC_079194.1, forward strand.
TGTCTGGGGTGCTGCAGCTGAGATCGCGGGGGTCCTGCTGCTGTATCCTTTGGATAGGGGATAAGATGTCTAGGGGCGGAGTACACCTTTAACCCACCTGCTTGTCCCCATTTAGTACATGGGGGAGGGGAAACAGAGGAGATAGATGCCGGCCAAAACAAACATTCAACCAACTGGGTTTACGGCCAACTTTAGAAGTTCTGGGGAAAGGAAAGGCTATAGCTTAGACTTTATCTATCGCCTTCCCACCAAGTACCCTCTTCACCAACCATTGCTAACCCAGTGCTTGATTTTAAGAGTCCAGTACAGACGCTCTATTACAGAGGTGTAACTTGTAGCTTTTGGGTCCCAATGCAACTGGCGCCTTCTTATGGGGCAGTGGTGGCTTGGGCCCTGGTCTACGTTCACGTCTTTACCCCTATAGTCTTTAAACTAGTATGTCCTCAAATATATATATATATATATATATATATATATATATATATATATGTCCTTCCAATATCATTAGTTCTGCTTATCCTAGACTTACGTTCCATTCACATATAATGACTTGTTATTCATTGTTTGAGAACACAAAACTATAGACATAACCTCGGCTATAGAAAAAAAGGATAAGCGGCTCCCAGATAGGCGAGATATGTATCAGGGGTCATATCAGGATACTATAAATAAAGCCCTTACTATGCCGGGTGACTTAGATGTACTCCATCATCTTGGAACTGGGCCAAGTTCAGAGTGAAGTTTCTTAATGTTTACTTTTTTTGCTGTTGTCTGAATTCTTGCTCAATTGTGAAAAACCAAGTCTACTTTGTATACAGCAATATTATTAGTCTAGGATATAGTTACAGGCAGGCCCGCAGAGCAGGATAGTGGTGTGGAAGGGTTTCCCATTCTGTTTAATCCCTACTTGTTGAAAGGGTCTCTTGGGACCACCAATGCTCAACTGCAATCTGTGGGTGAGGGACCACATGGCACGTGTTAAGTTCCCCTCCAGTGCCACCACAGGTAAAATAAAGTATTACAGTTCCCTATGAAATCAATAGACTTTCCATGTAATGAGCAGTCATGTCGGGCCCTCAAGGGCGGGAGAAGCTCTTTGTAGCTTCACGAAACTAGACAACTCTTTAAATGTAAAGTTTTACCTGTAGCAATGGAAATTTTTTATAAAAAATAAATAGCCCTGTGGAGAATGTGACTTTGCCTATTTAGCATCTTTCAGGATAAGATGTAACTAATATGAAATAAGCTTGGTTGTAGGAAATAATAAAATTTGCCCTACACTTTACATAGTTTTTGGCCAAAATGATCGCTCAGTTGACAGTTGTCCCTGCAGATTCCCCTGTGCACATGAACACTCGGCTCAGGAGAGCATGCACATGCTCCAAAAGGTGATGCACAAAAGGATCAGGCATGTTAAAATACAACATGCCTGATCCTTCTCTCCCCTCAACATCTGACATAGTGGGACAGTTGGGATGGTTGACCAATCCCAATGATTACATCAGATGTGGGTGGGTGCGCTATGTTATTATTATGGCTTTTTTACAATGTGCCCTTTTTTTTAATTATGACAAAGGATATGAATAATAACTCTCAGGTGCCACCTTTTGGAGGTAGCTTCATTTGACGTCAATGCTTGGCTCCTTTAAGAAGCCTTGGCATGTGACTGGGGATTTAACAGTTTCTGGTTTGTTTGTTTGTTTGTTAAACCCCCCCCAGTCATGTTGAAAGGCTTCCTAATGTCACATATTGACCTAAAGGTAGACTACCAACTCTGAAAGGTAGCACCAGAATTTGCATGTCCTTATCCCATAATTCCCAGTGGCCTATAAGTCTCCCAATGCCTTCCTTAAAGGGGTACTCCACCCCTAGACATTTTATCCCCTATCCAAAGGATAGGAGATAAGATATCTGATTGCGGGGGTCCCCACGATCTTCATTAAGAACGCTGGGTGTGGGCGTTGGGGGTCGTGACGTAATGCCACGCCCCTCAATGCAAGTCTATTGGAGGGGGTGTGGCGGCCACCATGCCCCCTCCCATAGACTTGCATTGAAGAGGCCTAGCATGACATCATGAGGGTGCGTGGCTGTGACGTCACAACCTCCGATGCCATCTCCAAGTGTGCGGAACAAAATGTTCCGAACTCTGTGGCAGCGGAGTATCCCTTTAAGGAAAAACATTCCCCCTCCTTTTTTCTGCTACTTTGCATTACTCGTAATGTTAGTAATATATCCAGGAATATCCCTTGAGTGTTTAGTATTGGCTTACAGTCAATGACCACAAGCCTTCTGCTGTCAGTAGAATGTTATCACAGGGTGCCAAGTAGTAGCAGATCAGAACTGAAAGTAGGAAATAGAGGTCACAGCAGACAGAAGGCCAATGTTACATGACTTCTGGGCCTTTTGGCTATGATCACATGTGGTATCTGTTCTGTTAGTTGGTGGTGTGGTAGACCACCAAGGCAGAATGGAGAAGAGGGATGTGATCTGGGTATGCAGGGGCTGGCCCAATGGCTACCCCGGGGTAACCCAGACCTCTATAGTTTCTGGTACAGCTAAAGCCAAGGAGCAGAAGTACCCTCGGAGTGGTGACCCCAGGGTGACGTAACTCACTGGGAACTCCACACTTTGCATGCACTTCACTTTACCCTTCTGAGCACTTCATCTCGAACTTCCTGGCTGCTGGTTGCTACAAAGAATTTTTATAGATCCGGCCAGATGTCAGGGCTGAATTTGACGGTGCGCATCCTATCAACTTATTTCCTTTTTGTCATTGTGTTCACTTTTGCTTGTTGATTGTCACCAGAATTTTTTTGTGTCCCTTTTGTCGATCTAGGAGAGATGTGCATGGCCATCTGATTCCTTACCTCCTTCCAACCTCAGGTCTCTGCTTCGGCAGGGACACCACAATGTCAGCTCTTGGGCTTTGGCGCCCAGGTGGAAGCTGAGAGCATTCAGTCGTCATTACAAATCATACAATAAATTACAATCACACAAAGCATGACAGAACAATATACAGCACAGGTTCCCTAAGCTATACACTATACCACATGCTACACTAACATTCTGCTCCATCACTCGTTATAAAAGAAACAAAGTCTAAAAAAAAACAATCACATTACAGTCTGTGATCGGGGAGGGGTGTGGGATCTATGGGGGTATGGAGGGGCACATCACAGGGTCAAACTTCTCGGCAAACATATGGGGAGGTAGAGGAAGTAGAGGGGCATTAGTCCTCTTCTTAATCGACGTCCGGACTGTCCAGCATAGTTGGTCCTCCCTGACCTTTGACACAGGGGGACTTGAATGTGCAATCTGTTCCCGGAAGAAAGGGAAGCTTTGTGAGAATGGCTAGCGATAGACCACATACTTGTGTGCACTTTTTTGTGACACTTTTTTTTTTTTACACGTGGTTAATGGCAGCCTTATAATAGTTCTGTTGTCACCGGGTGGCCCCTGGTTCCCCTCTTCCATATGATTGCAGTACACTTTCACACATCGCAGATCCTGTGTCCCAGCTTGAGCACTGTTATCCGTCCACTGACTTCCCCGGTATATGCGCAGCATGAAAGAATTCCCCCAAGGGTATATGTAGCCCAAAATGGAGAAAAAAAAATACCTGAAAGTCTAGATACAGTAGAGAATAACCGGGCAAAATAAGATTTCATGGCAAAAGATCATCATGATTTGGTAGAAATACCAAAAGTTTGGGGAAGGGGTTAATAGACGTTACTAGGAACTAATCCGAAGTGAGCGGGGCTGTTCAGGCAGATGCCATTCTTTGTCCTGTGTATTTGTTCTGCTGCAAATCAAAGCTCCTATGAGATAGTATCGGAGCTGCAGAACAGGTGTGTAGGGCCGAGCCGGCTGCCAACATAAACCGTACGGCTGGATAATGCGGCTCGAGAGGCATTCGCGAGATAACAGTCTCCTTGCCAACGGTGAATCAACGCCTGCCTCATGTTGGGGCTCATCGTGTTAGTGCCCAGACCTCCCGCTGACAGTCTTTACAATAAGTGGCGTGAAACAGAAATACCTCAATACACCTGCAGGTCTCCACTAACATCAGTCACCCAGGAGCCGTAATCCTCTCAGAACACCAAGCGTACAATCCTGACCAAACTAAAAGCCTAGATGTACCAGAGCTGAATTTGTCATTGAGATTGCATTTGTAAGGCCATTACAATAAGCTTCTGAATTAAAGGGCTTGTCCACAAAGGGGTCATATAGACATATGGAGCAACCCACTTGTCTCTCCTCTATGATAGTCAGAGAGAGGGATCAGCTCTGGAATTTACTATGAATTATAAGGTAGTCCAGTGGGTAGTGCTGCATTCCTATATTAAATCAATAGTTATCAGCATTTTATAAGCCATAATGAGGAATTTTAAAGGGGTACTCTGCCCTTAGACATCTTATCCCCTATCCTAAGGATAGGGGATAAGATGTCTGATCATGGGCTCCCGCCACTGGGGACCCCCACGATCTCCCTGCTGCACCCGGCGTTCGTTTAGACCGTCGGGTGCAGCGCCGGAGGCTTGTGACATCATGGCCACACCACCTCAATGCAAGTCTGTGGGAGGGGGCGTGATGGCCATCACGCCCCCTCCCATAGACATGCATTGAGGGGGCATGGCCGTGACGTCACAAGCGGGGTGTGACCGAGACGTCATGAGCCTCCGCCCCATACCGGATGTCTGGGGTGCCGCAGCCAAGATCGCGTAGGTCCCCTGCGATCAGACATCTTGTCCCCTATCCTTTGTATACGGGATAAGATGTCTAGGGGCAGGGTACCCCTTTAAGCCCCATCCTGAAACACCTTCAAAATGCCAAAGTTTTATGCAAAATGTTACCTCTTTGGCAGACAGTTTGCAGGATTGTTCTAACATTATTGGGACTAATAGTGCCCATACAATAGTGTCATACAATGCCCGTGGCATGTAAAACACCACCATACCCTGCAAAGAAATAAAGAGAGGCTTATAGTGCCCAATTAATGCATACAGTACTATGGTTACTATAAGCTTCTATAAGCATTCCGGGAAAATATTCTTCAGGAAATCACAGTCTGACATCCTGTTTCCACCATTAGGCACTAGAAGATTTGGAGAGTAAGACTGGTGATCAAATGACTAAGTAAAAGTAATAAAATACATGGAAACAGCTGTACTGAAAAAACAAAAACAAATAGGCACTACTGGTGATGGTTTATGTGCATGATTTAGGCACAAAAAAAACTGGAGTGCTTCTTTAGGGAACAGGTAGACCTTTGTTTGAAGAGCTGTACACTGTGCCTGGCATTCAACTGAAATAGACACTTGGTTTGAGTACTGTGTTTACTGTGCTTGGCATCCAGCTGAAATGGACACTTGGTAAATGTATTGTGTTTTCTGTGCTTGGCATCCATCTGAAATGGACATTTGGGAGTGGTAATCCAGAGGTGCCTTAACTCACTGCAAATTCCACACTTTGCATGCACTTCACTTTACCCTTCTGAGCACTTCATCTCTAAGTTCTGGCTGCTGGTTGCTACAAGGAGTTTTTATAGATCCGGACAGATGTCAGGGCTGAATTTGACGGTGCGAATCCAATTTACCTATTTCCTTTTTGTCCTTTTTGTTTACCTATTTCCTTTTTGTCACTTTGTTCACAAATAGACAGTTGGTTTGAGTAGCGTGTTTACTGTGCTTGACATCCAGCTGAAATGGACAATTGGTAAATGTATTATGTTTACTGTACTTGGCATCCAGCTGAAATAGGCAATTGGTAAATGTATTGTGTTTACTGTACTTGGCATCCAGCTGAAATGGACAATTGGTAAATGCATTGTGTTTACTGTACTTGGCATCCAGCTGAAATGGACATTTGGTTAGAGTATTGTCTATACTGTATCTGGCTTGCAACTCAAATGGACACTTTGTTAGAGTACTGTGTTGACTGTACTTGGCATCCAGCTGAAATAGACACATGATAAAAGTATTGTGTTTATTGTGCTTGGCATCCAACTAAAATGGACACGTGGCTAGTGTACTGTCTATACTGTGCCTGGCATCCAACTGAAATGGACACTTTGTTAGAGTATTGTGTATTCTGTGCTTGGCATGCAGCTGAAATAGACACTTGGTAAAAGTATTGTGTTTACTGTACTTGGCATACAGCTGAAATGGACACTTGGTAAAAGTATTGTGTTCACTATGTTAGGCATCAAGCGGAAATGGACAATTGGTTAGAGTATTGTGTATTCTGTGTCCGGCATTTAGCTAGAAAGGACATTTTGTAACAGTAGGATGCGCAACCAATCGAAGGCTTCTGTGTCCTCATTTTGCTTTAGGGCCTAGCAGCTTCAGGTTGGCCCTCTTCATATGTTTTTATATTATTTTCAGCTTGTTATGATGGTGCCTTTTGTGTTTGCCTCCCCTTCTCTTAAGCTCATAAACTGCATGTATTCAGTATCCGTCATCACAGTCATAAATAAGCTCCCTATGACAACAAACAAGGCATTGTTTGGGTTGGGGTGGATGTCAGACTCGGTAAACCATCATTATTATTGTCCTGGATTGGTTGTTAATGGGGAAACAAGAGGCTCATTGATCTGACAGGTTGGAGTATATTGTGTTTTGGGGTCATTACTGTGTCCCATAGGCCTGGCAACCATTGTACAAAGCTCATGAAACGCGTCGCCTGGCAACTTGAAGTAAAATGTGACTCCTAAGAAGTAGACATATAGGATTGGTATAAACCATAGTACAGTCCGGACGTTACTGTACACCAGGGCCCAAGGGGCATTTAGACACCATGGGATTATGTGTCTAATTAGTCTTAGAATATAGTAATATGTCTTCGCAATGACAAATATTCTTTTTTTTTTTCCTTCGAATATATGCGAATTTGCAAATATGCAAATATGTGTGAATATGCAAATATTCGCTATATCAGCACTTCCAGTCAGAGGGCACTGATCCCTCCCTTCTTTTAGGTGGAATATAATCGCGCATGCGCACAATGCAAATTTCATTACGAATTTTCGTATGGAAAAAAATGAAGGAACATGACGAATATGCAAATTTCACGAACATAGGACAAATATTCGTCCATATATTCGCGAAATATCATGAATTCGAATGGCCCCTGCCGCTCATCCCTAATGACTATAAGCTATATCTACCAATACCCTAATGCACATGCATGTTCGGATAAGCGTGCATGCAAAATGAATGGGGGGAGGGGAGTAGGCCACTGACAGACACCTCCGATGGTGGCGTATCTACTTGAGAACAAAGAGATTGGGTAATTGGAATCCAGAAATTTCCAAACATCGGCCATCAGGAAACGTCAGGAGGCCCTCATATGCAATAGATGGTCGGCTAGTCCTGCCAAAAACAATGGGTCCAGCCAATGTCTATTGCCGGCTTAAAGGGGTACTCAGGAGGAAAAAAAGGTTTCAAATAAACTGGTGTCAGAAAGTTATACAGATTTGTAAATTACTTCTATATAAAAAATCTTAATCCTTCCAGTACTTATCAGCTGCTGTATGCTCCAGAGGAAGTTGAGTTGTTCTTTTCTGTCTGACCACAGTGCTCTCTGCTGACACCTCTGTCCATGTCAGGAACTGTCCAGAGTAGGAGAGGTTTGCTATGGGGATTTGCTTCTACTCTGGACAATTCCTGACATGGACAGAGTAGTCAGCAGAGAGCACTGTGGTCAGACTGGAAAGAACTACACAACTTCCTGTGAAGCACAGCGGCTGATAAGTACTGGAAGGATTAAGATTTTTATATCAAAGTAATTTACATATCTGTGTAACTTTCTGCCACTATTTGGTTTTATTTTTTTTTAAACCAATCAGCGTGCAGACACGGTCAATAAAACGCTAAATGAATAGACGTTCAAAACCGGTCAAGTGCAACTCATCACTTTCGTCTTTTTATCACTGTCTTGTTTTTTTTTTTTTTTTTTAAATAATGTTACATTAAAACTTTATTAACATATATTAAAAAAGAAACAAAAAAATGTTTTTTTCTTCCAGAATACCCCTTTAAGTTCATCCTGAAATACTGGGGATCTGGCACCTGATATGCGAGTGCGAGTGATTAAGATTTTTTTTTAGGTCTATAGGGAAAAGCCCTGGTGCAAAACTACAACTCCCAGCATGCCCGGACAGCCTTCGGCTGTCCGGGCATGCTGGGAGTTGTAGTTTTGCAAAAGCTGGAGGCACACTGGTGGGAAACACTGGTCTAATGCATTAAAGCCTACCCGGCAAAGCTACAACTCCCATCATGCCCTGCACTTATGTGTTGCATTTTTTCTGTTCCTCTTCCTCCCCCCAGGCTTAAAGTTACTAGAGATTTATTATTTCTTTCCGTCTTAGTCTGAATTGCTGTTTATCTACCGTGTGTAAACTGATCTGTAAACTTCTCTACCAACAGTAAAGCACAAGGTGTATTGTGAACCTTGACCTCTGACTGTATTGAAAGTGAAAGTCATTTTTTTTTTGTGTGTGTGTATGTACTTGTTCATACTAGTTTATTGTTTAAGAATCTGTAGCTATAGACCGGAGGAATGAGATAAGAAAACTTTTTTTTTTTTTTTTTGCGGTGGCCCAGTATGGGAGATGTTACCCCGTGACCTTGCTGTCCTGTCAGGCAACCTCTCTTCAGTGTCCCCTGGGCCCCTTGTACTTGTTTCCCCCCTGTTTATATGTTCTGCAGTGTATTGTATTATAATATATAATGTGTTGTTGCTTTAAGAAATGGATCATGTGATTGCTACCCAGGAGGTACCAGTGACCATGTGATCCCAAGAGTGACCTATGGGCTCCCTGCTAGTCTCCCCTATATAAGCCCTGGGTGGAGCTTCTCTCTCTTGTTGCTGAGGTCGAGTCCTAGTGTGTGTCCAGAGTCATTGGAGGCCTCAAGTCAAGTCTGCAGCCACAGTCAATTGCAAGTAATCTACAGCCATAGCTTTGTCAGTCGACAGTCAAGTCAAGTCAGTGTGGTCTGCATTAAATTGTCCTGACCAACTTCAAGTCCCAGCAAGTCCTTAAAGGGGTACTCCATTGAAAACCTTTTTTCTTTTAAATCAACTGGTGGCAGAAAGTTAAACATATTTGTAAATTACTTCTATTAAAAAATCTTAATCCTTCCTGTACTTATTAGCTGCTGAATACTACAGAGGAAATTCTTTTCTTTTTGGAATGCTCTCTGATGACATCACGAGCACAGTTCTCTCTGCTGACGTTATTATAATAATAATAATAATGCTTTATTTATTGTTGTACTTAGTGGGATTTGAACCCAAGTCCCCAGCACTGCAAGGCAGCAGTGCTAACCACTGAGCCACCATGCTGCCCTTAGCATACATCTGCTATGCATGGTTGCTAAAATGGACAGAGATGTCAGCAGAGAGCACTGTGCTCGTGATGTCATCAGTGTTCCAAAAAGAAAGGAATTTCCTATCTAGCATTCAGCAGCTAATAAGTACTGGAAGGATTAAGATTTTTTAATAGAAGTAATTTACAAATATGTTTAACTTTCTGCCACCAGTTGATTTAAAAGAAAAAAGGTTTTCACCGGAATACCCCTTTAATGTCTCATAGTCACTGGTCACCTCAGTGGGCCCTGGCTGAACTGTATAGACTTTACCAACTGTCTACCTTCAGTAAAGCTACCATTATCCGTAACTTGGCATCGGAGTCTTTATTGCCCCCGTGCCTAGCCCAGGATCTAGCGGTATACCTTCGGTTGGTTTCGAGGATAAACCACGCCCTGGTGTCACGAATACAAGGGGTTAATGCCATCTGCCCCTAGGGTAACAAATATCTGCCCTCATCACACCCCGTTACCACATTTCTTTCTTTCAAGAAACAGCGCCCCCCCCCCTGTTAATAGGTTGTATCTGGTATGACAGCAAATTGAATTTAATTGAATTTAACTGCAATATTCTTAAAGGGAGACTCTGGTGACTGCTGGCTGAGCCCAAGACTTGCGAGAGACTACGGCATTCAATTTACAGATTTTGCGCACGTTTATGGGACTTTGCCGCTGTCTCACGCAAGGTTTGGGCAGCATTAAAGCAGTCAGAGTATCGTTTTTTCCAACACAGAGCTCCAAATCTTCTGTAAAGACTTAAGAGATAAATAATCAGATGAAATAAAATGATTCTTCTTCTTCTGCAGATCATGATTTTGCAAGGAAGCAACATTATGAATATTAATCCAAGCGCTAACTCACACTCCCATCAGCCTGCCTGGACCGCTCCCTACCCCACATGTGATGGTAAGAAAAACCTTTTCTTAAGAGTCTAGAGCAGTGTTACCCAACTGGGGTGACTCCAGCTGTTGCAAAGCTTCAACTCCCAGCATGCTCGGACAGCCAAAGCCTTTACTTTAGGATGTCAACATTTGTTTGAAATAGATATTTGGTTAAAGTATTGTGTCTACTATGCTTGGCATCCAGCTGAAATAGACACTTGGTAAGAGTATTGTGTCTACTGTACTTGGCATCTAGGTTAAATGAACACTTGGTTAAAGTATTGTGTCTACTGTACTTGGCATCTAGATGAAATAGACACTTGGAAAAAATATTGTGTTTACCATGCTTGGCATCCAGCGGAAATGGACACTTGGTTAAAGTATTGTGTCTCCTTTACTTGGCATCTAGTTGAAATGTACACTTGGTTAAAGTATTGTGTTTACCGTGCTTGGCATCCAGCTGAAATGGATACTCCGTAAAAGCATTGTGTTTACTTACTAGGAGTTGTAGTTTTGCATCATCTGGAGGAACCCTTGTTGGGAAACACTGATCTAGGGAGGTGTTTGGCCAACAGGGCATGCTGGTAGTTGTAGTTTTGCAATGGCTAGGGACCCACAGGTTGGGAAACACTGGTCTCGAGCAGTTATCTGCAACCTAGGGCATTTTAAGTGTTGCCAAACTAAACATTTTTGATTGTCAATAGAGCAGTGTTTCCCAACCAGGGTGCCTCCAGCTGTTGCAAAACTACAACTCCCAGCATGCCCGGACAGCTTTTGGCTGTCCGGGCATGCTGAGAGTTGTAGTTTTGCAACAGCTGGAGGCACCCTGGTTTGGAAACACTGCCCCAGAACAGTTCTTGTGAGGTTACCGTCCTAGGTATAGCAAGATTACTTGAAAGATCTCTGTACTGTCCATTCATATATTTGTACATTGTGAACAGATCGTCCATAAGACGTCTTTTCTCCAAACTAAATAACCCCAAGTGATAACCTGTCTTGGTCCTGTAATCCTCCCATACCATTATTATCTTTGTCACCCTCCTCTGCACCCTTTCCAGTTTTGCCATGTCCTTCTTCTTCTGTCCTTGAATCTTTCAGAGCAGGAGCAATTCTCAGCTCTGGTCAGTGTGTAGGGTCCTGAAGGTGTCAGTATGTAGGGCCCTGAAGGGGTCAGTATGTAGGGTCCTGAAGGTGGCAGTATGTAGGGTCCTGAAGGTGTCAGTATGTAGGGTCCTGAAGGTGTCAGTATGTAGGGTCCTGAAGGGGTCAGTATGTAGGGTCCTGAAGGTGTTAGTATGTTAGGCCCTGAAGGTGTCAGTGTGTAGGGTCCTGAAGGGGTCAGTATGTAGGGTCCTGAAGGGGTCAGTATGTAGGGTCCTGAAGGGGTCAGTATGTAGGGTCCTGAAGGTATCCGTATGTAGGGTCCTGAAGGTGTCAGTGTGTAGGGTCCTGAAGGGGTCAGTATGTAGGGCCCTGAAGGTGTCAGTATGTAGGGTCCTGAAAGGGTCAGTATGTAGGATACTGAAGGTATCAGTATGTAGGGTCCTGAAGGGGTCAGAGTGTAGGATCCTGAAGGTGCCAATATGTAGGATCCTGAAGGTGCCAATATGTAGGGTCCTGAAGGTGTCAGTATGTAGGGTCCTGAAGGTGTCAGTATGTAGGGTCCTGAAGGTGCCAGTATGTAGGGTCCTGAAGGGGTCAGTATGTAGGGTCCTGAAGGGGTCAGTATGTAGGGTCCTGAAGGGGTCAGTATGTTGGGCCCTGAAGGTGTCAGTATGTTGGGCCCTGAAGGTGTCAGTATGTAGGGTCCTGAAGGGGTTCAGTAGGTAAGGTCCTGTAGGGTCCTGAGGGAGTTCAGTAGGTAGGGTACTGTAGGGTCCTGAAGGTGTCAGTATGTAGGGTTCTGAAGGTGTCAGTATGTAGGGTCCTGAAGGGGTTCATTATGTAGGGTCCTGAAGGGGTTCAGTATGTAGGGTCCAGAAGGGACTCAGTAGGTAGGATCCTAAAGGGGTTAGTATGAAAGGTCCTGAAGGTGTCAGTATGTAGGGTCCTGAAGGTGTCAGTATGTAGGGTCTTGAACGGGTACAGTCTGTAGGGTCTTGAAGGGGTTGAGGGTGTAGGGTCCTGAAGGGCTTCAGTATGTAGGGTCCTGAAAGTGTCAGCATGTAGGGTCCTGAATGGGGTACAGTCTCTAGGGTCCTGAAGGGGATCAGTATGTTGGGTCCTGAAGGGACTCAGTAAGTAGGATCCTAAAGGTGTCAGTATGTAGGGTCCTGAAGGGGTCTAGTATGTATGGTTCTGAAGGGGTTCACTGGTGGGGTTCTGAAGGGCTTCATTATGTAGGGTCCTGAAGGTGTCAGTATGTAGGGTCCTGAAGGGGTACAGTCTGTAGGGTCCTGAAGTGGTTCAGTGTGTAGCATCCTGAAGGGCCTCAGTGTATAGCGTCCTGAAGGGGTTCAGTATGTAGGGTCCTGAAGGGACTCAGTAGATAGGATCCTAAAGGTGTCAATATGTAGGGTTACCGTGCTTGGCATCCAGCTGAAATGGATACTCCGTAAAAGCATTGTGTTTACTTACTAGGAGTTGTAGTTTTGCATCATCTGGAGGAACCCTTGTTGGGAAACACTGATCTAGGGAGGTGTTTGGCCAACAGGGCATGCTGGTAGTTGTAGTTTTGCAATGGCTAGGGACCCACAGGTTGGGAAACACTGGTCTCGAGCAGTTATCTGCAACCTAGGGCATTTTAAGTGTTGCCAAACTAAACATTTTTGATTGTCAATAGAGCAGTGTTTCCCAACCAGGGTGCCTCCAGCTGTTGCAAAACTACAACTCCCAGCATGCCCGGACAGCTTTTGGCTGTCCGGGCATGCTGGGAGTTGTAGTTTTGCAACAGCTGGAGGCACCCTGGTTTGGAAACACTGCCCCAGAACAGTTCTTGTGAGGTTACCGTCCTAGGTATAGCAAGATTACTTGAAAGATCTCTGTACTGTCCATTCATATATTTGTACATTGTGAACAGATCGTCCATAAGACGTCTTTTCTCCAAACTAAATAACCCCAAGTGATAACCTGTCTTGGTCCTGTAATCCTCCCATACCATTATTATCTTTGTCACCCTCCTCTGCACCCTTTCCAGTTTTGCCATGTCCTTCTTCTTCTGTCCTTGAATCTTTCAGAGCAGGAGCAATTCTCAGCTCTGGTCAGTGTGTAGGGTCCTGAAGGTGTCAGTATGTAGGGCCCTGAAGGGGTCAGTATGTAGGGTCCTGAAGGTGGCAGTATGTAGGGTCCTGAAGGTGTCAGTATGTAGGGTCCTGAAGGTGTCAGTATGTAGGGTCCTGAAGGGGTCAGTATGTAGGGTCCTGAAGGTGTTAGTATGTTAGGCCCTGAAGGTGTCAGTGTGTAGGGTCCTGAAGGGGTCAGTATGTAGGGTCCTGAAGGGGTCAGTATGTAGGGTCCTGAAGGGGTCAGTATGTAGGGTCCTGAAGGTATCCGTATGTAGGGTCCTGAAGGTGTCAGTGTGTAGGGTCCTGAAGGGGTCAGTATGTAGGGCCCTGAAGGTGTCAGTATGTAGGGTCCTGAAAGGGTCAGTATGTAGGATACTGAAGGTATCAGTATGTAGGGTCCTGAAGGGGTCAGAGTGTAGGATCCTGAAGGTGCCAATATGTAGGATCCTGAAGGTGCCAATATGTAGGGTCCTGAAGGTGTCAGTATGTAGGGTCCTGAAGGTGTCAGTATGTAGGGTCCTGAAGGTGCCAGTATGTAGGGTCCTGAAGGGGTCAGTATGTAGGGTCCTGAAGGGGTCAGTATGTAGGGTCCTGAAGGGGTCAGTATGTTGGGCCCTGAAGGTGTCAGTATGTTGGGCCCTGAAGGTGTCAGTATGTAGGGTCCTGAAGGGGTTCAGTAGGTAAGGTCCTGTAGGGTCCTGAGGGAGTTCAGTAGGTAGGGTACTGTAGGGTCCTGAAGGTGTCAGTATGTAGGGTTCTGAAGGTGTCAGTATGTAGGGTCCTGAAGGGGTTCATTATGTAGGGTCCTGAAGGGGTTCAGTATGTAGGGTCCAGAAGGGACTCAGTAGGTAGGATCCTAAAGGGGTTAGTATGAAAGGTCCTGAAGGTGTCAGTATGTAGGGTCCTGAAGGTGTCAGTATGTAGGGTCTTGAACGGGTACAGTCTGTAGGGTCTTGAAGGGGTTGAGGGTGTAGGGTCCTGAAGGGCTTCAGTATGTAGGGTCCTGAAAGTGTCAGCATGTAGGGTCCTGAATGGGGTACAGTCTCTAGGGTCCTGAAGGGGATCAGTATGTTGGGTCCTGAAGGGACTCAGTAAGTAGGATCCTAAAGGTGTCAGTATGTAGGGTCCTGAAGGGGTCTAGTATGTATGGTTCTGAAGGGGTTCACTGGTGGGGTTCTGAAGGGCTTCATTATGTAGGGTCCTGAAGGTGTCAGTATGTAGGGTCCTGAAGGGGTACAGTCTGTAGGGTCCTGAAGTGGTTCAGTGTGTAGCATCCTGAAGGGCCTCAGTGTATAGCGTCCTGAAGGGGTTCAGTATGTAGGGTCCTGAAGGGACTCAGTAGATAGGATCCTAAAGGTGTCAATATGTAGGGTCCTGAAGGGGTCTAGTATGTAGGGTTCTGAAGGGGTTCACTGGTGGGGTCCTGAAGGTGTCAGTATGTAGGGTCCTGAAGGGGTTCAGTGTGTAGCATCCTGAAGGGGCTCAGTGTATAGCGTCCTGAAGGGGTTCAGTATATAGGGTCCTGAAGGGATACAGTCTGTAGGGTCCTGGAGGGGTTCAGTATGTAGGGTCCTGAAGGGATTCAGTAGGTAGGATTCTGAAGGTGTCAGAATGTAGGGTCCTGAAGGGGTTTAGTATGTAAGGTTCTGAAGGGTCCTGGGGGTGTCAGTATGTAGGGTCCCGAAGGGGTTAAATTGGTAGGGTCCTGAAGGTGTCAGTATGTAGGGTCCCAAAGGGGCTCAGTTGGTAGGGTCCTGAAGGTGTCAGTATGTAGGATCCTGAAGGTGTCAGTATGTAGGGTCCTGATAGGGTGCAGTATGTTGGGTCCTGAAGGGGTCAGTATGTAGGGTCCGGAAGGTATCAGTATGTAGGGTCCTGAAGGTGTCAGTATGTAGGGTCCTGAAAGGGTTCAATATGAAGGGTCCTGAAAGGGTTCAGTATGTAGGGTCCCGTATGACACCCATGTTTAAATGTTTTTATTGCATGAAAATTTCCTGGGTATTTGCCACAAAATAAAAACTTAGACCCTAGACGAGTTAAAATGACAGGCGTCTATGTCGAGAAGCAGTTTATACAATGAATAATGATCAATGCGAGGAGGTGGTTTTACTCCCTTCACAAACAAAGTAAAATGTTTCCCATTTTTTTACGGTGCCAGCTGCTTTTATAACATCTCCAACCTTTGCCAGGAGACTCGTATAGTTCACGACTTATTCTGTGTCTGCAGGATTCTTTCCGGGTCAATGGCACGACATACATCCTCAGTACTGGACCAAGTATCAGGTCTGGGAGTGGCTGCAGCAGTTCGTGGACACCAACCAGTTGGACGCCAATTGTATCCCGTTCCAGGAGTTTGACATCACTGGGGAACGTCTTTGCAGTATGACCCTGCAGGACTTCACACAAGCCGCAGGTGCCGCCGGACACATCCTGTACAGCAACGTGCAAAACCTCAAGTGGCATGGTGAGACTCCAGGTCATAGTGAAAGATTCAGATGTACATTATGGCTAAAATCTTCTCCCCTCTTCATATTCAGCCCCCAACTTTACATATGTTCTACTGGTTTAGTGCCTGGTCCTTCGTGTGCCAATGATTGGTAACTGGGTTCTTGGTGTCTTTGGGTCTATTGACCCTGTTCCTATTGTACAATGGTTCAGTGCCCCATCCCCTTGATGTCTAGTGTTCTACTGGCCAAGGTTCAAATGTTCTACCCTTTTGTGCCTGCAGCTCCTATACAGTCCTATGTGTCTCCATGGTTACAGACTACAAGCAAACCCTGTGTAGTCTGAACCTGCAATTATACTCTCTGCCATCTATCCCCTATGTTTTTCTCTGTATGTCCCCGTTTTACAGTAGGCTCTGTGATGCAAGAATAAATAGAAGAATAGTTAAGTGAAAACACATAATTTACTTAAATAATAAAGACAAATACAAAAACAACACAACAAGAGACAAAAGAAAGTCAAATCCAAAGAAAGTGATAAAGAAATAATTAAGAAACCGCGAGCTATAAATCAAGTACACAGCAATTCAGGGAGACGGGAACAGCAATCCAGAGGGAGACGCTCTGCTGGGTGGATATCAAACAAACGTACACCCAGAGTTGGAACTTCAGAAATAACTTTCTCTAATTTTCCAAAAGGAGCCTGTGCCCCCCCCCCCCCCCCGGATCAGGACCATATGTAGTGCCCATGAACTAATGTCTGAGCAGAACTCAAAACTGTGATAAAATAACCAGCAGACAAGTAAGACTAAACACTACAAAATATAAGAACCAAAAAAGGCGTAGATCTACGAGAAGACACTTGATAATATAAAGACCCTAGAGAAGAAAAAAGATAATATATAGACCCTAGAGAAGAAAAAAGATAATATATAGACCCCGGAGAAGACATAGGATCATATATAGACCCTAGAGAAGATATTAGATTATATATAGACCCTAGAGAAGATATTAGATCATATATAGACCCTAGAGAAGATATTAGATCATATATAGACCCTAGAGAAGAGAAATGATAATATATAGACCCTAGAGAAGACATAAGATCATATATAGACCCTAGAGAAGACATTAGATCATATATAGACCCTAGAGAAGACATTAGATCATATATAGACCCCGGAGAAGACATAAGATCATATATAGACCCTAGAGAAGACATGAGATCATATATAGACCCTAGAGATTACATTAGATCATATATAGACCCTAGAGAAGACATTAGATCATATATAGACCCTAGAGAAGACATTAGATCATATATAGACCCCGGAGAAGACATAAGATCATATATAGACCCTAGAGAAGACATGAGATCATATATAGACCCTAGAGATTACATTAGATCATATATAGACCCTAGAGAAGACATAAGATCATATATAGACACTAGAGAAGACATTAGATCATATATAGACCCCAGAGATTACATGACATCATATATAGACCCTAGAGATGACATTAGATCATATATAGACCTTAGAGAAGATATTCGATCATATATAGACCCTAGAGATGACATTACATCATATATAGACCCTAGAGAAGACATTAGATCATATATAGACCCTAGAGAAGACATTAGATCATATATAGACCCTAGAGAAGACATTAGATCATATATAGACCCCAGAGATTACATGACATCATATATAGACCCTAGAGATGACATTAGATCATATATAGACCTTAGAGAAGATATTCGATCATATATAGACCCTAGAGATGACATTACATCATATATAGACCCTAGAGAAGACATTACATCATATATAGACCCTAGAGAAGACATTAGATCATATATAGACCCTAGAGAAGACATTACATCATATATAGACCTTAGAGAAGATATTAGATCATATATAGACCCTAGAGATGACATTAGATCATATATAGACCCTAGAGAAGATATTCGATCATATATAGACCCTAGAGAAGACATTACATCATATATAGACCCTAGAGAAGACATTACATCATATATAGACCTTAGAGAAGATATTAGATCATATATAGACCTTAGAGAAGACATTGGATCATATATATCCAAATATATATATATATATATATATATATATATATATATATATATATATATATATATTACAAGAATATGGATGCACTACTGTGGTAGATGTAAACAATACATTGGCTATCCCTCAACACTGATGTTAAAATTGAGACATTCGCCAGTGTATCCTTATATGAAGGACACACCAGAGCCCGCACACCAACGCCAAGGTTTCTCATTTTGGTGCGAGACCTAACGCTAGTCCTACCTGTGCTTGATAAACAGAACAGGGGCCAGTGGGCAATTACGGCAGCATTCGGCTGGCTCACAACTTCCTTCCAGATACCCTCCAGTGTTACTACGCACACATGCAATGGGAGGAGGGAGGCAAGCTGCAAGCCCCACCTGAGTTGGCTTTTAAGGGTGCCTGGCCTCACAGGTGCTTCCTTAATGCTGCCTGGTAGATATTCAAGGCGCATTAATGTTGGAGTTTACACACCTCCAAATTTAAAATTTAAACAAACAACAAAAAACGTGGTTTCAAATGGCTGGAAGTGCTCAACCCCAAATGCGGTTGTGCATTTATACTGGGGGAGCAGATCCTGCCCTTGTAGTCCGTTGCTAGGGGCGATCCCCAGCATAAAAATGCATACAATGGAGGATGCCTGCAGCGGACTACAAGTGCCACAATAGAATCCTACACCAGATAAACGGTGTGGATATGTAACAATTAGAATACAATACAAGAATATGGATGCACTACTGTGGTAGATGTAAACAATACATTGGCTATCCCTCAACACTGATGTTAAAATTGAGACATTCGCCAGTGTATCCTTATATGAAGGACACACCAGAGCCCGCACACCAACGCCAAGGTTTCTCATTTTGGTGCGAGACCTAACGCTAGTCCTACCTGTGCTTGATAAACAGAACAGGGGCCAGTGGGCAATTACGGCAGCATTCGGCTGGCTCACAACTTCCTTCCAGATACCCTCCAGTGTTACTACGCACACATGCAATGGGAGGAGGGAGGCAAGCTGCAAGCCCCACCTGAGTTGGCTTTTAAGGGTGCTTTTAAGGTAGGACTAGCGTTAGGTCTCGCACCAAAATGAGAAACCTTGGCGTTGGTGTGCGGGCTCTGGTGTGTCCTTCATATAAGGATACACTGGCGAATGTCTCAATTTTAACATCAGTGTTGAGGGATAGCCAATGTATTGTTTACATCTACCACAGTAGTGCATCCATATTCTTGTATTGTATTCTAATTGTTACATATCCACACCGTTTATCTGGTGTAGGATTCTATTGTGGCACTTGTAGTCCGCTGCAGGCATCCTCCATTGTATGCATTTTTATGCTGGGGATCGCCCCTAGCAACGGACTACAAGGGCAGGATCTGCTCCCCCAGTATAAATGCACAACCGCATTTGGGGTTGAGCACTTCCAGCCATTTGAAACCACGTTTTTTGTTGTTTGTATATATATATATATATATATATATATATATATATTTGCTCATTTGAACCCTCTCTGACCTGAGAAGAATCATAGAGAGCCTGTATTCTGTAGTCCTGGAGATAAATAGGTCTGCATAGGCGCTGTATATATATAAAAAAAAAAATTTAAGAGGTATTCCAACCGAAGAAAAAACTTTTCAAAAACATATCAGGATGCTAAAAAAAAGTATACTGTCCGCTTAGCCATTCACTGACTATGGTGGGTCACTGCTGCGGTCATAAAGTGGGCAGGTAATATGGGGTTTGACCCATCATGGGAACCAAAAAGCTGAAGTTAAGGTCGGGACTGGGAATTGGAATGGCAGTGGGAGAGAAACGGGCCAGATAAGTATTTGTTAAATTTTTTATTTTATTTTTTGTTATTTACAAAGTTGATTATTTTAGATGGTTTATAAAGATGGACATAGGCTAATATATATATATATATATATATATATATATATATATATATATATATATATATACATATGCTAAAATGGAACAAAAATTCCTTATCCTCAATATTTTGGATCCCAATTTCATAGAGCAATAAAACTTTTAGCACCATATTTGTATTAAACAAACGGAGAGCCAATGAGTCCTGTTATTGGCTGGATATTCTTCCTTTCCTTTCTGCTGTGTCTATGTCTTGGCATTGCTCCTACGCTGTTTTGTAAAACTTCCTCTTTGGCATTATGTGAGAAAATACTCACGTGCCAGATGCCAGACAGAGCAGCGCACGTCCGAAAGTTCCCCTACGACCAGAGATTTAGTCACCGGATGAGCTGTATGTATGTATGTATGGCAAATATCTGGGAAGGAAGGGGTTACTCATTAGGGTAAAGGGAACATCTGGCTTGGGTTGGTTTCCTTACATTAAATGTTTATGTTAAGGTTAAGAAGGAAAAACTTACATATTAAAGGGGTACTCCACCGCTAGACATCTTATCCCCTATCCAAAGGGGGTCATGCCGCTTGGACCACCACGATCTGAGTAGCACCCAGTGTTCTGAATGAACGCTGTGTTCCAGTGTAATGAAGAAAACAAGACAGGGACACACTTTTCTGCTTTATAGCCGCGGCTCCCTCTCCCTAACCCTAATCCTAACCCCGAACACTAACCTCTATCCCTAACTCTAACCCCTAGTCCTAACCCTTACCATTAATCCCAGCCTCTAATCCTAACCCCTATACCTAATTCTAAACCCTGACCCTTACGCCTAACCCTAATCCTAACCCTTACCACTAATCCTTATCTCTATCCCTAACTCTAACCCCTAACCACTAGCCCTAACCCTTACCACTAATCCTAGCCTCTAATGTTAACCCCTATACCTAATTCTAAACCCTAACCCTTACGCCTAACCCTAATCCTAACCCTTACCACTAATCCTAGCCTCTAATCCTAACTCCTATCCCTAATCCTTACCCCTAATCCTTATCTCTATCCCTAACTCTAACCCCTAACCACTAGCCCTAACCCTTACCACTAATCCTAGCCTCTAATGTTAACCCCTATACCTAATTCTAAACCCTAACTCTTACGCCTAACCCTAATCTTAACCCTTACCACTAATTCTAGCCTCTAATCCTAACCCCTATCCCTAATTCTAAACCCTAACCCTTACACCTAACCCTAACCCAGCTTTCATTCAGAATGTTGAGTCCTTTGCGGAGATCACAAGGGTCCCAGCAGCCAGGCCTCCCCCCCACCCCATCAGACATCTTTTCCCCGATCCTTTCGATATGGGATAAGATGTCTAGCGGCAGAGTACCCCTTTAACAGGTATATAAAACGTATGCGTTTAACGCAGCAAAGAAAGTTGCCCCGTAGATTTTATGGTAAAATAAAAGTACAACTGGTTGCATATAAAACAAGACTTTATATGGAAAAATAAGATTAAAAGGTAAAACCAAAAATGCAAAAATAGAAATTGACCGTGTCCTTAAGGGGTTAACAGATTCTAAAAATGTGCGCTGTACAGCAAAGTATATTAGTCAATGACTTCTCTTTATATTCCACAATTATTAGGCATTATTTCCATAAGAATGGACGGTCTGGCAGGGATTCAATCAATCATGTTACATCATATTACAATCTGCATCCGATCTGTAAATCTGTCTCTGACCTTTCTCTATTCCTATAGGTCAGTACGGAAGCCAGGTTCTCCAGTCCCTAAATGTCGTTATTAAAACAGAGCAAACAGGTATTATTCTTCAATTTACATTCATTTGCATATTCTAATGAGGAAGTAATAATTCATGCTAATACGCCCAGACAAAGCGATCAATAATGTGGCGTCCCATCCTGACCCATCAATCGGCGATCGGCTGCTAATCCTGGAGAAAACTGAAGAGGCCACTACAGGAGAAATGGGGTATTACATGCCAGTTTGCACCAAATAATGGAAAATCCCCCCCCAAAAAACAATAATAAAACAATAAAACCTTCCTCTGTGATTTCATATTGCCCTAATAATTATTGTGAAACATCCATTGCTTTGTAAATATGTTTAAATGGGTATTTTTATTAAAACAAATTTTTGCTATTGCACTCCTTATGGTAAATAAAATATATTTCTAATATACTTTGTTTAAAAAAAAATGAAGTTTTCTATGTTTTATTTGTACTTAAAAAAGCTCAAGAGCACATTTTCCCCCATCTTATACACAGACTTTGGACCGAAGCCCAAACACAGGAAGTGCAGCCTGGAGTGCTGAGGGGGGGGGGGGGGGTGTCCAACAAACAGCATATGGCAGTTAAGTGTGAGAGGAGCTATGATTGGATGAGGCTGGACACACCCCTCTCAGCACTCCAGGCTGCACTTTCTGTGTTTGGACTTCGGTCTAAAGTCTGTGTATGAGATGGGGGGAAATTTGCTCATGAGCTTTTTTAAGTACAAATAAAACATAGAAAACTTCTTTTTTTTTTTTTAAACAAAGTATATTAGAAATATTTTTTATTTGACCATAAGGAGTGAAATAGCAAAAAATTGTTTTAATGAGAGTTACCCTTTAACAACAAATAGCGTCCCCTGGTGGTTAGATGCTGTTTAAATGTAAAAGTATTTTTTGATATTTAAAGAGAGTACCCGGAAATAAAAAAACAGAGTTTATTTCTTTCAAAAACAGCGCTACCCCTGTCCTCAGGTTGCCTGCGGTATAACAACTTTGTTTCATTTACTTTAAATGCAAACTAAGAGCTGGTTCATCTTCACTTAGCCCAATACACAGGGATAATGTGGGTGAACCAATTTAAAATAATGCATAACTTACCCGGATTGGTGCTGCTATTCCAGAGATACATGCTGTATTAGCCTGCGTTAGCCTCTGCTAGATTGACTCTTTTGCAGGCACAGATTAGCCCATGTACAAGGCCTTTACATATTAAAGAGGTACTCCGCCCCTAGACATCTTATCCCCTAAAATGTCTGATCGCGAGGGTCCCGCCACTAAGATAATGTTCCCCAACCCCATCCCTTGGCTGTCCGGGCATGCTGGAAGTTGGTGGCACCCTGGTTGGGAAACACTGACCTAAGGGGATGGAGGGACACAAGGATTCATATACTTTTATAAAATAGAAATTGTGTCCCCTAGAGTTCTGCCCTAGACACATGTAGACCTCGGGTATAAGTTCTAGGTATTATGATTGTTATTGAATTAATTGTGTCTATCTTAGATCCTGGGCTGATCCTACCCTGGAAAGAAGACACCTTTCTATATGACAACAGCTATGAAGGTATGTGATGTCCGCTGTATTATTCTCCCTCTGGTTTTAAAACATGGAAAAACTCTTATTGTGCGTCTTCAGCTCCTATAGAGACCAAAGTGTTTCCATGGCGACAGACTACAAACAAACCCTGCGTAGTCTGATCTTAAATCAGTAAATCATTAAACTTGTAAATAAAACACTATTATAATAAAAAAAAAATGTAATTATTGATCATAGCTATGGCCAACTTTACCTAAACATTACATGGTGATCTGTATTGTGAGAACCCGATTAATCCAGTTTTATTTTGTCTTCTAGATTTATATGACAGTAAAGGGTTCTGCCGGAATCAGCTGTCCGTGGCTTCAGCCAATCACTATAATGCAGGTAATACCTTGTGGGCACACTGGCATTATCATTATATTATTGGGTTATGCTATCATGTCGGCAAGACCATCTGGCACTATATACTGTACAGGACGTCCAGTCACCTGGTGAGGTCTTCTGTCCATGTTGTTGCTTTACATTCTCCTTCCACTCCATCTTGTTGAAGTATAGTGGGTTCTTTCAGTTGGATCAGGTCTTTTTGTAATAGAACTCTTCTGTCTGATCCTTTAAAGGGGTACTCCACTGGCCAGCCTTCCGCCTGCATTTGGAACTAATTTTCCGAACGCTGTGGCGGCCATTACGCCCCCTCCCATAGACTTGTATTGGGGGTGTGGCCGACCCCCGCAGCAACCGAACAGCATTCGGAACTAAATGTTCCCAACTCAGCCGGAAGGCTGGCCAGTGGAGTACCCCTTTAAAACCCATCTCAATACTCTAAAGCATATGAACTTCATAGGTTGGGGTACCCTATCGGGACCACCCCAATACGTCTTAGAATGAAGAGTTACTATGGCAAAATTGGTCATTTATTAGAATGCTACATGTATGATTGTCTCTAGGCAGCTTCCGGACCTGTGTCAATGGTTTTGTAAGACAACCCCTTTTCTGGGGTGGGGTCACATTGAAACAAATTTTTTTGATTGATTGAAAATAACTTTATTAGCAATCAAACGTCAATCACTTATACAATAAATAGTGCATTCACCATGCATAGCACGACAGCACAATATACAGCACAGGTTCCCTACACTATACATCGTACCACATGCTACACTAACACTCCTGCATGCATCATAAAACGTTATCCAAAAAAACAACAATGTCAAACAACAAGGCATAGGGGACAGCGAAAGGGAAAGGGGGATGGGTAAAAGGGGATAAAAGACACACAAGGGGAGAATGGGAAAGGAGAGGGGGTTAATCCTCTTCTTCATCGACGTCCGGACTGTCCATGATTTGAAACTCATGGGCACCTAACATTGAAACATATGGGCCCTATAACCAGCCTCTCAACCCTTACTGACTAATTGCTGTCTGAACTCTTGCCAGTGGAACTTTGGGTGCTCCGCTTCTTATTTCCTATCTGCAAGATAAGCATCTGATCGCTGAAACCCCAACGTTATTTAGACAAGGGCCCCGACTTTCCCAGTGTGCGCACAAGCTCCATGCATGATGGGTTCCAAGGAGGAATACAGGTGCTGTACTCATGTATCTACTAAAGGTTCTACTAAAGACAGTATGGAGGAGCTCATGCTGACGTGCCGCTCCACACACAGGAAAAGTTGGGTGCCCACTCAGGATATTGTTGGGCGTTCCCTGAGGTCGGACATCCCACAATTAGACACTTATCCTGCACATAGGGGATGCGTTTAAAAGTAGTGGAGTACCCCTTTTAAGAAAAAATTATCACTAGTTTTCTAAAAACAGCTCCCCACCTGTCCTCAGGTTATGTGTGGTATTGTAGCTTAGTTCCGTTAAAGTGAATGGAGCCAAGTTGTAATACCCCACACAACCTGTTGACAGGTGTGGTGCTGTTTTTAGAAGAAATTAACTCTGTTTTCCTATTCCTGGATAACTTTTTTTAAAAGTTGAAAAAAACTAGCTATAGCCCTACTGTGTTGATCCAGAGGAAGGCAAAAAAATAAAAATCCTTATAAGGGGGAAAGTTCCTTCCTGACTCCAATATCCATAACTTTTCCAACTTATATTTTTAAGGAACGAATCCAGGCCCTTCCTGAACTTGTTTAAAGGGGTCATCTGCCCCCAGACATCTTATCCCCTATCCAAATGCGGGGATTGTGACATCATAGCTAAGCCCCTTGTGATGTCACATCACCTCCCCTCAATGCAAGTCTATGGGAGGGGGCGTGGTGGCTGTCACGCCTCCTCCCATAGACTTGCATTGAGGGGGCGTGGTGTGATGTCACAAGGGGAGTGGCCGTGACGTCACGACCCCCGCCGCCCGCTCCAAGCATTCCGAACAAAATGTTCTGAACGCTGGGGCAGCGGAGTACTCCTTTAATGATTCAGCAATCACATTGTCATATGGCAGAGAGTTCCATAGTCTTACCACTGGGCGTAACTATAGGGGGTGCTGACGTAGCAGTCGCACCGGGGCCCTGGTGCCTAAGGGGGCCCCAAGGGGCCCAGAAGCTACAAGTTACGCAAGAGCCACCAAAAATGTCCCCATCCTTGAGACACGAACCAGTAATGCCGTCTTTGCCCCTATAGAGCGTGTGAGAACCGTACAGGTGTAGTGCACTGTATTGCCACATACATGAAGTGACCCTTTGTCTTCTATATGAAGATTTCATCACTCCGTATTACACCATTGCTGGCACACACCAACCCAACAATACTGTTTTTTGTTTGCGCAGCCTATGCAGAATGTGACGTGAAGAAATCTCAGGACCATCCCCAGAGAGCCAGCACAAAGAAACACAGTGAGTATTGTTTACCTGCCAATCATTTATACTGGAGCGTTTATCGGGAATCGGCGCGATACAACCTCCAGCTGAACTGCACCTTGCACCGCGCGCAGTGTCACCGCGATTTGGACACCGTTCAAGATTTCCTATCCCGGGGCTGTAATCTGAGATAACACAGAGTATACTGTAAACAGAGGAGAATTCTGATGAATTTTACTGGGTTGCACTAGATTAACTGTTACCTACGACTTACTGTAGAATGCAATGACTCGTCTGAGGAGGGTTCCTATTAATTTCTTGGTCATTGTTTATTTGCTTATTTTGTATTTTTTTTTTTTACACAAGAACTATATAGTTAAAGGGAATGTGTTACCAGCACCACCCGCATTAACCTATTATCCTGTTGGTATAGGCTTGTCGTGCGGATGACGCTGATGACTAATGGTCTTCACCGCTTGCTGATCTGCCACTTCTTTCTTCCATTATTTCTTTTTTTCTGGTTATGCAAATAAAGTAGCTTAATGTATGTGGAGCGTTCCCAAACTCTGAGTGCACCATGACGTCTGGCCTGGATCTTTATAGTAGACTCCCTTCTCCCCTGTGCTGATCCTCCTCCCCTAGGCTGATCTTCCTCCCCTAGGCTTATCCTTCTCCCCTAAACTGATTCTTCTCCCCAAACCTGATCTTCTCCCCTTGGCTGATCCTCCTCCCCCTGGGGTAATCCTCCTGCCCTAAACTGATCCTTCTCACTTGGATTGATCCTCTTCCCCTGTGCTGATTCTCCTCCCCTGAGCTGATCCTCCTCCCCTGAGCTGATCCTCCTCCCCTGGGCTTATCCCCCTACCTTGTGAAGGATTTGGCATTTTAGATTTCAACTGGAATTCCAAATGGTATGCAAAAATGGACAGTGGAGCACTGGAAAAACACCTGACGTGTTTCACGCTTGTTAGAGCTTAGTCATGGTGGACAGTGAATGCGTAGAAAGACACATTTAAAATACTCTTGCATTTGGTCACGTCAATTTAACGTCATTGCAAACATATCAAATGATTAAAAAAAAGAATAGCTGCAACATGTGAGTTAAATGAGTACATTGATGTAATGACCTACCCCAAGTACCGACTTCAATTACATATACTTGAGGTAGGTGATTACATCTATGTACTAATTCAATGCAAATTTCGCAGCTGTTCTTTTTTTTATTTTTTTTATTTATCATGCAATATGTTTGCAATGATGTCACAGTCATGTGACCAAAAGCAAGAGTGATTTAAACCTGTCTTTGTACGTATTCACTGCATACTATGATTAAGCGCTAACAAGCACAAAATGCGTCAGGTGTTTCCAGTTCGCCACAGTTTTGTATACTATTCAGAATTCTCACTAAAGCAAGAATTCTTACCCCTCTCCTGGTAATGGACTATTTGTTTCTTTGTATCGAAGGCAATACAGTATTTTAAGGGGTACTCCGGTGAAAAACTTTTTTTTTTTTATATCAACTGGTGCCAGAAAGTTAAACAGATTTGTAAATGACTTCTATTAAAAAAACTTAATCCTTTCTGTACTTATTAGCTGCTGAATACTACAGTGGAAATTCTTTTCCGTTTAAAACACAAAGCTCTCTGCTGACATCTCTGTCAATTTTAGGAACTGTCCAGGGTAAAAGGAAATCCCCATAGCAAACATATGCTGTTCTGGACAGTTCATAAAATGGACAGAGATGTCAGTTACCATTGGCTCAAGTACAGGTTATGTTGAGATAAGTAATAACTTATGTTCAGTGGCTGCAATGCGTTCCTGGAAATTCTTTGGCAGTGATGTCTTGTACGGATTTGTAGATAAAAGCTTATATTTCCTCTTCGCTCTTCCAAATGATTTCAACACTACGATACCAATAGACACTCAGCATGGGGGCGCTATTTCATGGCTGGTGTGCCCACAGGGGATAAGCCCTGGGACGTGCACAGGTTGACTAGAAAAGGGACTTGAACCCCTGCCCTTTTGATGTTACTCCTATAAGTGCAAACAAAGTACTCCAGCTCACCCCCCTCGTAGCCGTGCTCGGATCTGTGCCCGGCAGGACACTCCGAATGAGAAACAAGAGAACGATGATCCGGGACTTGTAAAAACGAACTGCTTTATTGAAGATCACAGGATGCAGATAAAACCAACCATGTCATCAGACGCGTTTCGAGCGCATGCGCTCGAAACGCGTCTGTGACATGGTTGGTTTTATCTGCATCCTGGGATCTTCAATAAAGCAGTTCGTTTTTGCAAGTCCTTGTTAGGATTCGGCAGGCTGGAGGTGGATCCTCTGTGTCAGAGAGGGATTGGCGTGGACCGTGTCGGTGGACCGGTTCTAGGTTGCTACTGGTTTTCACCAGAGCCCGCCGCAAAGCGGGATGGTCTTGCAGCGGCGGTAGCAACCAGGTCGTATCCACCGGCAACGGCTCAACCTCTCTGACTGCTGAGAAGGCATGGGACAGAAGGACTAGGCAGAGGCAAGGTCAGACGTAGCAGAAGGTCGGGGCAGGCGGCTAGGTACGTAGTCAATGAGGATGGCAGGAGATCTGGAACACAGGCTTTGGACAAGACTAAACGCTTTCACTGGCACAAGGCAACAAGATCCGGCAAGGAAGTGCAGGGGAAGAGAGGTAATATGGACAGGGAGCAGGTGGAAGCTAATTAGGTTGATTGGGCCAGGCACCAATCATTGGTGCACTGGCCCTTTAAATCTTAGAGACCTGGCGCGCGCGCGCCCTAAGGAGCGGGGCCGCGCGCGCCAGGACGTGACAGCCGGGGACCGGGACAGGTGAGTGACTTGGGATGCGATTCGCGAGCGGGCGCGTCCCGCTATGCGAATCGCATCCCCGCCGGCAATGTCAGTGCAGCGCTCCCGGTCAGCGGGTCTGACCGGGGCGCTGCAGAGAGAGGAACGCCGCGAGCGCTCCGGGGAGGAGCAAGGACCCGGAGCGCTCGGCGTAACAGTCCTGGATCATCGTTTTCTTGTTACTCCTATAAGTGCTCTGGGCAGTGCTGGCATCATTATGTAAACATTTCTGTAAATAATTATGGGAAGTGCCTTTTTTCAGTTCAGTCCCTGCCCCCCAAAATGTCTGTGCACGTCCTGGGATAAGACTGACTCTCGGAGTGATCTTTCGCACTGCAGTGACGCCATTCAGTGCTTTATCTATACCTTTTAGGAGGTCCTCAAGTTTCAACATGTATTCATGTTATTCTACATGAGGATCCTTGAAGTTTGGGGCAGCAAATGTGTGTCCC
Organism: Hyla sarda; assembly: GCF_029499605.1. NCBI lineage: Eukaryota > Metazoa > Chordata > Amphibia > Anura > Hylidae > Hyla > Hyla sarda. The sequence goes on from NC_079194.1 coordinate 296,141,081, forward strand.
CTCTCTAAGACTAGAGTGTCACTACAAAGAGCGCCCCTGGAGGACCCAGTATGTATGTGCATTAGGCCTTGTTCACATTGCCATCGGACTCTGTTATTCGAAGTGCCTTCGGAAATCCGGCCAAAAGGAAGTGCAAGCTCTTATTTTTTTCCCTCCGCTAAAATCCTGTAAAATGACCGGGTCAGCGACGGACCCCATGCAAGTGAATACGGTCTGTCATGACCCGGTAGTAGCCATTTGCATCTGACTCGTTTCAAGGTCCGAAAACCTAGCCTTAGACAGACAGCTCATTGACTTTAACAGGAACCATGTAATGCACAATTCTCCCTGTGGTGGTGCTGTAGGGAAACTGAACACTCACTTTTAGTTCCTCCACAGATGATTGGTGATCGATCTCATGATTTTTAGTTTTGGTTTTTGGTGATATTTTGAATTTGCAGCTAGTGTTCCACAAATGAAACCAAGAATGATGCTTTGTTATGCTATAGGGCCAAGTATGCTATAGTATTCTGATGTCCCAGTATGGGATATGGTCCCATACAGTACCTAGGCCCTGTCAGGTTGAGTCCCTCTGTGTCTTAGGGGCTCTCCTGCAGTGTAACCTCCATAGTAATATATATTATGTGTCTTATGGATAAAGGATCTTTAAGGACCTTTTAGTTAGTCACATGATAATGTGTTCACATGAGAGCACCAGCTAACCAGGTGACCTGCAGCTTGACCTATGGGCTCCTGGCTCAGCCCCCCCTTCTCCCCCCTTTATAAGAGGGGCAGCCATTACAATCTCTCTCTTGATCCTAAGGCACAGTAAAGACCAGACGTCTCAGAGCCAGTGTCCAGCACATCTGGAGGCCTCAAGGCACCTACAGCCACATGCCAGTAAGTCAAGTCTATATCTGCTGTCTACAACCCAGTCCAGTCTAAAGTCAAGTCCAAAGTCAAGCCTATTTTAGTCTGCGTGGCTGAACTAAAGTTTATTAAAGTCACTACAAGTCCCAGCAAGCTGCGAGGTCCTTCTGTGTTACTGGCCACCTCTCTTGGATCCTGGCCTAGCTGTAAAGACTATTTCCATCTGTAAAATTACTGTTAACCCTTACCTGGTCTTGGACTATTATTGGACTGCCAAACCTTTGGATAGCGGTACTACCGTCCTGGTGGTTACTGAGAAAACTACGCCCTGGCGTCACGAACATTTAGGAGTTAATAACACCTTGCCCCTGGGCTACAACATCTGTCCCATCCATCGCACCCCGAGACACCCCGTTGTAGTTCGCCACAGTATGGACTATTGGAATGGATACATATACAAATATCACTCATGGGTTCGAATCGACAGCCCAGTCACCTCTTATTAAACTTGCTTGACTGTCATTCTTGAGTGAAATGTTCCTTCAAGACAGAAGTGTAGACTTGAATCCTGAATGTTTCCAGTATGAACATGGGATTTTATAAAAGAGCAAAAATAAAGGAAAAGAAAAGAAAGAGCTCTATGTGCCGTTACTCCAAATAATGCTGTGTAGATGGGTCAGATGAGTTTGTACTGCTCACCTGACCGTGTTGCGCAGGGCCGGTGCAAGGATTTTTGCCACCCTAGGCGAAAGCTAATTTTGCCACCCCCTTGACCTGCCCATTGGCTCCGCCCTTTGACACGTCCCACCTTCCTACTGGGTTGACACACTGTAGCAAACCTCCTCTTCATGTAATCACCTTATTACTGGGGTGACACAGTCGGTGAGCCCGTCCGCCCAGTGGAGGTTCTACCGGTGGTGGATCGTGCAGAGAATTCCAAGACAGTATGAACATGGAGGAGACTTGTTTTACAGGACACATGGATACAGTTAAGTGCTCAGGGGTGAATTGTTCTTTTTTCGATATTTGTCAGGGATTTAGGTTGTGGATGTTTGATGGGATGTTAGAAGTTCTCAGACTTGAGGTCTTCAGGAGCTCTGAGAAGCTTCCGAGTCTCTGTAGAATGATGTAATTTCTTACATGTGGTTAACGGCAGGAAATGACTTGAGTGTAAGACATATACAGGTAATGGCCTGAAGATCCATGTGTCGGAGCCAACAGTGACACCACAAATAAGTGAACGAGGAGGAAACCCTTTCTTGTCTTTTTTTTAAAGGGAATCTTTGATCATTCCATTTTTTCAAATACCAACATTGGGATCATCACAGGGTTTCCCTCCGCAAGGACCCAAGCTGTAATCTGTGTAGGGAATTGGTCACAAGTGTTGTATTTTTCTGCAGCGCCACCACAGAAGAACAGGAGCATTACACGGTTTTATTGGTTGTAATAACATCATTTAAAGATGTCCCTCAATACATTCATTATCCTATACTGATCCTGAGTTATATCCTGTATTATACTCCAGAGCTGTACTCACTATTCTGCTGGTGAGGTCACTGTGTATATACATTACATTACTTATCCTGTACTGATCCTGAGTTATATCCTGTATTATACTCCAGAGCTGTACTCACTATTCTGCTGGTGGGGTCACTGTGTACATACATTACATTACTTATCCTGTACTGATCCTGAGTTATATCCTGTATTATACTCCAGAGCTGTACTCACTATTCTGCTGGTGAGGTCACTGTGTACATACATTACATTACTTATCCTGTACTGATCCTGAGTTATATCCTGTATTATATTCCAGAGCTGTACTCACTATTCTGCTGGTGAGGTCACTGTGTACATACATTACATTACTTATCCTGTACTGATCCTGAGTTATAACCTGTATTATATTCCAGAGCTGTACTCACTATTCTGCTGGTGAGGTCACTGTGTACATACATTACATTACTGATCATGTACTGATCCTGAGTTATAACCTGTATTATACACCAGAGCTGTACTCACTATTCTGCTGGTGAGGTCACTGTGTACATACATTACATTACTTATCCTGTACTGATCCTGAGTTATATCCTGTATTATACTCCAGAGCTGTAGTCACTATTCTGCTGGTGAGGTCACTGTGTACTTACATTAAATTACTTATCCTGTACTGATCCTGAGTTATATCCTGTATTATATTCCAGAGCTGTACTCACTATTCTGCTGGTGAGGTCACTGTGTACATACATTACATTACTTATCCTGTACTGATCCTGAGTTATAGCCTGTATTATAATCCAGAGCTGTACTCACTATTCTGCTGGTGAGGTCACTGTGTACATACGTTACATTACTTATCCTGTACTGATCCTGAGTTATAGCCTGTATTATACTCCAGAGCTGTACCCACTATATAATTGATACGGTATATAGTTAAATATGACTGACGGTGAGCCTTTCTGTGCAGACCCCCGTGGGACACATCTTTGGGAGTTTATTCGGGACATTCTGCTTACACCTGAGAAGAATCCCGGCCTCATAAGGTGGGAAGACCGCTCCGAGGGGGTGTTCCGATTCCTCAAGTCTGAGGCAGTGGCCCAACTATGGGGGAAGAAGAAGAACAACAGCAGCATGACCTACGAGAAGCTGAGCCGGGCCATGAGGTAATATGAATATGAGCTTAAAACGTGGCTGGGCTTGAGTTGGTTGATGCCCTGTGTTTTACTTTCTATTAAAACTTCTGGGCTCCAAATCTATAGCAGGGGCCCCTACATAGCATATGGGACCCCTATGACACCAAGGCCTGGGTATGACTTCTACATCTGCATCCACTATAGCAGTGTTTTCCAAACAGTGTGCCTCCAGCTGTTGCAAAACTACAACGCCCAGCATGCCTGGACAGCCAACGGCTGTCCAGCCATGCTGGGAGGTGTAGTTTTGCAACAGCTGGAGGCACACTTTTTGGTAAACCATGCCTTATAGCTAAACCCCTGCCCTTATGGTTTACTAAAGTAATACAGACAAACAAACAAAAAACAAAACAAAACAAAAAAATATATATATATATAAAAAATATATATATATATACAGAGTGTCCAATTGGGCATGTAGTCTTTTTAGTCTGACCCCAATACTCTCTGCTGCCACCTCTGGCCGTGCCAGGAACGGTCCAGAGCAGGAGCAAATCCCCATAGCAAACCTCTCCTGCTCCGGACAGTTCCTGACACAGACAGAGGTGGCAGTAGAGAGCACAGTGTCTGACTGCGCCAGAATGTGCACGTAAACATGAGTGCGAACATTTGAAAAAGTGTCATCTGGACTAAATCCGACTCCATGCGCACTTTTGCCCATCGTGTAAACGTTGGCTTTTTTAAATTGAAAATGTTGAGTGATTTTCGCGCCACTTTTTACTGCGTTCCGCGCCAAATATTTGGCTGTGAAAAGTGTCAAAAATCACAATTGGGGAAATTAATCAAAACCTGTGCAGAGGAAAAGCTGACCAGTTTCCCATAGCAACCAATCAGATCGCTTCTTTCATTTCTCACAGGCCCTTTTAAAAACGAAAGAATAGATCTTATTGGTTGCTATGGGCAGTGAGGAACACTCACAGGAAGTGTTGTCATGGGAACAAGGTGGTGGCCTTAATCTTTAGGCCTGGAAAGTGAAGGGACTTTTTTTAAAGAACTTCTGTATATTTTATCAGATTCTGAGACAAAGGTGAATATTACAAAACAAAACAAAAAGAGTGAGTGATACTATAACCGGAATAATAACCCTCGTAGCCGACAATTACTGATCCGATGACACATACAGATGCCGGGGCCTTTGTTGCAACATTTATCTCCTCCGCTGGCATCTACAATCCCGTTCATCAACATAGTTCCTCCATGAATCGGCTCCCCGACGTGCCTTTCAATAGTCACCACCGTAATGACGCAATGAAGTCGGCGCCACCTGAAAAAATACAGTATTGTCTACACAGCTCCATTGATGTCTATGGTTCTTCTGAAAAAGACCTCAATAGCTGTTGGCCGAATATTCGTTTACCCCATTGACATGAACATTCAGCTAAATGCTCATGTTTTGTGAATGAAGAAAGGGGGAGGGGTAAGCCGGCGCCAGACAGCTCTAGTATGGGCTTTTTTTCCCCCAAAACAAAAAGTGCACGCAAATGAAATCCAATATTAATGACCTTTCGGGAATTTGACCCATACACATTAGAGAGTTGGGCACTCCTGCCAAAATCTTTGTGGTGGGCCAACTTTTTGGAAAAGATCATGGGGACCTTTAGTCACCCTATTCCAGTGTTTCCCAACGAGGGTGCCTCCAGCTGTGACCTAACTACAATTAGCCAAAGGCTGTCCGGGCATGCTGGGAGTTGTAGTTTGGCCACAGCTGAAACTCAATGTAAATATGAAACTCAACATATATATGTGTATGTATGTACCGGTATGTAACTTTTCTCTACACCTGTCTGCTGACTGTCCAGCAGACAGGTGTAGAGAAAAGTTATTGCGGAGGATGGGATATAAGGACAGGATATGAGGACAGGATATAAGGACTGGATATAAGGACAGTATATGAGGACTGGATATGAGGACGGGATATAAGGACTGGATATAAGGACAGTATATGAGGACTGGATATAAGGACGAGATATGAGGACTGGATATAAGGACTGGATATAAGGATGGGATATGAGGACTGGATATAAGGACAGGATATGAGGACTGGGTATAAGGACAGGATATGAGGACTGGGTATAAGGACAGGATATGAGGACTGGATATAAGGAAGGGATATGAGATTGGGATATAAGGATGGAATATAAGAACGGGATATGAGGACTGGATATAAGGACAGGATATGAGGACGGAATATGAGGATGGGATGTAAGGACGGGATATGAGGATGGGATATGAGGACGGGATATAAGGACGGAATATATGGACCGGATATAAGGACAGGATATGAGGATGGGATATGAGGTCGGGATATAAGGATCGGATATGAGGACGGGATATAAGGACAGGATATGAGGACGGAATATGAGGATGGGATATAAGGATGGGATATAAGGATGGAATATGAGGACGGGATATGAGGATGGGATATAAGGATTGGATATTAGGACTGGATATAAGGTCAGGATATGAGGATGGGATACAAGGACTGGGTATAAGGACAGGATAAGAGGACAGGATGTGAGGACAGGATATACAGTGGGGGTCAAAAGTTTGGGCACCCCAGGTAAAAATTTGTATTAATGTGCATAAAGAAGCCAAGGAAAGATGGAAAAATCTCCAAAAGGCATGTTTGGGCACCCTGCAGAATTTATGCACTGCCCTCTTTGCAAAGCTGAGACCTGCCAGTGTCATGGATTGTTCTCAATCATCATCTGGGAAGACCAGGTGATGTCAATCTCAAAGGTTTTAAATGCCCAGACTCCTCTGACCTTGCCCCAACAATCAGCACCATGGGTTCTTCTAAGCAGTTGTCTAGAAATCTGAAACTGAAAATAGTTGACGTTCACAAAGCTGGAGAAGGCTATAAGAAGATAGCAAAATGTTTTCAGATGTCAATATCCTCTTTTCGGAATGTAATTAAGAAATGACAGTCATCAGGAACAGTGGAAGTTAAAGCAAGATCAGGAAGACCAAGAAAAATATCAGACAGAACAGCTCGCAGGATTGTGAGAAAAACAATTCAAAACCCACGTTTGACTGCACAATCCCTCCAGAAAGATCTGGCAGACACTGAAGTTGTGGTACACTATTCCACTATAAAGAAATACTTGTACAGATATGGTTTTCATGGAAGAGTCATCAGAAGAAAACCCCTTCTACCTCCTCACCACAAAAATCAGCATTTGAACTTTGCAAATTAACATATAGACAAGCCTGATGCATTTTGGAAACAAGTTCTGTGGACCGATGAGGTTAAAATGGAACTTTTTGGCCGGAATGAGCAAAGGTACGTTTGGAGAAGAAGGGGAACAGAATTTAATGAAAAGAACCTCTGTCCAACTGTTAAGCATGGGGGGTGGATCAATCATGCTTTGGGTTGTATTGCAGCCAGTGGTACAGGGAACATCTCACTAGTAGAAGGAAAAATGGATTCAATACAATTTCAGCAAATTTTGGATGCTAACTTGATGCCATCTGTGAAAAAGCTGAAGTTAAAAAGAGGATGGCTTCTACAAATGGATAATGATCCTTAACACACCTCAAAATCCCAAATCTGACCTCAACATAATTGAAAATCTATGGACAGACCTTAAAAGAGCAGTGCGTGACAGACAGCCCAGAAATCTCAAAGAACTGGAAGACTTTTATAAGGAAGAATGGGCAAAGATACCTCAAACAAGAATTGAAAGACTCTTGGCTGGCTACAAAAAGCATTTACAAGCTATGATACTTTCCAAAGGGGGCAGTACAAGATATTAACTCTGCAGGGTGCCCAAACTTTTGCAGATGCCATTTTTTTGTTTTCTGTTATTTTGAAAGAGTAAATGATGGAAATAAAATCTAACTTTTGTTGACATATTATAAGAATGTCTAATCTGTAATTTGATGCCTTTTGGGGGTTTGTCCATCTTTCCTTGGCTTCTTTATGCACATTAATACAAACTTTTACCTGGGGTGCCCAAACTTTTGATCCCCACTGTAGGGGCGAGATATGAGTATATTGCCTTCAAAACACCACAAGTTTGTAGGCCATCAGCATTTGGAATAAATTAACACAATCTTTTTCATTTTTTTTGCCAGATACTACTACAAAAGAGAGATCTTGGAACGTGTGGATGGAAGACGCCTGGTCTATAAGTTTGGGAAGAACGCAAGAGGATGGCGGGAGAACGACAGCTGAAGCCACCACTGGAATCCTACAAACACTGACTAATTTATTTATATGGGGGGCACAAGAAGACACAGGGATGAAAAACTTGGTGCCAGTGACTCCACTTCTCTACACTCGGGAGAATGATTCTGTACACAGTTTTCTGTGACTTGAAGCCTTTTATAGGATTTCGCTGCGTTACCTTTGTAGCTCTTGGGAGATTTATACAATTTATCGGATATTATATTGTGCGATCAGGAACTTCGGATTGTTCTCGTAGCGCCATTGCTAAGTTCTTGTTTTGCAGATACACTATGTGAAGTTTTTTTTGTGTCTCTTATTTTTTTTTAAGTTGTTGTTTGGCATTAGGGCAGATTTTGGAAAGATCTTAGTTCTCCAAGGCTCTATCATACTTTGCTTATGGATCCTTCATGGCTAAATCTTCAACAATAAATGTTTCCATTTACTGAGATCTTGAAATAGGAATTGATGCGCAAAGTATATAACATATTTTTTTAAATGTATCATAGGTGCCCACATTTTGCGTGTACTGATCTCTCACGGGGGTCATGTGACATTGTCCGGTGGTTCTTACTCTAGAGCAGGGGTGGCCAAACCAAGACTCTCAAGTCGCATGTGGCTCTTTCTTAGGTGCCATGCAGCTCACCTATAGTCCCCAATCGATCTTAATGTTTAAGAATCACCATTGCTGCTTCTTAAATACACCTCTGTGGCTTTGGCTTTGGCTGTGACTGTGCAGCACTGGTGTTAACCATTGGAGATGGGAGTATGCTGCTATATGAAGGCCGTATGGGGTCCTACTGCTATATGTGGGCCTACTGTCATATGGAGTAGTATGAGGATCTTACTGTTATATAGAAACATAGAATGTGTCAGCAGATAAGAACCATTTGGCCCATCTAATCTTCCCAATATTTTTAATACTATCAAGTCCCAGTCCTTTTCTCTATCTGATATAAGAACAACCTTATGCCTATCCAATACATGCTTAAACTATAAGAAGACTATTCCATGTATCCACTACTCTCTCAGTGATTTATATGGCACCAGTATGGGTAGCTTACTGTATATGGGTGAAGTATGGGGGCCTACTGTTATGTGGGGCAATATGGGGATCTTACTGTTATATGGGGGCAGTATGGGGGGCTTACTGTATATGGAGTAGTATGGGGGGAGCTTACTCTTATATGGGGCAGTATGGGAAGCTTACTGTTATATGGGGCAGTATGGGAAGCTTACTGTTATATGGGGCAGTATGGGGCTTACTGTTATATGGGGCAGTATGGGGGGCTTACTGTATATGGAGTAGTATGGGGGGAGCTTACTGTTATATCGGGCAGTATTGGGAGCTTACTGTTATATGGAGGCATTATAGGGATTTTACTGTATATATGGGGGCAGTATTGGGCTGTATGGAGGGCCTTCTGTTATTTGAGGGACCTATAGCTTGTGTATATAATTTTACTTGGTGATTATTAAAGCCAATATACATAAACATTTCTATCATTTATTACTATGTAGTTGCATACTGCATATGAATAATACTACTACCTACATATATTTCTTATTCTTTAGGTATGTGCATGTCCTGTGGCTCTCAAATATCAGAAGTCTATTGAATGGGGCTTTTACATTAAGCAAATTTGGCCTTCCCTGCTCTAGAGTCACATGATAAATATGGCATCACCTTCAATACGTATTTGTAGTTTTTATTTTTTTTTATTTTTTATATTGAGTGATTCTTAAAAATAAAGTAAACCTAAATTTTTTTGGGGTAGGTGATAGTAATAGTAGTAATTATATAGCAAATAAGGGTGGTGTGGGATGGCACTGCTGAGTATACAACTGCCAGTGTAAAGGGCCATAGTTTCTATGATGGAGAAAGAGTTAAACAAATGTGATCCAACCAAATGTTTTCAAACATAGAAGGTAAATGCAATCCTAAGAACGACAGAATATACAGGGATACGATAGGCACTCACCGACGTTGGTGTCTTGCTGACGTCTTCAACGCATCAGACGATTTTGTGGGAAGGTTGTTCCAGGAAGCATTGGGCACCCAGAAGCCATGGTCGTACAATACAACCATGGCCTCTGATCCTAAAACAGCCTTCCCACAAAATAGTCTGATGCTTTGAAGACGTCAACAAGGCACCAACGTCGGTGAGTGCCAAACCCTGCAAAACTGTCGGTGAGTGCCGTACCCCTGTACATTCTTTCGTTCTTAGTACTACGTGTAAAATTTATTTTCGACTCCAAATATGTAGAATAGACAGATGCCAGAATCTTGTATTTTATAGAAGAGAACTATAAATGATTTTTTGACCGAGTCAGAGCTAGAAAGAGAGCTAACTTGTTATCTGACTTTCCTACAGTTGTTATCTGCTCATACCCGGCTGACATATCGCTGTTTCCTGAGCTTCAGAACAGTAGGTTTTATCATGACAGATGAGTTGTGTGTAGAAGAGTCTTCAGTAGAGTCCACCGAGAGAGTCCATAACACTGAATGAGTCAAATATTCAAGATTTATGGGGTCTGTAGTGTTCAGGGGTCACCACAGCAAAGATAAAAACAAGGTCCCCTTTCAGGTTCTTCTACACACCATCACACTCCTGATCATCTGGTATCATAGTTCCTGATGCCCCAATGTGTTTTTTTTAGGCAATTTGCGGACATTGTAGCATATTCTATACAGTTCTTACCACTTATAATGGGGACAAGACCAGCATTGGGTTAGGCTTTTACTCTCCATGGGCTATTTTTATTGTATATAGAGCCTACTTTGTGGAAGGAGGATTTTTTGGTATTGGACAAAAAGATTTGGTGTAAGTTTGCCCCTTACCCCCCTTTCTGTGATTTCCCATCCTCATTCTTTAACCTTATACAGTACAACGCCTGGGTAGGTAACTTCTAGTCAACTTCTCAAACACGTGTGTGACACAGGATGTGTTCAACCAGAACTGATCTATATCCAAGGTCTTCACAATACATATGGGATGTGTCCAACCAGAACTGGTCCTCACAATACATATGGGATGTGCCTAATCAGAACGGGTCTATATCCAGGGTCCTCACAATACATATGGGATGTGTCTAATCAGAACGGGTCTATATCCAACGTCTTCACAATACATATGGGATGTGTCCAACCAGAACTGGTCCTCACAATACATATGGGATGTTTCCAACAAGAACTGGTCTATATCCAGGGTCTTCACAATACTTATGGGATGTGTCTAACCAGAACTGGTCTATATCCAAGGTCCTCACAATACATATGGGATGTGTCCAACAAGAACTGGTCTCTATCCAGGGTCCTCACAATACTTAGGGGATGTGTCCAACCAGAACTGGTCTACATTCAGGGGCCTTATACAAGTTGAATGGCCTGCCTCCATGTTTTCAGTCTTTATACTGATGATGTGGAAGGTTGAAAAATGCCTAGATGACCCCAGATCACCATAAAATTATCAGGTAACCTCATAGCTGATCATAAAGGGGTTGTCCACTTTGGGCAATTGCTACTTCTTAGAAAGGTCCCTAGATAAGGAGCTGATGGCTGGGGGTGTCCATGCTTGGATTTCCAGAGCTCGATTGCACTCTGTAAAGAAAACTGACAGTAAGTGTTCGATTTCCCTGCAGCACCACCAAAGGGGAAATGAAGCATTACACAATGTCTATTAGACGTTTGGGTAATGAAGGAAATGTCCTCTGGAGAAGATCATCTTTGTAACCGCTCTCCACTTTGGCTAAGAGATGCGGAACAGTCTCGGGGGGGGGGGGGGGTCAATGAAGTTCCTGTGTCCCAAAGCAAAATATGTGCCAGGATACCAACTACCATGTGCCATTTATAATACTGGTCGCTTGTTATGTTGAAGAAGGGCTATTTGGCCCCACAGGCACCAGAACCCGAAGCATTCCCAAGAAGGGGCCCACAAATGGATATAGAACAAGCGTATTTGATTAAAAAGAGGTGTTAGGCTAGGTTCAGACTACGGAAATTCCGCTTGCTAAAATGTATAGTGTAGTGAATGGGTTTCTGTTCACAAATTCACACTGGAATTTGTGAAGCGGAATTTGTGAACGGAAAATCCGCTTGGAAATTTCCACCTGAAGAATGGCGTTGCTCTTTCTTCAGGCGAAAATACTCGCGGAACACATTGCAGTCTATTGGAGACTGCAGTGTCTGCGCGGTCCTGGCACTGGCCGCACTTGGAATCTCTGGGCGGAAATTTTCTGCCCAGAGATTCTGTAGTCTGAACCTAGTCTTATAGTTCTGTCAAGGGGGGTTCTGGGATATGAGGTGGGAAGTAACGATGTGAAATTCAGAACCACAACAGATGGGCATTCTCTGGACTCTCTGGGAAATATTTTTTTTTCTGCAATGTAAAATATGTAACAATTTGTTTTCTAATGTAGCTGATGTGATTATGAATTAATGTCTTATTTGTACCATATTGTTTATTATTAAAATGAAATTTCAGATTACTCACTGTGCGTATTTGGGTTATGAGGAGTTAACACATATAGGTACATATGTGGAAGGGTTAATACTTGCTCTTTGGCTGCCATCAATGGAGGATTACTTTGTAAAAAAAAAAAAAGTGGATCTTTGGTCACATGACACTCCCCAGGCTGTTTCTATGTAGAAAAGGCTGAGCGTGGAGATATCAAGCCCAACCCCCTCTACCCAGAAGGCTGGATTCAAAACAACATTTTAGTCTGACTCAGGCAAGGAAGTGTTAAAGGGGTACTCCACTGCCCCAGCGCCCAGAACATTTAGTTCCGAACGCTGGGTGCGGGGACCGTGACATCACACCATGTCCCCTCAACGCAAATCTATGTGAGGGGGCGTGACGTCCGTCATGCCCCCCCCTCCCATAGACTTGTATTGAGGGGGCGTGGCGTAACATCAAGAGGGGCATCACGGCCCCTGCAGCCCGCACCCAGCGTTCGGAGCTAAATGTTCCAGACGCTGGGGCAGAGAAGTGACTGCTAGGTTGACCATTTTACTCGTTTTTAACCTGCTAAGTCCAGTCAGTAAAGTTCAGGCCAAGTCACACTTCGCTCTATAACACCCACTATTTAAAAAAATAAAATAAATTACCTTTCAAGGAAGTAGGCTCCATGTTGCTTAATATGGGTAGAATCGTAAATCCGTCACTAGAGAAGTATTGTGAAACATATGAGCACATGAATCCCCGCAACACACACATGCCTGGCATATATTACTAATGCATGGCAAAACTTCTTCACATTCATCACTATTTCACTATTCACAAGACAATATTAAAAGACGCCCCAAACCTCCATGACCAATGCCCCTTCCGATCATAAGGTCACATACTGGGAAGACTGGATCCACATGGTAAAGGGGTGAAAAAAATGTTTCAAATCGACTGGTGCCAGAAAATAAGACAGATTTGTAAATTACTTCTACATCAGTAATTTGTCAGTAATTTACATCGTCTGCTGTATGCGAAAAAGACGTCCCGCCCCCTCAATGCAAGTCTATGGGAGGGGGCGTGACAGCCGTCACTCCCCCTCCCACAGACTTGCATTGAGGGGGTGGGTGTGACATCATGAGGGGGCGGGGCTATGACATCACGAGCTCCCGGTGCCGTCTCCAGCGTTCGGAACAGTTTGTTCCAAACGCGGAGCAGTGGAGTACCCCTTTAATGATACAGCCCGCACCCAGCTTTTGGAACAGTGAAGTACCCCTTTAAATCTACTTTCTTCCCTATTCCGATGATTGGTTTAAAGTTGTTTTGACCATGTCTACATACCTAAATGCATTGAGTTGCTGCCGAGTAGTTGGCTGATTGGCTATTTGTTTTAGCAATCTATCAAATAGTTGTACCTGATAAAGTGGCCAGTGGGTGTACACGTCTTAGTATTTGGAGTGTGCAGCTGTATTATTTGGCTGTCCATCCATAGAAAAATATTGACTCACATAATGTGTGAAATCTGACAACTTTGGCGCACACCTTTGATTGACAGGAGTTCAATATTTGCTGATTTTCCATTTATTTCTTTTATTCTAAAGACTTTTCGTAAGTCACGGTAAAGTGACCTTGGAATTGGCTGATGCCTTGTTGTGTCTACGCCTCGTTCCAATGCAATTTCAGGAAGGTTATACAGTAAAGTCAACATAGGCAGAACTAGGTTGTCTCTGCTATGACAAGTAACCTCTTCCAGCTGTGGTGACCTGCGGGCAGTAGACTACGAGACTTGTGGGACTACGTGTCACTGGTGGTGCTCGGGCCCCATGTACATTTGGGGCAAAAAAGTATTTAGTCAGCCACCAATTGTGCAAGTTCTCCCACTTATAAAGATGAGAGGCTGTAATATTCATCATAGGTTATAACTAGAGATGAGCGAACTTACAGTAAATTCAATTCATCATGAACTTCTCGGCTCGGCAGTTGATGACTTTTCCTGCATAAATTAGTTCAGCTTTCAGGTGCTCCGGTGGGCTGGAAAAGGTGGATACAGTCCTAGGAGACTCTTTCCTAGGACTGTATCCACCTTTTCCAGCCCACCGGAGCACCTGAAGGCTGAACTAATTTGCGCAGGATAAGTCATCAACTGCCGAGCCGAGAAGTTCGTGACAAATTGAATTTACTGTAAGTTCGCTCATCTCTAGTTATAACCTCAACTATGAGAAAGAAAATCCATAAAATCACATTGTCTGATTTTTAAAGAATTTATTTGCAAATTATGGTGGAAAATAGGTATTTGGTCAATAACAAAAGTTAATCTCAATACTTTGTTATATCCCCTTTGTTGGCAATGACAAAGGTCAAACGTTTTCTGTCTTCACAAGGTTTTCACACACTGTTGCTGGTATTTTGGCCCATTCCTCCATGCAGATCTCCTCTAGAGCAGTGATGTTTTGGGGCTGTTGCTGGGCAACACAGACTTTCAACTCCCTCCAAAGGTTTTCTATGGGGTTGAGATCCGGAGACTGGCTAGGCCACTCCAGGACCTTGAAATGCTTCTTATGAAGCCACTCGGTGCCCTGGTGGTGTGTTTGGGATCATTGTCATGCTGAAAGACCCAGCCACGTCTCATCCTCAATGCACTTGCTGATGGACTCTAGCATAATCCAATATTGTACTTACAGGTGCAGGGTCTTCTCAGGGGTGTAGTTGAGGTAACTCAAAGACTGTAGCACAGGATTCCATACCAATAGAGAGACATGCTTGCGCATCCAAATGGGTATTCCGGCACTTGCGATCAGTCTGCTTAAAGGGGTATTCCAGGAATTATTTTTATTTGACTATGCTACAGGGGCTGAAAAGTTAGTGTAGTTCATAATATAGTATCTGTACCTGTGTGTGACCGTCGTCTCACAATTCTTCTGTGATTATCGCCCTAATATTTAGTTTTAACAGCATACAAAATTACTCATGTCTTGGGATTTCCCAGGTTGCAGTGCATCAAGACCTGACATAACTAGTCAAGTGATTGGAGGGAGCCTGTCCTGCTTCAATTTTGCAACAACTGTAGACCCCTGATTAGAAAACACTGTGTTTCAATGGGTGTGGTGGCTGATGTGTGGGAGGAAGGAAAGTGATGTCAAACTTTCAAGCCTGGAACTGTGGGATGTGTAGTTTAGAGAACAAAATCAAACAGGAAATACCCAGTTTTGGCAAGTAAGTACTAAAATCACCTTATGGTGGATAACCCCTTTAACCAGCACAGGACCTCGAGGCACACTGTTTTCTTTTTTTGTGCTATCAAGCCCTTGTTTAACTTCTCCTGAAAGCTCCATTTTGAGTGTAGTGGACACCTTGTCAGCGTGGAATAGGCCAGGTGACAGACTTGTTCCTTTCTCTCTCCCTCCTCTCAACTCATACTACACTCAGGACAGGTGAGCAGGGTCTTTAATAGTTTGTAACTCAAGAGCCATGTGCTCTGGCCCTAAAGTAGGCCTAATTTCTCTCTGTAACCCCTGCCTCATGTGTGTAGTACATTAACCCTTGTGATACCTTGCATAGTCAGCTAAACTGGGAAAAATAAACAAAAACATACATATAAAATAAAGCCATATAAACACATAAAGGTCACAACCGTTTGTCCACCACACAAGACTTCTACCCGTTTTGGGACATTATACAGTTTCCCTATAGTTCACTGTACTATATTAACTAGAAAGGCAGGAATTGTTTTTCTGCCCCGACAGTGAGGGGGGTAAAGTTCAGTCAATGATTTTCATGTAGTGCATTGTGTTTATCTACTTAGTTTATTGCCCTGATCATATAATAATCTGATGGAAAGATCCAGCCGGATGTAAGATTGGACAGGCCCCCCCCCCCCCCCCCCCATCGGAGAAGAGGAACATCTAAGCAGATTACAATCCCACAATATTGCAATAATGGTAAATGTATCAGGTTTCGAGGCTTAGATAGGCAAAAAGGCACTAACTATAAACATGGTGGATGTAAACAACCATGATAAGTGATTAATCCTGCCAAAGAGGATGACATGGTTGAATTCTAGGCGACCTAAAGTTAAAGGGGTACTTCACCCCTAGACATCTTATCCCCTATCCAAAGGATAGGGGATAAGATGTCTGATCACAGGGGTCCCGTGATCTCCCTGCTGCACCCGGTGTTCGTTTAGAGCATCGGGTGCAATGCCGGGGTGCCGTAGCCGAGATCACACATCTTATCCTCTATCCCTTGGATAGGGGATAAGATATCTAGGGGCAGAGTACCCCTTTAAGGTTTATTCCCTCCCTTATTACCATTCAATGCCCACTAGACCAGTCACAATAGGCTGATGCATTTTGTTTTTTGCAGCTTTGCTGTATAGACCAGGACAAATGAGCAGAGTCATCTCATTTTCATTAAAGGGCACGTGAGTCAATGACAGCTCTGTGGTATTACTGGAGGGCTAGACAAGGAAACATAGGAACACTATAAAAATAGAATTCTCCGTATACAGCTTCCATGTCTCTTCTCGGTCCCTGAGGGAGGGGCTGTACTTCCTAAATACTGTTATAATCTATGACATACCATCTGGTCTGCTTGCAGGTATTAAATGAGTTTAGACTGGTTGTTTCTATGCAATTTAGGCTGTTTAAGGCAGTTTAGGCTGCTTGTACCTGCCAGATGTAGCCGGGAAGCCAAAAATAGCTGAGCGGACTTTGACTTTAAAGAGTACCTGTCATGACAATCCATCGGCAGGATGTGTGAAAACTGGCCAGCAGTCTGGTAGCCCAAGACTTGGTCCAACATGATCAAGTCTTGGGGGTGACCAGGAGTCAAAATGCAGGAAGTCCCATAGATTTTGCATAGGACTTCCAGCATTTGGACTCCTCGTCGCACCATGTTGGGCAAAGACTGACGGGCAATCTACACATATCCTACTGCCAGATTGTTGGAACAGGTACTCTTTAAAGTAGTATATGTCTGCTTAGCTGTTTTTGGCTTCCTGACTACATCTCGCAGGTGCAAGCAGGCCAGAGGGGGTCAGGGAGCCCTCAATCTCAAGATTAGTGTGGGTCCCAGTGGTGGGACCTACATCTGGGGGACATTAATGGCATAAATGTCCTAGATAGGAATACCCCTTTATAAGTGACTCTCATTTACTTTAACACACCCCCATGCTGTGCTGTCTCTGCAGAAATTACTGGAAGGAAGGTCATGTGTATAAGATAGCCCAGCAGGAGTGACATCATCTGAAGCCATACAGGGGAGAACTTTATACCTCACTCTGCTGCACACAGCCCAGAGCAGACTGGCAAGAGTCCAAAGTCTGTGCAAGAGATGGGGAGAAATGTGTTCTGGACAAGAAGGGAGACACCTAGTGGCAGCTAGTACATTTTTAATTTACCATAAGGAGTGCAATAGAAAAAAATGAGTTTTAATGATAATGCCCATTTAAGTATGTGCACCTCTTACTATGTAGAAACCATACTGTAATATTCAATGCACATGAGACAGCAAAGCCTTTACAATGTAAATTTAGGGAACACATGTGTATTTCCCTTTTTTGAGTGAAATGTTACTTTAATTTTTAAGTTCTTTATTAATTAATCCAGAATGCCTGCACCTCATTTTGTTTTGTTTTTTTACAGGACTTACGCCATATGTGACACAAAAAAGCCTGAGGACATAGCGTGCCGTCTGCTCAAGGTTCCTTCAAAATATGTTGACTTTGTAGAACACCAACGTAAGTCTGACAAACACAGAGAGGAAGAAGCAAATATTTAATGAGAAATCCATGTTGTCATCTATATCCAAAATAAGAAGGTATTAAACACCTCAGGACGCAGGTGGTTGCTCCATAGATCAGTAGGACTCTATATAGAGGAATAGAACCTTATGATTGAGGCTGGAGTGGTGCAGATTCAAAGTCATAATTATGGAAGGTGGATATAGGTCATACCAAGGCCTTGGTGTCTTTGGGCCCCCTGCCACAGAAGAAGACTTCTGTGAGGGACCTTCAAATAACACCTCTGTGGGTATTAGTGTTGGAGCTTCTGATAAAAAAAAAAGCCTTTACAAACCCAATAGAAAGCATGCTGAGCAAAGCATCGAGCAGTGACCTGTCACCTGCATTACTGTGTCCAGTTGGTGCACTACAAATCCCAGAAGTCTGACTGCAGAACGAGCCCATAAAAGCTATCACACTACAACAGCTAGCTGAGCAAAGCAGTCGGCTGACCTGTATGTTCTGTGTTTAAACAGACATGTAGTATTTTTTCCTGGGTTTAACATAAATACGCAGTTAAAGGGGTACTCTGCACCTAGACATCTTATCCCCTATCCAAAGGACCCCCCGCGATCTCTGTGCAGCATTCATTTAGAATGCTGGGTGCGGGCAGCGGGGGCTTGTGACATCACGACCATGCCCCTCATGATGTAATGCCACCCCCCCTAAATGCAAGTCTATGGGAGGGGGCGAGGCGGCACGAGGGGTATGGCTGTGACAGCACGACCCCCGCTGCCCGCACCCAGCATTCGGAACAAAATGTTGGAGTACATGCACATGGTTGTTGGTGCCAGGCGAGCCGGTCTGAGTATTCCACAAACTGTGGATCTACTGGTATTTTCAGCAGAGTACCCCTTTAAAAGGGTTGAGAGTGAATGTGGAAGAGCCATCACTGGCTGGAGGCGGGGGACAGCGCTGCGGCCAGTGATTGGCTAAGCGAGTGTCACTTGCTCTCGTCTAGAAAGGTTTTGGTAAGAGCCATCATGTATTTTGGTAAGAGTCACCAGATATTTTGGTAAGAGTCACCAGGTATTTTGGTAAGAGTCACCAGATATTTTGGTAAGAGTCACCATGTATTTTGGTAAGAGTCACCAGGTATTTTGGTAAGAGTCACCAGATATTTTGGTAAGAGTCACCATGTATTTTGGTAAGAGTCACCAGATATTTTGGTAAGAGTCACCAGATATTTTGGTAAGAGTCACCATGTATTTTGGTAAGAGTCACCATGTATTTTGGTAAGAGTCACCAGATATTTTGGTAAGAGTCACCAGGTATTTTGGTAAGATACTAGGTTCTCACAGAGGACTTCAGCTTCTGAACTTTTCATATTGAAAACAAAGAGGATGTTCTCATTTACATAGTTGCGACTGGATGACTGTTCAGATACTTTATTTTTTGACACATATATGGGATGGTTAATCCATTCACACTTACCCATTGTATTATCTAAGGCTTATAAACATGAATGAGCATTTTGTAATCCTGAAAGTTATGCATGACTTACCAAACCAGCTGAGTGGGTAAGTGTGCCCATCGTGTTGGCACATAAACCTCTGACAGCCTTTTTGTGTGAAATCACCATGGTGGTTTCTATCTTAAAGCTTTACCTGTGATATATTTATTGAAAGAGGTTGAGGTGGTGAAATTGGCCACTCCTTTCTTTGTAGAGTTCACCCTCGTGAAGAGTATTTTGGTCTCATTGTGGTCATGTTTTGGGCAATTAAAGGGTTTTGGCTCTGGTCACATTGGTTCTGGTCACATTGGCGCTGGTCACATTGGCTCTAGTCTCATTGGTTCTGGTCACATTGACTCTGGTCACATTGGCTCTGGTCTCATTGACTCTGGTCACATTGGCGCTGGTCACATTGGTTCTGGTCACATTAGCTCTGGTCACATTGGCTCTGGTCACATTGGTTCTGGTCACATTGACTCTGGTCACATTGGCGCTGGTCATGTTGGCTCTGGTCACATTGGCTCTGGTCACATTGGTTCTGGGCACATTGGCGCTGGTCACATTGGCTCTGGTCACATTGGCTCTGGTCACATTGGTTCTAGTCTCATTGGCTCTGGTCACATTGGCTCTGGTCACATTGGCTCTGATCACATTGGCTCTGATCACATTGGCTCTGATCACATTGGCTCTGGTCTCATTGGTTCTGATCACATTGGCTCTGGTCACATTGGCTCTGGTCACATTGGCACTAGTCACATTGCTGTTGGAGGCTCTGTTGGCACTGATGTCACATTTGACTGTGAGAATAGTGCAGTATACAACACTATTTTAACCATCAAAACACTGAAGGCCCCAAAAGATCCTCAATGGGGTATACCGAGTGCCATTGGGATTCCTTGTACTTATTGTTGCTTTTTAAATTTTTTTTTTATTATTTTATTTATTACAAACTCAGCAGTATAGAAGCTTTGTTTCAATGTTAAAACATTCGGGTCATATGAATGTCAAGGTGTAACCTAGTAGGCCCACAGAAGTAACTTCCATCACGCCCATACAACACCAATGGACTCCACTTCTGGATAGTTTTTCACTAAAGCCTTTGCCACATTCCACTAGACTGCAGAACTCTGCTTCACCTTTAGCAGTCACCTTTCCTAGGTCCTAAGAAGGTCTCCAAGAACTCAGTTACCCCCATGACTTATGTTAGGGCAGACCAATCAGCAATGGTGAAAACAATGCATACAAGCTTGTACTAAATGTCAGGAACAAAAGTAAATGGCTACTTACCACAACATTATTGAAGCCAATGGGAGTAGTAGTAGACTTGCAGGATGACATAGAAGATGTACAAACAAGAGAAGAGTAACACATATAACTAGACAGCAAAGGGTAATAAAATGTATCTGAAAGGAGCGGGGCCACAAAACACAAAATGAAAGTTGCTAGCTGCTAAATGCACCAAATAAACAGACCAAACATAAACCCCTTAATAATGCAGTCAATTGAAATTTTTTACCCCCTTGCTTTTTACTCCTCGCCTTCTAAGAGCCATAACTCGTAAGCCATAAGTTTCCCACCTACAGACCCATTTGAGTCATGTTTTTTCGATGACTAAAACAATAAGAACGAACAGCGCGGATACTTCAACAGTGGCCATAATAAACTTAATATAAAAGTTATTAAAGTAATTGACTATAAACACCATAGCCAAAAAGGTGACCTATGGTGAATGTAATTCATAGACTTGCCCGAACAGCTCAAACATGAAGCCAGAGAAAAGACAATGCCCCGACCCGACCCCCCCTACCCTAGTGGTCTTTAACCCCCCATTTGTGGAAATCTGCAACTATAACCGAGTGGTTCAGTAAAGACATGGAGTTGCAAGGAGGAACTTGTGGCAAACTCATAAAATAAAGCTGAGCACCACTGCCGAGTATAGCAGCCGAGAAGAGTGTTTAAAGGGGTCCTCCGCCCCTAGACATCTTATCTCCTATCCAAAGGATAGGGAATAAGATGTCTGATTACTTTAGAACATTGGTTGGGGGCGGCGGGGGTCGTTACATCATGGCCATGCCCCCTCGTGGCATCACGTCACGCCCCCTCAATGCAAGTCTATGGGACCTGCCCTAGGCGACAGGTCTGTAACCACGGAGACAGTCCTTCCCTACAGTAGAAAGCTAGCTAGGAGATAAACTGAACTCTTTAGCAGGAAGAGACTGGGAGTAGACTGCCAGCTTATATGGGGCCAGAGCAGGTACTCCAATCGTGGTCAGCTGACCAGTCCAGACAGGCATAACCAAAGCAAAAAGACCAAAGAAAAGCTCTCAGTGCAAGTTTACCCTTTGGTTCCTTACACATACTGCAGCTGATAAGTTCTGGAAGGATTAAGATTTTTATATAAAAGTCATTTCCAAATCTGTATAACTTTCTGGCATCAATTGATTTAAAAAAAATATTTTTCCACCGGAGTACCCCTTTTATAACCATTGATAGGGGTCAAGAATCAGAATCATTTTACCAAAAACTTGAAAATAACCATTTTTGGTGACAAGAATCAAGACAGGTATACAAAAAAAAACAAAAAAAAACAAAACAGGAGAACAATTGGTGAAGAATGAGCATGACTGAACTAAAAACTTGACAAGAACAATATTTAGAGTCAAAGATCAGGACAATACAAACAAGAACCCAACCAGGACCATGTCAAGGATTAGGAATCAGACACGTTCAACCAAGAACTTGACAACAACTATTTCTGGGGCCAAGAACCTGAATAATTCTTCCGAAAAAAATTACAATAGCTATTTCTTGGGTGAGGAGTCAGGATAACTGTACTAAAAAAATTACCTATTTTGGGGGGTCTTTGACCAGAAACCAAAACATTTTTATTATGACCAAAACCATATCTGGAAGAGCACTAATTGTACAGCAACATTTAAGTTCCCCACTCCAGTAGACAAACCTCCAAAGCCATTTCTGGGTTCAAGAACCATCATTGTAGATCATCACGATGACCAATTTTGGTGGCCAAGCATCGGGACAGCTTGCTGTATTTTTGGACATCCTGTTTTTCGGAGGTCATGGTGTTACCATGGAGGTAACATCGTCTATAACCTCGCCTTGGAACGATATCTGGATTGAAGCCAAATCCACTAACTACACGCAGGGGAAAATTCATAAAAAACGTATTTAGCTGACAGGCCGTAACAATTATAAAAAGCATAGCGAGTTATTAAAGAAATAAATGAGGGCCGGGGGAACGATAAGGTCCAATGTATTATCGATCCACTGAATAAATGTATTCTACAGAGCCCGGCACCTCACCAGACAAAGGGCTGTTATTGAAAGGCTAATTCCATATCAAACAGTGACAGATGGTATTAATAAAATTAGACCCATGCCACAATGTGCGGCCAATAGGAACTCTCCGAGCGACGTCTACTGGTTTGTCGATTGTAAATTTAAGCCATAATTAAATGTTGTTACTGTGTGTGTGAGTAGAAGGGACATGTGTCGCTTAAAGGAGAACTCCGGGATTGGAAAATCTATCGCCTATCCATACGGGACTCTCGGCTATTTGCCTAAATAGCGCTTTTCGACCACCGAATGAGGGGGTAGCCGACACGCCCAATCGATACATTTCTATGGCGGAGGCGGAGACTGCCGAATCCAGCGCTCCGGCTCTCCCACAGAGATGTATTGAGGGGGGGCGTGTTGGCTGCCGCATCATGCGGTGGTCGGACACACCGTACAGGAGATTGCGGGGGGGGGGTCTCAGCGGACCCAACCCCCCCCCCCCCCCCCCCCCGCCCCCCGTGATCTGAAAGTTATCCCCTATCCTTAGGATAAGGGATACGTTTTCTTATCCCGGAGTACTCCTTTAACCCGTGAGGGAATTTACTAGTCAAGGGTCCTTAGGTCTAGAAAAAAAAATTTGAAATTTGAACTTTTCCCAAGTACAAATCTCATAATAGGAGATGAGCAAACATTAGTCATAGGCCATGTACTAGTTTATATGTGAGTGAAAAAACATCACTCTACTTCTGATCTACTACTACACAAAAAAAATAAAAATTTCATGTATGTACATGTTGTACGCCAGGGGGCGATGCTGGGATGTGTAGTGTTACAGGTGTTACATAGGTCAATGGTACTGCGAGTGGGTTAACAGCAGTCCTATGTAACTTTCCCAGTCACACACACAGGGGGAAATTCATCAAAACTTGTGCAGAGGAGAAGTTGACCAGTTGCCCATAGCAACCAATTAGATAGCTTCTTTCATTTTTGAAAATGAAAGCAATCTGATTGGTTGCTATTGGTAACTGATCAACTTTTCCTCAGCATGGGTCTTGATGAATCTTCCCCATAATCTCTGGGATGGTGGGCCAGTACGTGATAGTAGTATAGCGGGAGCCTTGAGACCTGCCCCAGTTAAAGGGGTACTCCGGTGCTCCAGCATTTTGAACATTTTGATCAGAAGGCTTGGAGGCGGAAGCCGTTATCGTGACATCATGGCCACTACCCTCGTGATATCACACCATGCCCCCTCCATTCATGTCTATGGGAGGGGGCGTGTCGGATGACACGCCCCCTCCCATAGACATGAATGGAGGGGGCTTGGCCATGACAACACGATCACTGCCGCAGGAACCCGGCATTTCCCCCCCCCCCCTAATATTCCATTTTCTTATATATATTATGAAATAATCTGAAATATTGCAGTTTCCATTCTGGCCTCTAGGGCCTAATATTAAGCTGAGACTTCCTGTTCTACATGTAATGTAAGGAAGAGGCTGTTGGAAAGTGATCATTACAGGAATACAGCGAGTGGTGACATCAGTAGATACAGAAGATAATAGGAGCTCAGTCTCCCCTTCACCTGTAGAATGACCTCTGGACAGGTCACCGAGGTCACAGAGCATGCTCAGGGTCATGAGATGTTTATTGTGTCTATGCCCATGGGGCTGACACTAAAGCATATCTCTAAATTCTATAAAATATGGCTGCCCTTATAATATTGCACCAAAATTACAAAAAAAATAAAAAATTATTAGAAAATAAAAACACTTGGAATTCCTCATCAGGCAGTGAAAGGGTTACAGGACGTTATTAAAGTGTATGAAGATCTATAAGAAGTGGATCCTATGTACGCCCCCCCTGTTTGCTTATACATGGCTGTGTACAGTACGCAGTGTTCTTTGGCTATATGAATTGAGCTTTCCATGGCCCTGATCCAAACCACAGGTTACACAACCTCACAACTGAAAATGGTAACACGGCCATGACAGTTCTGTATGTGTGCCAAGAGGAGCCTCGGTGACAGCAGAAGACGCCTCCTGGGGGATAAGGATCCTTATAGATCTTATTGTACCAACTTAGACTGATCTTGGCAGATCCCACCCTCCAGCTAATCTCAATGGGATCCTCCAATTGAAAATGGGCGATGATCCCATTGGATCCTTAGACTTTCAGCGTCACCAACAATGTCTGGTAGCCGCTTATCTCTGCATTTCATTGGTCTGTTTATGGTGGAGTCAGGGACAATTGCTGCCATTGGGGCACATCTAAAGTCGGGTTTAGACCGTTACTAGATGGCAAGAGAATCACCTATAGAGGGGGAATCACCTATAGTGGTGGGGCACGTGCCCTTTAAAGGAGTACTCCATTGTAAAAAAAAATTTTTTTAAATAAACTTGTTCCAGAAAGTCAAACAGATTTGTAAATTTTTTCTATTAAACAATCTTAATCCTTCCAGTACTTATCAGCTGCTGTATGCTCCACAGGAAGTTCTTTTCTTTTTTAATTTCTTTTCTGTCTGACAACAGTGCTCTCTGCTGACACCTCTGTCCATGTCAGGAACTGTCCAGAGTAGGAGGAAATCCCAATAGAAAACCTATCCTTCTCTGGACAGTTCCTGACACGGACAGAGGTGTCAGCAGAGAGCACTGTGGTCAGACCTATCCTTGGGGGTGAAGAAATGGTACAAGGGGGTGAAGAAATGGTACAAGGGAGTGATGAAATGGCACAAGGGGGATGATGGCACGGCACATTAGGGTGATGAAATGGTGGCAATGGTCAGAAATGGAGCAGGAGCAGACAGGAGTGGGATTTGGTGACCAGTCCCGCGCAGGGCTCTACTTGATGAAATGGTAAAAGGGGGTGAAGAAATGGTATAAGGGAGTGATGAAATGGCACTTTAGGGAGATGAAATGGTACAAGGGGGTGATGAAATGGTATAAGGGAGTGATGAAATGGCACTTTAGGGAGATGAAATGGTACAAGGGGGTGATGAAATGGCACAGGGGGCTGATGAAATGGCACAAGGGGGTGATGAAATGGTACAAGGGGTGAAGAAATGGTACAAGGGGGTGATGAAATGGTAAAAGGGGGTGAAGAAATGGTACAAGGTGGTGAAGAAATGGTACAAGGGAGTGATGAAATGGCACTTTAGGGTGATGAAATGGCACAGGGGGCTGATGAAATGGCACAAGGGGGTGATGAAATGGCACAAAGGGGTGATGAAATGGTACAAGGGGGTGAAGAAATGGTACAAGGGGGTGATGACGTGGTACAAGGGGGTGATGAAATGGTACAAGGGGGTGATGAAATGGTACAAGGGGGTGAAGAAATGGTACAAGGGGGTGATGAAATAGTAAAAGGGGGTGAAGAAATGGTACAAGGGGGCGAAGAAATGGTACAAGGGAGTGATGAAATGGCACTTTAGGGTGATTAAATGGCACAGGGGGCTGATGAAATGGTACAAGGGGGTGAAGAAATGGTACAAGGGGGTGATGAAATGGTAAAAGGGGGTGAAGAAATGGTACAAGAGGGTGATGAAATGGTAAAAGGGGGTGAAGAAATGGTACAAGGGAGTGATGAAATGGCACAAGAAGGTGATGAAATGGTACAAGGGGGTGATGAAATGGCACAAGGGGTGATGAAAAGGCACAAGGGGGTGATGAAATGGCACAAGGGGGATGATGGCACGGCACATTAGGGTGATGAAATGGTGGCAATGGTCAGAAATGGAGCAGGAGCAGACAGGAGTGGGATTAGGTGACCAGTCCCGCGCAGGGCTCGACTTACATGCCATGGGCTCATTGATTTGAACTGTCCCTCTGCAGTACTTCATTTCTCCTGTGGGAGTGCTGCAGGGGGGATCCCAACAATCACTGTCAGGTTGCCTCTCAGACTGTAGATGATCACTAGTAAAGGGTCAATCTGTGTTTACCTAATTTTGGGTGACCCTTCTAGAAAAATAGGATTGTCGAAAGCTAATGAAGTGTTAACATGGAACAAATGGGAAATCGAGGGAAAGTTTGACATATTAGAACTTGAAATTAAAGGGAAGTTCCCTCTTGGAGATACCCATTACCGCTATTAATTAATTTATTACAATATATATTATATGGGAAATCACCTAGATTTGACCGTACTCTTATAGGGAATTCCATGTAAAGTAGGTGGAATATTTTTTTCCCGACTTATCGGGATATGTAGGGCAGTGTTTCTCAACCAATATTCCTCCAGCTGTTGCAAAACTACAACTCCCAGTATGCCCGGACAGCCAATGGCTGTCCGGGCATGCTGGAAGTTGTAGTTTTGCAACAGCTGGAGGCACCCTGGTTGGAAAACACTGCTTTAGCTCCTGCAGTTGGACTTTGTCCTAGGCCTGGCCAGGAGCCCAATCAGGTCTTATGGTAAAGCAATGTGGCTCCTTTACAAAGCTTTTGGCTTTCTGGGCATGCTGGGAGTTGCAGTTTTGCAACAGCTGGAGGCACACTGGTTGGGAAACACTGCTTTAGATATTGCAGTTGGACTTTGTCCTAGGCCTGGCCAGGAGCCCAATCAGGTCTTATGGTAAAGCAATGTGGCTCCTTTACAAAGCTTTTGGCTTTCTGGGCATGCTGGGAGTTGTAGTTTTGCAAAAGCTGGAGGCACACTGGTTGGGAAACACTGCTTTAGATATTGCAGTTTGACTTTGTTCTAGGCCTGGCCAGAAGCCCAATAAGGTCCTAAGGTGAAGCTATGGGGCTCCTGTATAAAGCCTTTGGCTGTCTGGGCATGCTGGGAGTTGTAGTTTTGCAACAGCTGGAGGATGAATGAAGCCCTGGCTGTGCCTATGCAGTGCACTCCATTCGGTCAGAACCCCCTACAATCAGCTTGTTATCCTCCTATCATAGTGTTTCCCAACCAGGGCGCCTCCAGCTGTTGCAAAACTACAACTCCCAGCATGCCTGGACAGCCGAAGGCCGTGCAGGCATGCTGGGAGTTTTTGTGTTGCAACAGCTGGAGTTCCACAGTTTAGAGACCTTAGATCTAGGACGTTAAGCAGCTATCTCTGATCCCAGCCACTGCCCATGGGTCCGGTTCCTCAGCCTGCTCCATATTTTCCCCAGCATGCATCTGCCATACCTGTCTAGTAAATGTCGCAGAGAGGTCTCAACACTTGGGACAGTCACCTGCTGAAACCCCCCGGGACTGAGACATCGCTCTTCCCACAAGGCCACAAGTTCCTCTATTTTCTATGTGACTTATTGTTTGTTTCGCTGCTAATTCACATGTAATGACTCTCCGCGTGTTTGCAGAAGCTCTAAGGGCTCACGACATCCGCCTCCATTTTATTCCCTTTGTGCCGCTTTTTTTTTTTTTTTTTTTTTTTTAAAGGTCTGAGGGATTAAGCGAAATTCTCCCGACTTTTGGCTAAGATCAAGTGTAGTATCTGTTCTTATCAGTTTTCATGCTGGTGGGGATGGGTGCTGCATGGAGGGGACAGGTGTACCAGGGCTTTCCGGGGCTGGTTCTGAGGGTACCTACCGTTATCGGCTCTGCGGGCAGATACCTTGGCTAACGCCAAGGGGGATGCCGGGAGCATTTGTGGTCCCTTAGTAGCTTCTGCGAAAAGGGACATCGAACCTGGAACCTCGCAGGTACCTTTTGGTCCGGAGGCGAAGGGTAAGGTTTGTTGGGGGGGCCTCTCTCCTATCGGAGAAGGGCTTGCGATAGACCGCATCCTTTGTGCACGTTTTTTTTAGTGTAACACGTTTGCACTTTTTCTTGCACTTTGGGTGAATCGAAAGCACGTTCCTCGGCTTTAGATAAATAAAAAAATTAAGCGAAATTCTCCCGACTTTTGGCTAAGATCAAGTGTAGTATCTGTTCTTATCAGTTTTTCATGCCGGTGTACTGTGACGCCGGTATGGGGTTGGTGGGGATGGGTGCTGCATGGAGGATGCAGGTGTACCAGGGCTTTCCGGGGCTGGTTCTGAGGAATCAGCTCGACGGCTGCCCCGATGTGACCTGTTCCCTCCGGGTCTCGCCATGAGGCTGAGAGGGTCTAGAGCCGAGGTACTTTGTGCCTCGGGGAGTGGTGACCCCGAGGTGCCGAAACTCACTGGGAGAATAGACTCACTGAGTTGAAGCACGGGCACCATAATCTCTTCACCTTGTGGCACTCACCTCTTGATTCCCGGCCTTCTGGCTAGGATCAGAGACATTTTTATAGATCCGGCCGGATGTCCGGGCAGTATACCTGCACACATTCACTTATTTATTTCTTTTTGTCTCACTGTGTCACTTTTTGCGTGTTGTGTGTTCACAGGATTTGTCAGGATGCGGTAGCCCTTCTGGGTGTCCCTCCTGGCGGTCTAGGGGAGGTGTGTGTGGCCATTAGGTTCCGCACCTCCCTGCAAACACCCCGGGTACTCCTGCTTTGGCAGGGTACCTACCGTTATCGGCTCTGCAGGCAGATACCTTGGCTAACGCCAAGGGGGATGCCGGGAGCATTTGTGGTCCCTTAGTAGCTTCTGCGAAAAGGGACATCGAACCTGGAACCTCGCAGGTACCTTTTTGTCCGGAGGCGAAGGGTAAGGTTTGTTGGGGGGCCTCTCTCCTATCGGAGAAGGGCTTGCGATAGACCGCATCCTTTGTGCACGTTTTTTTTAGTGTAACACGTTTGCACTTTTTCTTGCACTTTGGGTGAATCGAAAGCACGTTCCTCGGCTTTAGATAAATAAAAAAATTAAGCGAAATTCTCCCGACTTTTGGCTAAGATCAAGTGTAGTATCTGTTCTTATCAGTTTTTCATGCCGGTGTACTGTGACGCCGGTATGGGGCTGGTGGGGATGGGTGCTGCATGGAGGATGCAGGTGTACCAGGGCTTTCCGGGGCTGGTTCTGAGGAATCAGCTCGACGGCTGCCCCGATGTGACCTGTTCCCTCCGGGTCTCGCCATGAGGCTGAGAGGGTCTAGAGCCGAGGTACTTTTGTGCCTCGGGAAGTGGTGACCCCGAGGTGCCGAAACTCACTGGGAGAATCCGCTCACTGAGTTGAAGCACGGGCACCATAATCTCTGCACCTTGTGGCACTCACCTCTTGATTCCCGGCCTTCTGGCTAGGATCAGAGAAATTTTTATAGATCCGGCCGGATGTCCGGGCAGTATATCTGCACACATTCACTTATTTATTTCTTTTTTGTCTCACTGTGTCACTTTTTGCGTGTTGTGTGTTCACAGGATTGTCAGGATGCGGTAGCCCTTCTGGGTGTCCCTCCTGGCGGTCTAGGGGAGGTGTGTGTGGCCATTAGGTTCCGCACCTCCCTGCAAACACCCCGGGTACTCCTGCTTTGGCAGGGTACCTACCGTTATCGGCTCTGCGGGCAGATACCTTGGCTAACGCCAAGGGGGATGCCGGGAGCATTTGTGGTCCCCTAGTAGCTTCGGCGAAAAGGGACATCAAACCTGGAACCTCGCAGGTACCTTTTGGTCCGGAGGCAAAGGGTAAGGTTTGTTGGGAGGCCTCTCTCCTATCGGAGAAGGGCTTGCGATAGACCGCATCCTTTGTGCACGTTTTTTTAGTGTAACACGTTGCACTTTTTCTTGCACTTTGGGTGAATCGAGAGCACGTTCCTCGGCTTTAAAAAAAGAAGAAGCGAAATTCTCCCGACTCTAACTGAGGTTTTTAAGGTAACGTAATCACCGCGGCCGGAGGCTTCTAATAACAGTCTTTGGATCCGGGGCGAGCGTCAAGGTTAGACGTCTTACGAAAAAAAAACAAAGAGCAGCACATGGAGGATGAAGTGAAACGCAAAACTGATCCTGCAGGCTCCGCTGAGCATCACATGTGTATATGTGCCTTTAAAGGGGTTGTGTGCTGCCCTGACTTTCGGAGCTCCGCTCACAGCGTCCGGAAGGTCATTATTCCGAACGCTGTGTGCGGGCTTCCGTCGGGCCGGCCCCTCGTGACGTCTCGCCCGCCCCCTCGTGACGTTGCGCCCCCTTCCCATAGACTTTCGTTGAGGGGGCGGGCGAGACGTCACGAGGGGGCTGGCGAGATGTCACGAGGGGGCTGGCGAGACGTCACGAGGGGGCAGGTGATACGTCACGAGGGGGCTGGCGTGACGTCACGCCCGGCAGCCGCGAACACGGAAGCCCGCACACAGCGTTCGGAGTAATGAACTTCCGGACGCTGTGAGTGGAGCTCCGAAAGTCAGGGCAGCGCACAACCCCTTTAAAGGGGTATTCCAAGATTTTGCCCTACAGGAGCTGTAAAGTTAGCGTATTTCATTTTATATATATATATATATATATATATAGTGTCCGTACTGATGTTTCATGGTGGTCTCGCAATTCTGTGATTTTTGCCCCAATGTTTATTATTTAACAGCATACAAAATGACTGTCGTCTCAGGTTTTCCCAGCTTGCAGTGCAGCCAGAGACATTACATCACTAGTCAGGTGTTTAGAGGGAGCCTGTCTGTGCTTCAATGGGTGGAGCGACCGCTGCGTGGGAGGGAGGTCATTCTGCAGTGCATTGTAGTTTTGCAACAGCTGGACGCACCCTGGTTAGAACATACTTGTCTATTGATTGGAAGGAAGCACTAGAGTGTTTCAGTGGGTGGGGTGGCTGAGGGAGGGAGAAAAGGGACCTCACACTTACAAACAAGGAATCGTGGGATTTGTAGTTTAAGGGAACGAACTCTAACAGGAAATAGCCAGTTCACAAAAATCTAGCCACAGTGTTATGGTAATCTCACAACATAGCCATTTATCCTCAAGACAAGCGCAGATCCTTCCTAAGCATGTCCATTACTGTCTGGGAGTTAAGTGCTATAATCACCTTATTGTGGAGAACCCCTTTAAATCTATCACTGTCCCTAGAAATCACTCTCAGTTGGCAATGATGTTTTTGGACATGACTTATGTCCCTAGGATAGTCACAAAGTTTGGCTGCGTTCTACCCCTGTCACGTCATGAATAACCACAGGATGTGTATTCTGCTGTTCCTGGCAGTCAAGGCCAATTTTATTGCCATGTAAACCAAAGCAGATAGCTTCAGATGTGGACAACATTGTTGGTTTCCTTCCGTCAAAGGCAACAAAACCGACAATGTTCTCTGAAATAACCTGAACCTGACAAAACTGTCCTGGACAAAAAAGAAGGTTTCCTGAACGTAATCTGGGCCAGCACTACCATAAGGCAGCTAAGGCTGCTGCATTAGGGCAACGACGGGAGAAGGCGGGTGGAAAAATCTGAATCCCCAGCCACTGGCAGGGGATTTGGACCCCCCCCACAAAAAAAAAAATGAGTGGCGATGCGTATCATGTATGCATCACCACTCAGTACTGGGAAAGTTAATCCCTGCTTTAGTACTGTATCCGGGCAGCGCTCTTCCTACCCTCGCAATGAGATGATGTCATCATGACGCCTGGCGTGCAGTGTTAGCAGAGAAAATCAGAGCCCCGCACTACACAGAAGAAGAAGTCTAACACCTAGACCAGAGGAAAAGGAGGCCCTGGTGTCAGCGAAGAGAAGATAAAGGGGTTATCCAGGAAAAAAAACTTTTTTTATATAGCAACTGGCTCCAGAAAGTTAAACAGATTTGTAAATTACTTCTATTAAAAAATCTTAATCCTTTCAGTACTTATGAGCTGCTAAATTTGAGCTGTTCTTTTCTGTCTAAGTGCTCTCTGATGACATATGTCTTGGGAACTGTCCAGATTAGAAGCAAATCCCCATAGCAAACCTATTCTACTCTGTGCAGTTCTCGAGACAAGCAGAGATGTCAGCAGAGAGCACTGTTGCCAGACAGAAAACAACAACTCAACTTCAGCAGCTGATAATTATTGAAAGGATTAAGATTTTTTAATAGAAGTAATTTACAAATCTGTTTAACTTTCTGGAGCCAGTTGATATATATATATATATATATATATATATATATATATCTATATATATATATATCTATATATATATATATATATATATATCTATATATAAAAAAGTTTTTTTCCTGGAATACCCCTTTAAGTTGGATTTTTACTTAGGGAGGCGGGAGTGGAGCAAACGACTTCTCCTGCTGTGTTCTCATTCTGTCCTGGACATGTGTATTAGGTTGTGACCCAGTCTGGTCCCTTGATGTTTGTACAAGCACTTATTCAGTGTAGGGACCATCACCCAGTTGGGGGGCCGCCTTTTCAGGACAGTGGATTGGGCTTAGCATAGGGCTGCACCGTTCCTACCCTACCTGACTCATGATTCTGATTTTGGGGTGGAACATTCTATATGGTTGATGTCATCTACATTAATAGTCCTGACCTGAATCAGAAATGTAAAATATCCTTTAAAAAAAACTAATATTGTTTATCTGAGGCACAAAACCTAAAGGGACATTTACTAAAGATGTAAAATATTTCAGGAAATACCAATAAGGAAATGTCAGCTAGGAGAGTGACTGACACGAGTAGCTGATAAGATGTCACAGCGAAGCCCTCAGAAGATGGAAAGACGGCTGGTGGGCAGAGAACCTCATGAGGAAACTATTTCACAGTTTAATTATTAGAAAAACCGGCTCGTATGTCACCTATAGCTGATGAACCAGTATAACCAGTGCGGGAACCAGAGGTGCTACAAGAATTATCCTGAGATTACAACTTCTCAACTATCAACGGTATTGGAGATAAGTGGTGAAAGCCCAACCGCTGGGACCCCCATGATCACCAGATGGGAGGTCTTTTCGTCCTAGAGTAGAGTAATCTTGGCGGTAGACCACATGCTCGGTCACTGCTCTATTCGCTCGCTGTTGGATGACTGAAGATATTTGGAGGTCAGGTTCCCCCTGACCAGGAGCTGATCATAAGAAGCCCACTCCAAAAAATACCCCGAAAAGGACGCGGGTACAGTATAAACTGCAACATCACAAATCTATATGACAGGATCACTGATACCCTTCCTAATAACCCCACCCAAGACCTCCCTTTTATTAGAGTATTTATTCATTATTTATTATGACCCAAACATTTAATAACACCAGTGTCACCAGTTAGAAAGTGGCTAAAGTGCGCCCCACAGTGTTCACCAGTAAGGTAATGTATATTATGTATAACTGTGGATGGCTGCAGGCCTAACATCAGATATAAAATATAACCGGTGACACAATCTTAAAAACTCTGACATGTTTTGCTCCTAAGAGCTTCATCAGAGCCATTAGGCTTCTACCTAATAGGGAGGAATCCCTACCTACCTGCTGGGGGGGGGGGGGGGGGGGGGCGCTTCTTCCTCATAGGGGAGATTCCCTACCAACTAATGGGGGCTTCTATCTTAAAGGGGAGGAGTGCAGTGAATGTAGTGGAGCTGTAGAGTGTACTGCAGGTGTAGAGTGCAGTAAATGTAGTGGAGGTGTGGAGTGCAGTGAATGTAGTGGAGGTGTGGAGTGCAGTGAATGTAGTGGAGGTGTGGAGTGCAGTGAATGTAGTGGAGGTGTAGAGTGCAGTGAATGTAGTGAAGGTGTAGAGTGCAGTAAATGTAGTGGAGGTGTGGAGTGCAGTAAATGTAGTAGAGGTGTAGAGTGCAGTGAATGTAGTGGAGGTGTGGAGTGCAGTGAATGTAGTGGAGGTGTGGAGTGCAGTGAATGTAGTGGATGTGTAGAGTGCAGTAAATGTAGTGGAGGTGTGGAGTGCAGTGAATGTAGTGGAGGTGTGGAGTGCAGTAAATGTAGTGGAGGTGAGGAGTGCAGTAAATGTAGTAGAGGTGTAGAGTGCAATAAATGTAGTGGAGGTGTAGAGTGCAGTAAATGTAGTAGAGGTGTAGAGTGCAGTAAATGTAGTGGAGGTGTAGAGTGCAGTAAATGTAGTGGAGGTGTAGAGTGCAGTAAATGTAGTGGAGTTGTGGAGTGCAGTGAATGTAGTGGAGGTGTAGAGTGCAGTGAATGTAGTAGAGGTGTAGAGTGCAGTAAATGTAGTGGAGGTGAGGAGTGCAGTGAATGTAGTGGAGGTGTGGAGTGCAGTGAATGTAGTGGAGGTGTGGAGTGCAGTGAATGTAGTAGAGGTGTAGAGTGCAGTGAATGTAGTGGAGGTGTGGAGTGCAGTGAATGTAGTGGAGGTGTGGAGTGCAGTGAATGTAGTGGAGGTGTGGAGTGCAGTGAATGTAGTGGAGGTGTAGAGTGCAGTAAATGTAGTGGAGGTGTAGAGTGCAGTAAATGTAGTGGAGGTGTAGAGTGCAGTAAATGTAGTGGAGGTGTAGAGTGCAGTGAATGTGGTGGAGGTGTAGAGTGCAGTAAATGTAGTGGAGGTGTAGAGTGCAGTGAATGTGGTGGAGGTGTGGAGTGCAGTGAATGTGGTGGAGGTGTAGAGTGCAGTGAATGTAGCAAAGGTGTAGAGTGCAGTAAATGTAGTGGAGGTGTAGAGTGCAGTAAATGTAGTGGAGGTGTGGAGTGCAGTAAATGTAGTGGAGGTGTGGAGTGCAGTGAATGCAGCAGAGGTGTAGAGTGCAGTAAATGTAGCGGAGGTGTAGAGTGCAGTGAATGTAGCAGAGGTGTGGAGTGCAGTGAATGTAGCGGAGGTGTGGAGTGCAGTGAATGTAGTGGAGGTGTAGAGTGCAGTAAATGTAGTGGAGGTGTGGAGTGCAGTGAATGTAGTGGAAGTGTGGAGTGCCGTAAATGTAGTGGAGGTGTGGAGTGCAGTGAATGTAGTGGAGGTGTAGAGTGCAGTGAATGTAGTGGAGGTGTAGAGTGCAGTGAATGTAGTGGAGGTGTGGAGTGCAGTGAATGTAGTGGAGGTGTAGAGTGCAGTGACTGTAGTGGAGGTGTAGAGTGCAGTGAATGTAGTGGAGGTGTAGAGTGCAGTGAATGTAGTGGAGGTGTAGAGTGCAGTGAATGTAGTGGAGGTGTAGAGTGCAGTGAATGTAGTGGAGGTGTAGAGTGCAGTGAATGTAGTGGAGGTGTAGAGTGCAGTGAATGTAGTGGAGGTGTAGAGTGCAGTGAATGTAGTGGAGGTGTGGAGTGCAGTGAATGTAGTGGAGGTGTGGAGTGCAGTGAATGTAGTGGAGGTGTGGAGAGCAGTGAATGTAGCAGAGGTGTAGAGTGCAGTAAATTCTGCTGTTGCATAGTGTTTGTCTCAGAGTTGCATACAGAGGATTGTGGAAAGCAATGGAGGTAGCAGAGCTGTAGAGCGAACCATCCACACACATAGGAGATAGCAGTATCTTGCATTAGGACCTTCTGAAATAAAATTAAAATCCTACTGATAAGCGCAGAAGGAAACAGAAGAGATAAAAGCAAAGTGCAGTGAAAGTTCTATGAGTTCTACACATGGATGGAAATACCCCGACTATGATATAGAGATATAACACTGAACTGTGCCGTACTGCTTTCTGCAATACATTTGGTTCAGGGCAAGTTGCAATTGTGCTTCTTAAAGAGCCCCTTCATTTTACCATAACATATACTGCAGAATAGAAACAACATGTATTTTTGGGCTAAAATAGAAAAAAAAACATGTAATTTTGCCATTTTTGAGGGATTTAACCTGCAGAATAATAATATATCAAAGGGAACGGCCTAAAGTATTTTCCTTTGACATGTCATCATTATTCTGCAGGTGGTTACGACAATACCCATTTTTTATTATTTTTGTTGTGTTTTATTACTTAATATTTTTTGCCTTTATATTTTTTACTTTTTAATCTATAAAACTAAATGATGGCTCAATATTTGCACGGTGAAGTACCATTTTGGTGTCTTTGTGACCGTCTTTTTATTATATTCTTTTGGCACATGATGTGACCAAAAATAAGCTTGTGGTGTCCACGGGGTGTAGTTGTCAGTTCGTGACGCCAGGGCACCGTTAACCAACATGGTCCGAGGTTTAGCTACTCCTGGGCCAAGCGCGGGGACAATGATGACATTGATGCAAGGTTACGGATAACTATTTTTTACTGAAGCAAGTGAGTAGTTGTTAGAATTCTCCCAGTAGAGATCAGAGTAGAGGAGATGTAGTGTAACCATTGGAAGCCCTTTTGCCTTGCTGGGACTTGTGGTGCACTAAAGACTTGGGACATTAGGCTTGACTAGGGTTCTGCTACCCCCAGGGTATGGACAAGTCCTTGGGATCCAGCTACCTGAGGCTTTCTACTGTATCCATCCCGGACTAGCACTGTGTGGCCCGTCGACTCACCAGCTCCTATGCCCACAGCTAGGAATTTCCGACTTCCTCTGGCCTGGGAACACTTTCAGAATGGCGTGGTCGCTCGCTCGACTCTTTTATTTTAAAATTTGGAAAAAAGGAAGTGATTTAAATTTTTTTCAAAAATATATATTTTTTAAAAACATAATTTTTACAAATTTTTTTAACACTTTTTCAGTTCCCTTACATTTTGGAACTTTCAGAAGAAGTCATTAGATTGCCCACAATGTAATACAATTTTATTTTTATTTTTTTTAAGAGCCGAGGCAAGTTTTAATGCCCCTTTTCGCCAAAGGGGCCGAAAATGCTCCTGGCTTCAACCTAGGTGTTAACCAAGGTATCAGCCGAGGAGCCGTATACTGATGGCATCTTAACCAAAGCCAAGATGCCCAGGGGTTGCAGGGAGGTGGGGAACCTAATGGCCACACACACCTCCCCTAGACCACCAGGAGGGACACCCAGAAGGGCTAATATGTCCCTGATCCTAGCCAGAAGGGTGAGTGCCAGAGGTGAAGAGTCTATGGCGCAGTGCGTTCACTCAGCTATAACACCCAGTGAGTTTCGGCACCTCAGGGTCACCACTCCCCGAGGCACAAAAGTACCTCATGGCGAGACGTTGAGGAAACAGGTCACATCAGGGCAGCCGTTGAGCTGGTGTTGTGGCACCAGCCCCGGAATGTCCCGGTACACCTGCCCCCTCCATGTAGCCATCCAGTCCTACTAGTGGACTACCTGATAAGAACAGCTACTACACTTGATCTTAGCCAAAAGGCTGAGAAGTGATCAATGTAATACTATTGCGTTGCAATGATCAGTGAAATCAGCAATCTTCTCGTGCAGCCTGCCTGAGGCAGACTGTATAGGTAGGTCCCACTGTGACAGACTCCCCACGATTGCGATGCGGGGGTGCTGATCACTCTCCTGACAGGTGTTGCACCTGTCAGTTTACTCTATGCATGAAGATGGTAAAACTGCTGGGATCAGATGAAAGTCAGTTGCAGGCAGGGCTCAGCTGTAATATACAGCTGACACCCACCACATATAAAGAGGGCTCAGCTCTATATGCAATGATTGTCAAGCACGTATCGGTGGTCATGTAAGGGGTACTTCGGGGAACACAACTTATCCCCTTTTAGCAGGATAGGGGATAAGTGTCTGAACATGGGGAACCTAGGGGTCAGGGGAAAAGTTGTGTTCCCCGGAGTACCCCTTTCATGACTACCAATACGCGCTTGACAATCCACACGCTTCACACGCGGTGTCCGCATTAAGGACTCACGGCTAATGCAGGATATCACCAATCACGCCAATGTCAAGCATTAACCCTATAGACGATGCAATCAAAGTTGATTGCAGCATCTAAAGAGCTTGTAGCTAAGTAAAGCTAATAAGGACCACCACGGCAAAATTGCGGGGTCCCAATCAGCAGGGAGGAGAGGCAGAGGGTACCTTTCCAAATGGACAAAAAAATGAAAAGACTTTTTTTTGTTGATAAATGTGATGTAACCCCTTCCCTAATAAAAGTTCGAATTGCCCCCATTTCCCATTTTTTACAATAAAATAACGTCAACAGAAATAAACATATGTGGTATCGGTGCATGCGGGAATGTCCGAACTATTACAAGATAACATTAATTAAACTTTGCGATCAGTGGCGTATATGTAAAAAAAAAAAAACTAAAGTCCAGAACTGATGATTTTCACTTCGAATACAAAAAAAGTAATAAAAAGCGATCAAAAGGTCCCATAAAAACTAAAATGGCACCGATACATGTGGTGTCCCGACACCGTATTTCATACAGTGCCTTGGTTATTAGTCCCCAAAGTCAGAGTCCCACGGACTGTCGGGGTCCGCTTCCCTAGTTAGCCCCTAGTCCCCCCTTAGTAAATTGATATTTATGAATATTATCTTTGTGAATATGTATATGGTGTTACTCACTTGTTTTAGCGTCGCAGGACCTGTGAGTCATGTGACATGGTTCAGAACTCTATGGTATGTTGAAGGACCTTAGGTGGTTCTTGAGTCACGTGTTATCCCATAATGCCGTGTAACGGTGAGTGACAGTTGTTTTGGACCAATCCAAAAGGGCCCGCCCCTGCCCATATAATGGAGCTGAGGCCATTATTCGCTCTCTTGGGTTGCTGTCACTGAATGAGGTAGGACCTCTGCAACTTTCAAGTACGTTTACTAGGCCAAAGCCTCGCGGCCTCGGTCTACACCACAGCGGTTATAGATATATAATTCCCTGCTACTCTCCGCAAGATCACTGGACCTAAACGCACCCCTAAATCCAGCGGATCTATGCAACGGAATCTTCCTAAAGCTAAATTGAGCTTATCTGATCCCAACCAACTGTCAATCGCTGCTCAAATACAAATAGACTTTGTTCATGGACTGTTATTACTATTGTCCGCTTCAGAAAATCTTCAGTAAAAGTTCCTGCAAGTTTCAGTTGACAGTGGTTGTGGACAACACGAGTGACAAGGGTTAACAGCGCCCTTTATAATTCAGGAAAAACAACACCCCAACTACCCTATGCCCCCACCAAGGCACCACATACATTATTTTTTATTTTGTGGTGAAATGATTGACAGCATTACGAAGTACAATTGGGGGCGCAAAAAGCATGCCCACCTATGGGTGGAAAATTTTGGAATTTGGAAAGCAAAAGTGAAAAAATGAAAAATCCCTGCATCCTTAAAGGGTTAAGAAATTAAAAGGGTACTTTGCCCCTAGACATGTTATCCCCTATACATAGGATAGGGGTTAACATGTCTGATCGTGGGGATGCCGCCTCTGTGATCTCCGGGCCGGCTCTGCGGCGTACATGAACAGGGAATACGTCATGCCATGCCCTCTCCATTCATGTCTATGTACATAGCCGACGGCATCTGGCACGGATTCGACCGGATGACTGGAGTGCTGCGGCGGAGATTGCGGGGGTTCCCTGAGGCCAGACCCCCATGATCAGACATGTTAGCCAGGGCTGGTGCAAGGATTTTTGCCACCCTAAGTAAAAGCTAATTTGGCCTTCCCCCTTGACTCCACCCTTTTACACGCCCCAATTTACTACTGGGGTAACACATTGTAACAAACCCCCTCCTCATGTAATTAGCTTACTAATGGGGAAACACACTGTAACAAACCTCCTCCTCATGCTGCTGGCTTAGCGAGTGGTTCGGATGCGGGTTGTCTAACTTTCTTGCGGCAGGCAGAGCGGCGCCCCCCATCAAGAGGGCGCTCTGGGCGGCTGCCTATTCTGCCTATGGGTAGAGCCGGCCCTGATACTTTCTCCTATTCTTTGGATTGGGGATAATATGTCTAGTGGCGGAGTACCTCTTTAAAGGGTTACTCCGCTCCCCAGCGTCCGGAACTCAATGTTCTGAATGCTGGGTGCGGGCTTCCATGTTCACACCCGCCCCCTTGTGACGTCACACCCCAACCCCGTGACCTCACGTCCCGCCCCCTCAATGCAAGTCTATGTGATAGCTTGGGGTATAGGGTATATGGGATGTAGCTGTGCGGTTACTAAAGGGTGCTTGTTTAACCCTTTCTATTCGTGACGCCAGGGTGAGGGCTCCTCTGTAATGCTTGTCCTACCGCCACCCTTCCCAAGAGCGATAGGGAGGTATAGAATAATGGAATGTCCACAACCGGAGAGTTTGCTGAAAACAGTCGGAACTTTACCGAAGATTTTATGCAAGCTTCATAACCGGAACAGTCTCTATACAAGCAAAGTCTCTTAGAGATTGACAAAGGTTGGGACCTTAAGCGTTTTAGAGTCCGTAGACTGATATACGCTGTTCCACTGGATTTAGGGGATTTAGTTTCGGTCCAGTAGTCACGCTAGCTTTAGCAGGGATTTAGTTTAGGCTGAGGCCGCAGGTTTTCTGGCCTAGCATGTCTTTGAAAGTTGCGCAGATCCGTCCTGCTAGTCCGGCATCCACGAGAACAGCAACCCAATAGATAATTGGCTAAAGCTCCCTTATATGGGCAGGGGCTGGACTAGAGCTAATTGGTCCAATACTTCTGTCAATCATCTTTACATAGAGTTATGGGTAAACATGTGACCCAAGGACCTCCAAAGGTCCCCCAACATACCATAGAGGAATTAACATAGTCACATGACCGAAGGTCCTGCGACACTACCAAGGTAAGTATACTAATATGCATTATATTAAATATTTACATTATTGAATATGTACACATAAACATTAGAAAATTAGAAAAGTAGGAGGCGACTAGGGGCTCTCCCACCTGGGAGACCCTACCTGAGCGTAGTAACTCTGACTTTGGGGACCACCATACAAGGTACGGTATGCAATACGGTACCGGGACACCACACAAAGAAAAAGGGGGGCACTGTTACTGTGTGGGGCACCAAAAGAAGCACTATTATCGTGTGGGGCACCGTTACCATCTGGGACCCTGCCAGAGCATGCTGGGCATTGTAGTTCCGAAACCTACGGAGATCACCAGTGTAGGCAATAGAAAGTGGTTGAGCGAGCCAGGAAAGCACCTCGCAGGGAAGGAAAACACGACAATGCGTAACATACTGAACTAATGACTGGCGATTGTGCAACCCGTAATTACAAGATGGCACAGAGAGGGCACGACGCAGTGTGCATGAGCAGGAAGTAGCGTTTTTTGGGATTAGTCTGCATGAAGGAGGCCGCCGGGGAATAACTAGTGACATTACAGATCAGGCAATTGTTTCTGGTTCAATCTGAGATCAGCGATAATAGAAAGGTTATCTAGATGTCAAGTCGGTGCCCAAGGGTGATTTTTACCTGCTGCACTCTCCTAGACAATGTTTTTTTTTTTTTTTTAACCAATGTGCCTCCTGCTGTTGCAAAACTACAACTCCCAGCATGCCCGGACAGCCAACGGCTGTCCGGGCATGCTGAGAGTTGAAGTTTTGCAACAGCAGGGGGTACACTAGTTGGGAAACATCGATCTAAAGTTAAAAACGTGAAGTATACAATACTTGATTAAAGGGGTACTCCGGTGAAAACCTTTTTTCTTTTAAATCAACTGGTGGCAGAAAGTTAAACATATTTGTAAATTACTTCTATTAAAAAATCTTAATCCTTCCAGTACTTATAAGCTGCTGAATGCTACAGAGGAAATTCCTTTCTTTTTGGAACACTGATTACATCAAGAGCACAGTGCTCTCTGCTGACATCTCTGTCCATTTTAGCAACCATGCATAGCAGATGTATGCTAAGGGCAGCATGGTGGCTCAGTGCCTTGCAGTTCTGGGGACTTGGGTTCAAATCCCACTAAGGACAACAATAAATAAAGCGTTATTATTATTATTATAATAACGTCAGCAGAGAGAACTGTGGTCGTGATGTCATCAGAGAGCATTCCAAAAAGAAAATAATTTCCTAAAAAGTACTGGAAGGATTAAGATTTTTTAATAGAAGTAATTAACAAATATGTTTAACTTTCTGCCACCAGTTGATTTAAAAGAAAAAAGGTTTTCACCGGAGTACCCCTTTAACCCCTTCCAAGGAGGTAGAATTCCTATGATTTACAATCGACTCCCACTCAGCTCTCTTAATCTTACCATTAAAGAAATTAAATCTAATCAAAAAAGAAATTTGTTCAATTCGGATCAAACAGGTAGTATCCTTGAGATCCATCGCTCGGATAGTGGGTCTTCTCTCTGCCTCGATTCAGGCAGTCTTCCCGGCACCCCTACACTACAGAGCCCTTCAACGCCTCAAGGCTCAACATTTGAGGAACGGCCTGGGATACTCGGACGAGATCCCGCTAACTCCAGTTAGACCACATTCAAGAGTGGATCGGGAAGACGATCTTCAACACCTTCCCAGATCTGATTATAGAATCAGATGCGAGTCGTCTGGGTTGGGGAGCTCGCTGCGGAGATTTATCTACCGGAGGCAAGTGGTCGGAGGAAGAATCTCTGCTTCACATCAACTGCCTCGAGCTCTTGGCAGGGTCATTCGCCCTCAAGAGTTTTGCCAAAAGGAAATCTCATTGTTGCCTCTTGCTGAGGATGGACAACATCTCAGCAGTGCAATACGTCAATCGCCTAGGAGGCACGAAGTCGGAAGCCCTGGCCAACATCGGCAAAGAATTTTGGCACTTTTGCCTGAGCAAGAACATAGTTATCAAGGCGGAATACCTCCCAGGCTTATCCAACTTCATAGCAGATTGGAATTCGCGATATCTTGCGGATTCCAGCGACTGGAAACTCGATCCGGATATTTTCCACCAAATCAATTCTCTTTGGGGCCTCTTGATGGTGGATCTCTTCGCGTCTCGTCTGAATTGTCAGGTTCCCACATTTTTTAGTTGGCGTCCCGACCCGGAAGCTTGGGGAGTAGACGCTTTTCTACAATCTTGGCCAGATGGAATTCTCTACGCTTTTCCTCCTTTCTCCCTCATTTCGAGGACCCTTACCCAAACCAAAATCCAGAAAGCAACCTTAGTGATCATCATTGCTTGGTGGCCCTCCCAGTCCTGGTTTCCCCAAATCCTGGAAATGTCTATCGATTTTCCGCGCATCATTCCGTCCTCTCAGAACATTCTTCTGGACCCCTATGGGAATCCCCACCCCCTCATATTATCAGGCAATCTCTCCCTAGTGGCTTGGTTGATATCGGGTCACCTCAATCTAACCCAGAACTTTCTCAATCAACTAGAGATATCCTTGCCGACGCTTGGGCTCCGGGTGCCAAGTCAGCTTATAGAGCTGCCTGGAAACTTTGGCTTCGTTGGTGCTCACAACGGGACCTGGATCCCATTCATGCTCCTCTCGCCCACATCCTGAATTTTCTCTCTTCTTCTTTCGATCAGGGTAAAGCCTATCGCACTATTAACGTCTACCGTTTGGCCATCTCCGCTAACCATTCTCCCATTGAATTTTTTCCCGTGGGAAAACATCCCCTTGTGTGTAGACTCCTTAAAGGCATGCGCTTCAAGAGACCTCCACAACCCAAATACCAAACCACTTGGGATGTTTCTTTGATCCTTAATATGTTCAAATCCTGGGAAGACAATGATCTGCTATCCCTTAAACTTCTCTCGTTTAAACTCACAGGTCTTCTTTGCCTTATTTCGGTCAAGAGAGTCTCGGACGTCAGGGCTTTAGACATCTCCCATCGTCAATTCTCTCCTCAAGGTGTACTCTTTTCCATCCATCGTCGTACTAAGACGAATCTCCAATCTATATTTTACCTCGCTTTTCCTTTCCATGATAAATTATGTGTCGTTGGGTTAAAAATACTCGTTGGGTTAAAAATACCATGCATCTTGCCGGTATTGACATTTCCCATTTCGGAGCTCACTCTATCAGAGGTGCCATGGCTACTAAAGCCTTTCAATCAGGTTGTTTCCTCTCCGACATTCGTAGAACCGCAGATTGGTCATCAGAATCCACCATCAAAACTTTTTATTTTAGACCAGACTCACATGTTTCTATGAACATTATTTAACCGTGTATATAGATAGTAACTTTACCTGTTTTATTCTATATATATTTGTTTGCAAGCTTTGAACTGGCATTATAATAGGAGCCTCTTGCTTGTAATAAAATTGGAGATTTTCCTAGT
Organism: Hyla sarda; assembly: GCF_029499605.1. Classification (NCBI taxonomy): domain Eukaryota; kingdom Metazoa; phylum Chordata; class Amphibia; order Anura; family Hylidae; genus Hyla; species Hyla sarda. The sequence continues at coordinate 296,185,506 of NC_079194.1, forward strand.
GTTTATTTGGATTTTATTAAAGACAAGAGGCGAGTATTATCCCTCCCTAATTACCCACCCCTATAATCTCGAGTATTTTTCTTCTATTTGTTCGAGAAGTTTGGTGATCCTGTTTTCCTGGTTTACTGCATCAAAGAAAGAGGAAGATGAAGAGATTCCTACACTATTATAACCTATGCTGTATGCTGATTGGTGGACACCTTGTGATTGAATACCTGATATCACCTGCATCCACCTATGTTTTTTCTTCTTGTTGTTGTTAACTCTTTTGCTGCTGTTTCTGAGTAAAAGAAAGATTTGGCATTATAATATTCACCTCTTGTCTTTAATAAAATTCAAATTTTCCGTCATAAACACTAGGAAAATCTCCAATTATTGAAAGGGGTACTCCGGTGAAAACCTTTTTTCTTTTAAATCAACTGGTGGCAGAAAGTTAAACATATTTGTAAATTACTTCTATTAAAAAATCTTAATCCTTCCAGTACTTATTAGCTGCTGAATGCTACAGAGGAAATTCCTTTCTTTTTGGAACACTGATGACATCACGAGCACAGTGCTCTCTGCTGACATCTCTGTCCATTTTAGCAACCAAGCATAGCAGATGTATGCTAAGGGCAGCATGGTGGCTCAGTGGTTAGCACTGATGCCGTGCAGTGCTGGGGACTTGGGTTCAAATCCCACTAAGGACAACAATAAATAAAGTGTTATTATTATTATAATAACGTCAGCAGAGAGAACTGTGCTCGTGATGTCATCAGAGAGCATTCCAAAAAGAAAAGAATTTCCTCTGTTCTATTCAGCAGCTAATAAGTACAGGAAGGATTAAGATATTTTAATAGAAGTAATTTACAAATATGTTTAACTTTCTGGCACCAGTTGATTTAAAAGAAAAAAGGTTTTAACCGGAGTACCCCTTTAAGATCGATTTTTTGAGATTTATTAAAAATCCCAAATCTTGTAGAAGGGATAGGGTCCACTGCGAATGAAGGTGAATGAGGGACAGAGACTGAGCCATGATGACTATATTGTCCAGATATATTATTAGACGAACTCCACGGCTTCGGAGAGAGGCTACCACTGGTTTCAGGAGCTCGGTGAAGCACCAGGGAGCTGAGGAGAGGCCAAAGGGCAGGCCACTTCTGATTCTCCCATAGGAACTGGAAATAAGGTTGGTGATTGGGGTCTATTGGAACCATTAGATAGGCATCCTTTAGGTCTATTTTGACCATCCAGTCCTCTTGGATCAGAAGATCTTTTAACAGATGAATCCCTTCCATCTTGAAATGCTGATACTGGACGAATGTGTTCAGTAGTTTCAAATTTATGACAGGCCTGAAGCTGCCGTCCTTCTTTTTTACCAAAAAGAGGTTGCTCATGAAGCCTGGGGATTCTAGAGGAACTGGGATGATAGCCCTCTTGGCATGAAGATCCCTGATCTCTGCCGTTATCGCATTGTGATCTGCCTTTGCGAAAATTATAGGATGAGGAAATGACAGCTGGATTGGAGGAGAGAGGAAATCTATTAGATATCCTCTGACGGTGTTCAGAATCCAGACATCTGAAGTGATCATATTCCAAGCGGGGAAAAAATGTTTGAGTCTTCCTCCTAATGGAAAGGGGGAAGAAAACTGGATTAATGGACTTACCTGTGGATGGACGAGATTTGGAATAACCGCGTTGACCTCTCGGCCTCCATGGACGGCCTCTCGATGGGAAGAAAAGAGACTGTTGGTATGAAGTCGATCCTCGTTGGCTATCGTTCTGGAATTGGGCCTTGTCATGCTGTCTGTCTTGGGAGCGTCGGCCAGGAAAGCGGCCCTTTCCTCTCCTGGCCTTCCCAAAAATGTTGTCCTGAAAAACTTTTTTGAGAGATGTCTGGGCTTTACTGAGGGAGGAGAACAGCCCGACGTATTTACTGATTTCCTTGATGAATGAATCCCCAAAAAGTTGACCTTCTGTAGTGGACTCAGGTTCTGCGTTAGCTAAATGCATTAGTTGGGGATCAAGTTTCAACAATGTGGCCCTGCGTCTTTCGCTGCAGAAAGCAGCATTAATGCTGCCGAATAGGCAAGCTAATCTCTGGGTCACACCCCTGAGGGTATCCGTATCCACAGGCTGGCCAGATACATATGCCTCCTCAGACAGGTTTAATATCTTAGTGATAGGTCCTAGAAGATAAAGGATCTGTCGATCCCCTATTTAGGATTCTTGCCGGTTTTCTGCAAATACTTCACTAGTATCGGATCAATTTCGGGAGTGACGGAGGCTTTGTGTGCCAAGGCTGGTCTGGGGCACTCCGCCTTCAGTTTGCTCCTGGAAGCCTTATCTAAGGGCTTACGGATCCAGGCGTTCAAAAATTCGGCGATTTGAGGGTTAGGAACCCATTCACCCGAACGTGGATGTTTGTCCAATATAGTAGGGTTCTCAGTCGGTATTTGAGGTTCTTCTACATGGTCAGAGATATCCTCATACTCGGAATTGGAGGACTGAGGGTCCGCATCCGAACCTGATTTCTCTGAAGACTCATGGCTAGAAGACGTATTATAAGAGTCCGGTTTTTGCCTGTTAGCGGACTTTACAACCCGTTTCTTATTTGTCTCCTCACGGGTGGAGGGTATGTGGCACCTTTAGATGAGCTGCCTTGGTCAGGCGCATCAGTAGCCGTGGCCTGATCCTTATGAGATGTCCTCACCTTTTTTGAGGCAGGAGGATCGGTAATGCAAAAATGTCTTTTCTGAGAATGCTTCCCCGATTTTTTAAAACCTTTTGCTAAGGCCGAAATTGATTCGCCGACCAAAAGGATTTGGATGGGGTAACGGGGAGTTTATTATGTTATGTATATTGGCAGCAGAGGCCTGGGAAATGGCTAAAACCACAGAATTGGTTAGAGCCTCCTGCATGGTACCCATGGCTGACTGCACTGCGGACCTGACTGAGATGGAGACAGATTCATCAACCAAATTTTTTATATGGTCTTCTAAAGAGATTTCAAAGTCCTTATCCTCACCAGGGGAAGCAGGATTAATCAACTTTTTCGTCACACTTTCCTCAGTCATGTTCACTAACTGTATAGTCGTGACTGGGAGAGACTGAGTGAGTAATGGGTAGTGACTGAAAATGATAAATATTAGGCAATAAGGGGTTAAGGGAGGTCAGAGGGGATATAAGGGTTAAAGAATAGTATAGATATTGAAAAAATGCTGAAGGGTTACAATTTGCGTTTTGCGTTACAATTCGCTGATTTTTTGTGGTTGAGCTTCGCATAACTACTCCTCTTTCTTCCTCCAAGTGAGTCTTAGAATTTGTCTTAGTCTTGTCATTGGAAACAATTGCACAGTAGCTCCTCCATTGTTTTGTGAGCAATTCACACTAAGTGGTTTTATGCCGTATGCAAAGTATTAGAGGAAATAGTTTAAATACAATGGAGCAGCTGATGGATCAGTACAGATCATTTACATTGGGGGGGGGGGTATGAAACTGTTAACAACGTACGACTCTTATAACAACTTACACTTGTGCACATTTATAGGGGTACTCCACTGTTCTGAACGCTGGAGCCGGCGCTGGGAGTTCGTGACGTCATAGCCCTGCCCCCTCATGATGTCATGTCCCGCCCCCTCATGATGTCATGTCCCGCCCCCTCAATGCAAGTCATAGACTTGCATTGAGGGGGCAAGGCGTGATGTCACGAGGGGGCAGGACTATGACATCACCCGCTTACGGCGCAGCTCAAGCGTTCAGAACAGTTTGTTCCAAACGCTAAGCAGCGGAGTACCGCTTTGAAGCTGCAGATTTGAAGCGGTTTTCAGTCATTTAGTTTACATTGAAATCTGCAGCTTCAAAATGTGTATAGTAGTTATACAATTCCCCTTGAGCTCTATCTGTATACTGCTGCTGTGGTGTCCATAGGGTGTTAGTAAGAATACCTGATCATTTTGTGACGCCAGGGCACCGTTATCCTATACACGGTCCGAGGTTAAAGACAGCTTCTTCTGGGCCAGACATGGAGAGTAAATGAACCGACATAAGGTTTCGGATAACTGTCTTTACCGGGCTGGTACAGCTGCTTTTGATGTTAGAGTGCAGTGTAACCCCTTGGGAGCCCTGTTGCCTTGCTGAGACGTGTGGTGCTCACACCAAACAGAATTATACTGTCTTGTGAGAAGACTGAAGATTGGGTCCTGGTTGCTAGGGTCCTGTCAAGGTACTGAAGACCGTTCTGCAGAGGCATAAACGTCTTCCTTGCGAGTAATCCTTGCAGGATGTCCAGTTGAGAGATAAGATTTGAAGCAGGCCTCTCCTCAGAGCACACGACACACAGCACACCTGAGCTGGCTGTTGCTCAGGAGCCTTGTTGGAACTAAAGGTACAGTCACATATAAAACATATCTACATATAACAATAGTGGAATTAATTTAAGAAAATAGTTTATCTGACATTATAATACATACATAATTAATTTAACTGTAGATCTCTAGTGGGACCAACACCTTGTGCTGCACGAGACAGTCCAAAGCCACGGGCCAGCTACTGGTGCTGGGACACCACACTGCTATCTCTATAGGATCATGATATATAGTAGTTATACACCTCCCCTCCAGCTCTATCTGTATACTGCTGCTATCTCTATAGGATCATGATATATTGTAGTTAAACACCTCCCTCCAGCTCTATCTGTATACTGCTTCTATCTCTATGGGATCAGGATATATAGTAGTTATACACCTCCCCTCCAGCTCTATCTGTATACTGCTACTATCTCTATGGGATCAGGATATATAGTAGTTATAAACCTTCCCTCCAGCTCTATCTGTATACTGCTGTTATCTCTATGGGATCAGGATATATAGTAGTTATACACCTCCCCTCCAGCTCTATCTGTATACTGCTACTATCTCTATGGGATCAGGATATATAGTAGTTATACACCTCCCTTCCAGCTCTATCTCTATACTGCTGCTATCTCTATGGGATCAGGATATATAGTAGTTATACACCTCCCGTCCAGCTCTGTCTGTATACTGCTGCTATCTCTATGTGATCAGGATATATAGTAGTTATACACCTCCCCTCCAGCTCAGTCTGTATACTGCTGCTATCTCTATGTGATCAGGATATATAGTAGTTATACACCTCCCCTCCAGCTCTATCTGTATACTGCTGCTATCTCTGTGTGATCAGGATATATAATAGTTATACACCTCCCCTCCATCTCTGTCTGTATACTGCTGCTATCTCTGTGTGATCAGGATATATAGTAGTTATACACCTCCCCTCCATCTCTATCTGTAGCACCTCTATGCATTAGATAACCAGCCAATTTATTTCAATGGACTCTGTGTCATACTTACTTTCTCCTGTGGTGGCGCTGTAGGAATATTACCGTATATACTTTCTCAGATTGCAGCTGATCGCTGAGGGTCTCAGCAATGATCATCAAGCTCAATCCCCTCTAACTGAATGGAATAGTAGAAAGCGGAGCCCCCCTTTAACCCCCTGGCTTTGACCTTTGCAGGTGATTCGGAATTAATAAGCAGAAGCTCCATGAATTTCATTTCCCGTACTTTACAACAGTCACCTTCATGCAAATCCCAAAGTACATATTTGCTGGATGCAGTATGAAAAAAACACCATATAGTGCGCATCATTACAAATAGGCGAGATACGATCTGCGCGGAGCACAATGCTGCTGTTTGTAAATGCCAAATCCTTTCTCTTAACGTTCCAGGAAAGGGCTGACATAATAAATCCTTGAGACCGATTCCAGGACAAACTGGTGCTATTCTGCCCCCTGCT